>NC_091984.1:173037065-173337065 GCF_044704955.1 Pristiophorus japonicus
TGTCTATCTCTGTCTTAAATTTATTCAATGACCCGGCTTCCACAGCTCTGAGGCAGAGAATTCCACAGATTTACAACCCTCTGAGAGAAGAAATTCCTCCTCAATTCAGTTTTAAATGGGCGGCCCCTTATTCTAAGATCATGCCCTCTAGTTCTAGTCTCCCCCATCAGTGGAAACATCCTCTCTGCATCCACCTTGTCAAGCCCCCTCATACTCTTATACGTTTCGATAAGATCACCTCTCATTCTCTGCGTACGTTTGGTCGCCTCTGGTTCTTTTGCCATTTACCTTTAAAATGACTAATGTCCAGCAATGGTCACTGGAGAGTAACTAGGATTTGGAACCTCGCTAGTCCAGGATTGCCCAGGTCAACTGTACGGAACCTTCCCACCGCGGCTTGGTGTGAAGCCTCTGAAACCTCCACCACTATAATACCACGGGGGCTGTTGTATTGTGCTTGGCTTTCAGCTACCTTCTGCCTTAACTTTTAAAACAAACTGTGACAGGCTCTGTAGCCTCATGCTGTTGTCACCCCCATTAGTGTTGTCTTCGTTTACTAACCTCAGTCATAGGCGGTCCCTCGAAACAAGGATGACTTGCTTCCATGCCGAAAGAGGATGAGTTCACAGGTGTTTCAATATTCCGGATCCAGAACTACATGTTGAAGGGTGGAAGATGCCTGTGCGTGCATTTTTTTAACGTGTGGTGACCGTTGCGCACCAGCCACCACACGGGCTTGACAGAGCTAGGCCTTGGTCCACTGGCAAGGATTACCCAAGACAACTGGAGACCAGCTCTGCTGCACGGGCCTAGTGCGCACACATATCGCAGTGTGAGCTGGCCCGTGCTGCCCCGGGGTTCTCGCCTCTTCTGGGCCCCGAACTCTCGCCTCTCCTGGGCCCCGATCACGTCCCTCTACAATCTCACACCATTCCTTCGCCCCGACCTCGCCGCTCCTGCTGTACCTGCCAGCGCTGCAGTCAGCCGTCGCCCTCCTGCAGCAGCACGCGCTGCTCCCTGCAGTGGTCTGCCGCCACATGCTGCTCCCTCTGATGGCCCCGGCCTGCTGATGGTCTTGCAGGCCAGGACTGTGCCGATTTCCAGGCCGGGCCACTGCACGCTGCTCCCTTCAATGGCCCCGGCCTGTCATTTGAACGAATGCATCAGGTGACACGGACCCTTTCAATAATAGTTTTATTCCTAAACAAAAATACAAGTTGAGAGAGGAGAGCTGGGAAAGAGTTAGCCATGAATTATTGTTCACAGACGCCAATAAAACAAACTGGGTGTGCGATTTACATTGATACAGAGGTTTAATCGTTCGATAACATGGCAGTACAGGGAGTGATAGAAGTCTTCAGTCCTGCCTTACAGCAGAACTAGGGCTGGAGACCAAACATTTGGGGAACATTTTTAAACATAGCAGGCAGGGTAGCTGTATAGGTATCTGCATGTAGATTTTACCTGTCAATCTTCTCCCTGTACTATCTCAGACAATAACAACTTGTGTTTATAGAAACATAGAAATTTACAGCGCAGAAGGAGGCCATTTCGGCCCATTGTGTCTGCGCCAGCCGACAAAGAGCCACACGGCCCTCAGTCAGCAGCCCTATAAACCTATGAACAATGACGGAAAGGCAAAGAGCATCCAGCCCAACCAGTCCGCCTCTCACAAATGCGACACCTCTTATACTGAAGCATTCTACACTCCACCCCAACTGGAGCCATGTGATTTCCTGGGAGAGGCAAAAACCAGATAAAAACCCAGGCCAATTTAGGGAGAAGAAATCTGGGAAAATTCCTCTCCGACCCATCCAGGCAATCGAAACTAATCCAGGAGATCACCCAGGCCGTATTCTATTCCCTGCAGTACTTACCATTATATCTGCGCCAGCCAACAAAAGGTCATCCAGTCTAATCCCAATTACCAGCTCTAGGTCTGTAACCCTGCAGGTTACGGCACTTTAAGTGCCCATCCAACCATCTCTTAAAAGTGGTGAGGGTTTCTGTAATGTAGTAAAAGTTCCCAAGGCGCTTCACAGGAACATAATCAGGCAAAGAAGGAGAAAGACATTAGGACAGATGACCAAAAGTTTAGCCGAAGAGGTAGGTTTTAAGGATTGTCTTAAAGGAGGAGAGAGAGGTAGAGAGGCGGAGAGGTTTAAAGAGGGAATTCCAGAGCTTAGGGTCTCAACAGCTGAAGGCACGGCTACCGATGGTGGGCCATAGGAAGTGGGGGATTCACAAGAGGCCAAAGCTGTAGGAACGCAGAATCCTCAGGGGAGTTGTGGGTACTGGAGGAGGATTCAGAGATAGAGAGGGGTAAGGCCATGGAGGGATTTCATCACCAGGGCGAGAATTCTAAAATTGAGGCGTTGTTGGACAGGGAACCAATGTCAGTCAGGAAGTCAGGTTAATACACATATAATATATATATATATAATATATATATCTCAGTTAAACAAAGAATGAGTTATATCTTGCCGAAGTTATATCTTCACCTCCAGGCATCCATGACAATTCTGGGATTTAGGTGACGAGACTGTAATGAGATGGATTTCAAAGATTGTGTCTGTCTCAATGCCCTGAGGCCTTGGAGATTGGAACATTTACTGTCCCAGAGTGGGGGATGTGAGACAGATCCCGAGCTAAAGTATTCCCTGCTGTGTGAAGGAACTCCTTTGAGAAGTTGCTGAAGGAATCTATTTGGGAATGGGACTGGAGACTATCGAGACAAACTGAAATAATCCAGGAACATTGGAGTCCCGGGGTGGGGTGGGCTTCGCAGGGGGCTGTCATTAGTAGAGAGCAATCCTGGGTTAAATAGTGAAGATGGAGTTTTGTTTTGAGGATGAGGGAATATTTACACAGGAGATTAGGCAGGTGCAGTCCATGAAAGGGTAGATTGTTTATGGTGTGGGAAAGAACAGATATCACAAGCCAAACAGCCTTATCATATGTTCTTATCAACCAAGTGAACCTCCATCTCAGGTACTCTGTGTGTGGGTGAACTATTTATTTATTCACACACACACATACATAAACAACAAGGCACTTCACAGGAACGTTATCAAATAAAATTTGACACCGAGCCACATAAGGAAACAGATGACTTAAAGTTTGGTTTTAAAGGAGGAGAGAGGGGCAGAGAGGCGGAGAGGTTTAGGGAGGGAACTCCAGAGCTTAGGGCCTTGGCAGCTGAAGGCATGGGTGCCAATGGTGGGGCAATTAAAAATCGGGGGTGTGAAAAAGGCCAGAATTGCAGAAGCGCAGATATCTCGGAGGGTTGCAGGGCTGGAGGAGGTTACAGAGATAGGGAGGGGCGAGGCCATGGAAGGATTTGGAAACTAGGATGAGAATTTTGAAAATGAGGCATTGCTGGAAGAAGTGAATGAAACTTGGTGCGAGTTAGGACATGGGCAGCAGAGTTTTGCATGAGTTCAAGTTTATGGAGGGTGGAAGATGGGAGGCCGGCCAGGAGAGCGTTGGAATAGTCAAGCCTAGCAGCAACAAAGGCATGAATGGGGGTTTCAGCAGCAGATGAGCTGAGGCAGGGGTGAAGATGGGCAATGTTACGGAGGTGGAAATAGGCGGTCTTGGTGATGGAGAGAATATGCCGTTAGAAGCTCTTCTCAGCATCAAGCAGGATGCCTAGCTTGCGAACGATCGGTTTCAGCCTCACACAGTGCCAGGGAGAGGGATGGAGTCGGTGGCGGGGGAACAGAGTTTATGGCGGGGACCCAAGGCAATGGCTTCAGTCTTCCCAATATTTCGTTGGAGGAAATTTCTGCTCATCTAGTACGTGATAAATGCACAGATTTTCCAGTGTAGCTCAAGACCATTCTATTGAGATACACTGATTTAATGTACTATTTGACTTATTTCTTTGCCATCATGGTTTCTTTGAGTAAGTTGGAAGTGCTCTGATCTGTGCAGGCCCTTTAGATAGTCATAGAGCATAAATTAAATCAATGATTGTTCAAGCACGAATGGAGTAATCTCCAGATCACAGAGGCTGAACGTAAAAAACCCAATCAGACATCAACAGCTCAACATGACCACCTCAACTCATTTGTTTTTTCTAAAGTCTCGAACTTCTGTATTTCTTTTTTGGTCTCGGCTGTAATAACACAATATTAAATCTAACCGCAGTACACAATGACCACCGGAATTCCCCCGGTATTTACTCATCTGCTCTTTGAGCAAGCTTTTCCTCTGTTTTCCTCTCCGATTTTCTACCAGTCCTCTCCTAAAGCTGGCTCCGTACTCGAGTGCCTTCTTGACAGTGAGCATTGTCAGGTTGTTTGTTCACAGGGCACATCATGGCCAAGCCCAGACTTATCCTCTCCCAATATCCCTGCACACGTCCTTCCAGGAAGGGTTGCTGGCGGATAATCAGGAACTGGACAGTTACATAGGGTATTGGTGAGGCCACACGGTTTCCATATTTACGAAAGGATATACTTGCTTTGGAGGCAGTTCAGAGAAGGTTCACTAGGTTGATTCCGGGGATGAGGGGGTTGACTTATGAGGAAAGGTTGAGTAGGTTGGGCTTCTACTTATTGGAATTCAGAAGAATGAGAGGTGATCTTATCGAAATGTGTAAGATTATGAGGGGGTTTGACAAGGTGGATGCAGAGAGGATGTTTCCACTGATGGGGGAGACTATTACTAGAGGGCATGATCTTAGAATAAGGGCCGCACATTTAAAACTGAGATGAGGAGGAACTTCTTCTCTCAGAGGGTTGTAAATCTGTGGAATTCGCTGCCTCAGAGAGCTGTGGAAGCTGGGACATTGAATACTTTTAAGACAGAGATAAACAGTTTCTTAACTGATAAGGGGATAAGGGGTTATGAGGAGCGGGCAGGGAAGTGGAGCTGAGTCCATGATCGGATCAGCCATGATCGTATTAAATGGCGGAGCAGGCTCGAGGGGCCGTATGGCCTACACCTGCTCCTATTTCTTATGGAGGCCTGCCCGATTTCGCCCTCACTAACCCTAGGCGCTGAGATCAAATCTCCGCTGACTCTGTACAAACTGGAGATAGAACTTGGGCTCCTCCTGGTCTGAAAGGCTCAGCTATAGGCTGTGGCCTAGAGGAGCCCAATTGTAACCTGCCATTGGTTGGTAAGTATTTGATCTATATATCGTATCTTCCCCAGCACACTGCTTCAGATATCAGGGTAAATTTGAGGAAAGTGTGCTCCAGGGGTGGAGCAGCACCTACTACATGCACCTCAGGAAATCCTGGGCACATTGCCCGCAACTTCCCGTGCTGGTGAACAGACCCGTGGTTTCTGGATATACCAAAATGACGGGCAGGAAAAGATCGGATGGTCCATCAAGCCTGCCCCCCACACCATGATGGCTGCAACATCGTGGGTTAACTTCCCAATCCCCCACCCAACCCCCACTTTCCCCACCAAACCCCCATCTCTTCCCCCACACCCCCACCTAATCCCCACATCACCCACCTCACCCACCCCACACCCCCACCTCACCCACCCCACACCTCCACCTCCCGCCCCCCATCCAACCCCCACCTCCCCCCACACCCTACCCCCACCCAACCCCTCCACCTCCCCCACACCCTACCCCCACATCCCATCCTCCCGCCCCCCACCACCCCCCCACACCCTACCCCCACTCAACCCCCCCACACCCTACCCCCACATCCCATCCACCCCACACCTCCCACCTCCCCCCACACCCCACATCCCACCCAACCCCCCCACCTCCCCTCACAGCCTCACCCAACCCCCGCTACCTCCTCCCCCCCACATCCCCACCAACCTCCACCACTTCCCCCCCACACCCCCACCCAAACCCCCCACCTCGTCCCCTCCACACACCCCCCAACACCTTCCCCCCCACACTCCCACCCAACCACCCCCATCTCCCCTCCCCCGCCCCCAGCCATATAATATAAGAGAGAGCAAAAAAACCAGAATAACCCAGGGTTAGTAAGGATAAAATACACTGGAAAGATGCTCTCCGAACCCCCCAGGCAATCGATCCAGGAGATCACATGGACCTTGTGTTGTCCCCTTTCCAGACACAGGCCCAACTCACTGCCCTTCACCTGAACCCTGAACCCCTTCTCTCCTGAATTGGCTCTTGAACCCAAATACTCTGTCTGCACCAGTGAACTCAGTGGAAACCCTGTTCTGCTGACGATGAAGAATCAGATAACTTTGAAAGGCTTTTTGATTCTGGCATTGGTTCTGGGTATAACCATGTGCCAACTCAGCCATAAAAGCCACAAGGTTCATCCATTGTCCGATTATTGCAAACAGCAGGGCGCGGAGCCGGGACAAGTCACGTGACCAAGGACCAGAGCCAGAGTCAGTCGCAGACATGCAGCCATTGGTGTCATGTAACTCTCCAGTCGGCAATGAGAAGGTACCGAGTGACAAGAAAAGCTTTTTCAGCCAATCAATGGTAGAGTTGTGGAATGTGTCATCAGCGAAGGACATTGAGGCAAACAACAACTTGCATTTATATAGCACCTTTAACGTAATAAAATGTCCAGGGCGCTTCACGCCATCGCTAGCAGACAAAATTTGAAGCTGAGCCATGTAGGGAGACATTAGGACAGATGACCAAAAACTTGCTCAAAGAGGAAGGTTTTAAGGAGGGTCTTATCTGAGGAGGAAGGTATAGGGAGGTGGAGAGGTTTAGGGAGAGGATTCAAGAACTTCGGGCCTCGGCAGCTGAAGGCACGGCCGCTAACGGCGGAGCGGTGAAAACCGGGGCTGTGCAATAAGCCCGAAGTGGAGGAGCACAGAGATCTCGGAGTGGTGTAGGGCTTGGTTACTCTGAAAGACTCTCTCGGTTCCTGAACATTCTGCCGTTGTCAACTGTTGTTTCCTGAGCTGCAGTACAACAGGGCAGTGGGATTACCAAACCTGGTCGGAGGGATTCCTGGAGGTTTCATCATCTCCCGCCACCCATTGCCCCCCCCCCCCCCAAACTTCCCCCTCCCCCCCCAGCATTGCCCACCCTATACTTCTCCACCCCCGGCATTGCCCCCTCACACTCTTCACACCCCACACTCCCCCCCCCACACTCCCCCCCCCCCCCCCCACACACTTCCCCCCCCTACCCCCACACACTCCCCACCCCGGCATTGCCCCCTCACACTCTTCACCCCCCACACTCCCCCCCCTACCCCCACACTCCCCCCCCTACCCCCACACACTCCCCCCCTACCCCCACACTCACTCCCCCCCCACACACACTCCCCCAGCCCCCCGCACACTCCCCCCCCCCCCCACACACACTTCCCCCCCCCCCCCCCATACACACACTCCCACCCCCCCCCCCCCCGGCATTGCCCCCTCACATTCTCCCCCCTCTACCCCCACACACATTCCCCCCCCCCCTCGGCATTGCTCCCTCACACTCTTCCCCCCCCACACACTTCCCCTCCCCCCCCCCCACACACTTCCCCTCCCCCCCCCACACACTTCCCCTCCCCCCCCACACACACTTCCCCTCCCCCCCCCCACACACTTCCCCTCCCCCCCCCACACACTTCCCCTCCCCCCCCCACACACTTCCCCTCCCCGGCCCACACACTTCCCCTCCCCCCCCCACACACTTCCCCTCCCCCCCCCCACACACACTTCCCCTCCCCCCCCCCCACACACTTCCCCTCCCCCCCCCACACTTCCCCTCCCCCCCCACACACTTCCCCTCCCCCCCCCCCACACTTCCCCTCCCCCCCCCACACACTTCCCCTCCCCCCCCCCCCACACACTTCCCCTCCCCCCCCCCCACACACTTCCCCTCCCCCCCCCCCCACACTTCCCCTTCCCCCCCCACACACTTCCCCTTCCCCCCCCCACACACTTCCCCTTCCCCCCCCCACACACTTCCCCTTCCCCCCCCCCACACACTTCCCCTTCCCCCCCCCACACACTTCCCCTTCCCCCCCCCCCACACACTTCCCCTTCCCCCCCCCCACACACTTCCCCTTCCCCCCCCACACACTTCTCCCCCCCCCCACACACTTCTCCCCCCCCCCCACACACTTCTCCCCCCCCCCACACACACTTCTCCCCCCCCCCCCCCACACACTTCTCCCCCCCCCCCCACACACTTCTCCCCCCCCCCCCCCACACACTTCTCCCCCCCCCCCCCCACACACTTCTCCCTCCCCCCCCACACACTTCTCCCTCCCCCCCCCACACACTTCTCCCTTCTCCCCCCCCCACACACTTCCCCCCCCCCCGGCATTGCCCCCTCACACTCTTCTCCCTCCCTACCCCCACATTCCCCCCCTACCCCCACACTCCCCCCCCCCCCCCCCACACACTGCCCCCCCCCCCGGCATTGCCCACCCTCACACTCTCCCCCCCCCATGCCCCCCCCACACACTCCTCCCCGGCATTGCCCATCCCCACACTTACGGCATTGCCCACTCGTGCCGTCCCGAGTCGGTTACCGCCACCAGGCGAGGTGTTGGGGAATTTCCGCCCGCACCGTGTTACAATCACACTAATAGTCATGTTGTTGTTTCCACAGGCAATGATGAGGACCAACCGGGGCACGGTTGGGGGCTTCTTCCTTGCTGGCAGGAGTATGATCTGGTGGCCGGTAAGAAGGCTTCTTCCTAACTGACCAGGTTTGTGATGGTGGAGAGATGTGTAATATCACCATGGGGAACATAAGAACACAAGAAATAGGAGCAGGAGTAGGCCACCTGGCCCCTCGAGCCTGCTCCGCCATTCAATAAGATCATGGCTGATCTGATCATGGACTCAGCTCCACTTCCCTGCCTGCTCCCCATAAGCCCTTATTCCCTTATCACTCAAAAATCTGTCTCTCCCTGCCTTAAATATATTCAATGACCCAGCCTCCACAGCTCTCTGGGGCAGAGAATTCCACAGATTTACAACCCTCAGAGAAGAAATTCCTCCTCATCAGTGTTTTAAATGGGCGGCTCCTTATGTCACCTAGTTTTAGTTTCCCCTATGAGTAGAAATTTCCTCTCTGTATCCATCTTGTCGAGCCCTCTCATTATCTTACAACTTTCAATAAGATCTCCTCTCATTCTTTTGAACTCCAATGAGTATAGGCTCAAACTACTCAACCTATCTTCATGTCAACCCCCTCATCTCCGGAATCAACCTAGTGAACCTTCTCTGAACAGCCTCCATTGCAAGTATATCCTTCCTTAAATACAGAGACCAAAACTGTACGCAGTACTCCAGGTGTGGCCTCACCAATACCCTGTACAGTTGTAGCAGGACTTCTCTGCTTTTATACTCTATCCCCCTTGCAATAAAGGCCAACATTCCATTTGCCTTCCTGATTACTTGCTGTACCTGCATACTAACTTTTTGTGTTTCATGCACAAGGACCTCCAGGTCCCTCTGTACTGCAGCAATTCCATTTAAATTATAATTTGCTTTTCTATTAATTCTGCCAAAGTGGATAACCTCATTATACTCCATCTGCTAAATTTTTGCCCACTCACTTAGCCTGTCTCTTTAATTTGCAGATTTTTTGTGTCCTCACAACTTGCTTTCCCACCTATCTTTGTATTATCAGCAAATTTGGCTACATTACACTCGGTCCCTTCATCCAAGTCATTAATATAGATTGGAAATAGTTGAAGACCCAGCACCGATCTCTGAGGCACCCCACTAGTTACAGTTTGCCAACCGGAAAATGACCCGTTTATCCTGACTCTCTGTTTCTGTTAGTTAGTCAATCCTCTATCCATGCTAATATAACCAATCCGCTGGGACTGTCTCACAATCCAGGGAATTTTGGTGGATCATAACCAATGCATCCACTATCTCTGCAGCCACCTCTTTTAAGACCCTAAGATGCAGGCCATCAGGTCCAGGGGGCTTGTCCGCCTTAAGTGCCATTATTTTACCGAGTAATACTTCATTAGTGATAGTGATTCTAATATCACCATGGGGAGTGTAATACACCATGGGGAGTGTATAATATCACCATGGGGAGTGTATAATATCACCATGGGGAGTGTAATACACCATGGGGAGTGTATAATATCACCATGGGGAGTGTATAATATCACCATGGGGAGTGTATAATATCACCATGGGGAGTGTATAATATCACCATGGGGAGTGTAATACACCACCATGGGGAGTGTATAATATCACCATGGGGAGTGTATAATATCACCATGGGGAGTGTATAATATCACCATGGGGAGTGTATAATATCACCATGGGGAGTGTATAATATCACCATGGGGAGTGTCATATCACCATGGGGAGTGTCATATCACCATGGGGAGTGTCATATCACCGCGGGGAGTGTCATATCACCGCGACGAGTGTAATGTCATCGTGCGGAGTGTAATATCACCATGGGGAGTGTAATATCACCGTGTGACAGCGAGAAGTGTAACATTAATGTGGAGAGGTTAACAAAACACTCCGTGTAGCTCCTGCAGTGGATGCAGCAAATCGTTGAGTGGAACGTGAGCTGTGCTCGCTGCAGATTTCTGTAAATGGGGAAAAGTTTCCTTCTTCGGGGACCTGGTTGGAGGGACGTGGGAGAGTTCAAGCCATCTGGTTACAGAGGATTCAGATTATTGGGGGGGAAATTCAGGGCGCTCCCGACTTGTCGCGTGGGGGCGGCGCCACTCCCGACTCCCGGGAGATTAGCGGCGGCCTACCCGCTAGCACCCTGTGTCGCTCCGCCGGTGATGACATCATCACTGTGCGCAGAGATCCTACTGGCCTCGGAGCGAAGGTTCAGTGAGGCTGTCGGCAGCTCGCGGGGCGAAAATTAAAGGGGCGGTGCGGCGTTGACATTTATTTTTTAAAGGCCTACTTTCCGGTCTCGGTCTCCCTGAGTGCAGATGGCGGGCTCCATGCCGTTCTGTGCCTGTGCCGGGCTGCTGCCACAGCACCCCACTCCCTGGTGGTCCAGCGATGGCCCCCCGCCGAGTCGGCAGCTTGGCCCCTCCCTGCACCATAAGGTAAGGGCCCTGTCTTGCCGTCAGCGCTACGCGTCCCTCTGCCTAGCGCTGGAAAACCCGCATTGGTTAGCACCCCGGTCCCGCATCCCCGAGGGGAAGCGGAGTACGAGATTTTGCGCTCCACTTCCTCTCGGGGGGAGGGCGGTCAGCCCAATTTAGCTCGCCTGTCAGGGACGCTATGCAATTTCGCCCGATTGTATTTTCCGCCTAAGCTCTTTGATTGATTGTGTTGGATTTTTGGGCCTTTAAATTTGAAATACATCCCCCCGTTGAACATAGCAATGCCGTACACCATGGATGAACAGGATGACATCCGCAATTTGCATCGCATTTGAATATGCCGCCCATATTTGGGCAGCCGTATTGTACATGCTTTGTCACCTTTGGTGGGAATACCCGGAAGTGGCGAGGATTGGGGAGGAGCTGCAGGGCAGCTCGAGGGAAATTTCCCGCTCCCATTGGCCAGAATTACACTGGGTCTTCCCGGTCGGAAAATCAACCCCAAAAATGTTCACGTCCACAGTCCATTACTTCCAGATATCTCAAGGTGCGGACACTAGATCTGATTCCGGGTTTACCCAACAATGAGGCAACAGTGCGACAAACAGCCCCCTCCCACACCTCCCGGCTCACCCCCAAATTCCAACCAGAGCAAACCAGCAACTGACAATCCCAAGCCCAAGTGGAACTGAGCTGCCCGGGGTCTGGGATCCACAGTGCTGGGGGTAGGGGGCTTGATCTTTGTGGGCCGCTCGTGGCCCCCCCCCCCAGGCAGCATTGGGCACAATCGGGCATCGTGGAAACAGCGGGTGTTGAGGCAGGAACCGTCTCCCCCTGGGTTTCTCTCACTTGAGAGCTGCTACATAAATTCGGATGGATGGTAGGGGTGGAGCAGGCCTTTCTGCCGACGTCTGGGGGGCGTGTCTGGGGGCATGTCTGGCGGTGTGTCTGGCGGTGTGTCTGGCGATGTGTCTGGGGGCCTGTCTGGGGGCATTTTGGGGGCGTGTCTGTGGGCGTGTTTGGGGGTGTGTCTGGGGGCATGTCTGGGACTGTATCTGGGGGCATGTCTGGGGGTGTGTCTGTGGTGTTTCTGGGGGGGTGTCTGGGAGGCATGTCTGGGGGGGCGTGTCTGGGGGGTGACTGGGGATGTGTCTGTGGACGTATCTGGGGGAATGTCTGGGGGGGGGTATCTGGGGCGTGTCTGGGGGTGTATATGGGGCGTCACTGGGGCATAACGGATGTGTCTGGAGTCATGTCTGGGGACGTGTCTGGGGGCATGTCTGGGGGCGTGTCTGGCCGTGTATCTGGGACGTGTCTGGGGCATAGGTAAAAAGAGGGATGAGGTCCTATGAAACGAATTTAAGGAGCTAGGAGCTAAATTAAAAAGTAGGACCTCAAAAGTAGTAATCTCGGGATTGCTACCAGTGCCACGTGATAGTCAGAGTAGGAATCGCAGGATAGCGCAGATGAATACGTGGCTTGAGCAGTGGTGCAACAGGGAGGGATTCAAATTCCTGGGGCATTGGAACCGGTTCTGGGGGAGGTGGGACCAGTACAAACCGGACGGTCTGCACCTGGGCAGGACCGGAACCAATGTCCTAGGGGGTGTGTTTGCTAGTGCTGTTGGGGAGGATTTAAACTGATATGGCAGGGGGATGGGAACCAATGCAGGGAGACAGAGGGAAACAAAAAGGAGGCAAAAGCAAAAGACAGAAAGGAGATGAGGAAAAGTGGAGGGCAGAGAAACCCAAGGCAAAGAACAAAAAGGGCCACTGTACAGCAAAATTCTAAAAGGACAAAGGGTGTTAAAAGAACAAGCCTGAAGGCTTTGTGTCTTAATGCAAGGAGTATCCGCAATAAAGTGGATGAATTAACTGTGCAAATAGATGTTAACAAATATGATGTGATTGGGATTACGGAGACGTGGCTCCAGGATGATCAGGGCTGGGAACTCAACATCCAGGGGTATTCAACATTCAGGAAAGATAGAATAAAAGGAAAAGGAGGTGGGGTAGCATTGCTGGTTAAGGAGCAAATTAAGGCAAGAGTTCGGAAGGACATTAGCTTGGATGATGTGGAATCTACATGGGTAGAGCTGCAGAATACCAAAGGACAAAAAACGTTAGTGGGAGTTGTGTACAGACATCCAAACAGTAGTAGTGATGTTGGGGAGGGCATCAAACATGAAATTAGGGGTGCGTGCAATAAAGGTGCAGCAGTTATAATGGGTGACTTTAATATGCACATAGATTAGGTTAACCAAACTGGAAGCAATACGGTAGAGGAGGATTTCCTGGAGTGCATAAGGGATGGTTTTTTAGACCAATATGTCGAGGAACCAACTAGGGGGGAGGCCATCTTAGACTGGGTGTTGTGTAATCAGAGAGGATTAATTAGCAATCTCGTTGTGCGAGGCCCCTTGGGGAAGAGTGACCATAATGTGGTGGAATTCTGTATTAGGATGGAGAATGAAACAGTTAATTCAGAGACCATGGTCCAGAACTTAAAGAAGGGTAACTTTGAAGGTATGAGACGTGAATTGGCTAGGATAGATTGGCGAATGATACTGAAGGGGTTGACTGCGGATGGGCAATGGCAGACATTTAGAGACCGCATGGATGAACTACAACAATTGTACATTCCTGTCTGGCGTAAAAATAAAAAAGGGAAGGTGGCTCAACCGTGGCTATCAAGGGAAATCAGGGATAGCATTAAAGCCAAGGAAGTGGCATACAAATTGGCCAGAAATAGCAGCGAACCCGGGGACTGGGAGAAATTTAGAACTCAGCAGAGGAGGACAAAGGGTTTGATTAGGGCAGGGAAAATGGAGTACGAGAAGAAGCTTGCAGGGAACATTAAGACGGATTGCAAAAGTTTCTATAGATATGTAAAGAGAAAAAGGTTAGTAAAGACAAACGTAGGTCCCCTGCAGTCAGAATCAGGGGAAGTCATAACGGGGAACAAAGAAATGGCGGACCAATTGAACAAGTACTTTGGTTCGGTATTCACTGAGGAGGACACAAACAACCTTCCGGATATAAAAGGGGTCGGAGGGTCTAGTAAGGAGGAGGAACTGAGGGAAATCCTTATTAGTCGGGAAATTGTGTTGGGGAAATTGATGGGATTGAAGGCCGATAAATCCCCAGGGCCTGATGGACTGCATCCCAGAGTACTTAAGGAGGTGGCCTTGGAAATAGTGGATGCATTGACAGTCATTTTCCAACATTCCATTGACTCTGGATCAGTTCCTATGGAGTGGAGGGTAGCCAATGTAACCCCACAGGAGGGAGAGAGAAAACAGGGAATTACAGACCGGTCAGCCTGACATCGGTAGTGGGTAAAATGATGGAATCAATTATTAAGGATGTCATCGTAGTGCATTTGGAAAGAGGTAATATGATAGGTCCAAGTCAGCATGGATTTGTGAAAGGGAAATCATGCTTGACAAATCTTCTGGAATTTTTTGAGGATGTTTCCAGTAGAGTGGACAAGGGAGAACCAGTTGATGTGGTATATTTGGACTTTCAGAAGGCTTTCGACAAGGTCCCACACAAGAGATTAATGTGCAAAGTTAAAGCACATGGGATTGGGGGTAGTGTGCTGACATGGATTGAGAACTGGTTGTCAGACAGGAAGCAAAGAGTAGGAGTAAATGGGGACTTTTCAGAATGGCAGGCAGTGACTAGTGGGGTACCGCAAGGTTCTGTGCTGGGGCCCCAGCTGTTTACACTGTACATTAATGATTTAGATGAGGGGATTAAATGTAGTATCTCCAAATTTGCGGATGACACTAAGTTGGGTGGCAGTGTGAGCTGCAAGGAGGATTCTATGAGGCTGCAGAGCGACTTGGATAGGTTAGGTGAGTGGGCAAATGCATGGCAGATGAAGTATAATGTGGATAAATGTGAGGTTATCCACTTTGGTGGTAAAAACAGAGAGACAGACTATTAATAATCTGAATGGTGACAGATTAGGAAAAGGGCAGATGCAAAGAGACCTGGGTGTCATGGTACATCAGTCATTGAAAGTTGGCATGCAGGTACAGCAGGCGGTTAAGAAAGCAAATGGCATGTTGGCCTTCATAGCGAGGGGATTTGAGTACAAGGGCAGGGAGGTGTTGCTACAATTGTACAGGGCCTTGGTGAGGCCACACCTGGAGTATTGTGTACAGTTTTGGTCTCCTAACCTGAGGAAGGACATTCTTGCTATTGAGGGAGTGCAGCGAAGGTTCACCAGACTGATTCCCGGGATGGCGGGACTGACCTATCAAGAAAGACTGGATCAACTGGGCTTGTATTCACTGGAGTTCAGAAGAATGAGAGGGGACCTCATAGAAACGTTTAAAATTCTGACGGGGTTAGACAGGTTAGATGCAGGAAGAATGTTCCCAATGTTGGGGAAGTCCAGAACCAGGGGACACAGTCTAAGGATAAGGGGGAAGCCATTTAGGACCGAGATGAGGAGGAATTTCTTCACCCAGAGAGTGGTGAACCTGTGGAATTCTCTACCACAGAAAGTTGTTGAGGCCAATTCACTAAATATATTCAAAAAGGAGTTAGATGAAGTCCTTACTACTAGGGGAATCAAGGGGTATGGTGAGAAAGCAGGAATGGGGTACTGAAGTTGCATGTTCAGCCATGAACTCATTGAATGGCGGTGCAGGCTAGAAGGGCCGAATGGCCTACTCCTGCACCTATTTTCTATGTTTCTATGTAACAGTGGGCGAGTCTGGAACGTGTCTGGGGGCGTGTCTGGAGGCATGTCTGGAATGTGTCTGGGGGGGGCGTGTCTGGGGGAGTGTCTGGGGGATGTTTCTGGGGGCGTGTCATGGGGTGTGTCTGGGGGCATGTCTGGGGGGGTGTCTGGTCGCTGGTCTGCCTCTGAGTACAGTCTGACACGAGCTGGGTAACTTGTCTGCAGTGCCCCGAGATAAACCTCTCTTCCTCGTGTTACTGGCTGCTCTCTTTAACTCTCTGCAGCCCTTGGCCAGTTAGCTCTCTTGGTTAATGCTCCATTGGTTATGCTTGGCTGTTGCTCATGTCTCAGGGGTGAAATTGGGCTCCTGTGCGCCTGCCATTAGCTCCTCCGGGGGGGCGGTAACGGGGCGCAAATGGGTCTTCGCCCGGGGGGCGGCGTTACCGGCTCTCCCGAAATTGCACGCTCCCACCGGTACTGCCATCTGCCGTCGATGAAGATGTCATCGCCGCGTGCAGCAACCTGTTTTCATCCCGTGGCGGAAATTGGGCAGCGCCCCGTGAGGCAGTGCTGGGCGATGTCAGCGCTGGCCTCACGGGTCGCTAAACGGGCCGCACTCCACTCGCGGGGTGAGCGTTAACGGGAGAAGGTGCGCGCCGCCATTTCTTCCTCTCGGCCAACTTACCGCTCTGGACTTCCGTTCTTTATTTCGCGGGATCCGCGCATCCCGGCGCTCCGATTCGGTGCCGGACTGTGGCCAGGACAACCCGCAACCCCAGTGGCCTCATGGAGGCCCCTCGCCCCATCATCATCATAGGCAGTCCCTCGAAACCGAGGGAGACTTGCTTCCACCCTAAAAGTGAGTTCTCAGGTGACTGTACAGTCCAATGTGGGAATTACAGTCTCTGTCACAGGTGGGGCAGACAGTGGTTGAAGGAAAGAGTGGGTGGGGAGTCTGGTTTTCCGCACGCTCCTTCCGCTGCCTGCGCTTGATTTCTGCATGCTCTCGGCGATGAGACTCGAGGTGCTCAGCGCCCTCCCTGATGCTCTTCCTCCACTTTGGGCGGTCTTTGACCAGGGACTCCCAGGTGTCGGTGGGGATGTTACACTTTATCAAGGAGGCTTTGAGGGTGTCCTTGAAATGTTTCCTCTGCCCACCTGGGGCGCGCTTGCCGTGCAGGAGTTCCGAGTAGAGCTCTTGCTTTGGGAGTCTTGTGTCGGGCATGTGGACGATGAGGCCTGCCCAACGGAGCTGGTCGAGTGTGGTCAGTGCTTCGATGCTGGGGATGTTGGCCTGAGCGAGAACACTAACATTAGTGCGTTTATCCTCCAGGGGATTTGAGGGATTTTGTGGAGACATCATTGGTTGTATTTCTCCAGCGATTTGAGGTGTCTACTGTATATGGTCCACGTCTGTGAGCCATACAGGAGGGTGGGTATCACTACAGCCCTGTAGACCATGAGCTTGGTGCCAGATTTGAGGGCCTGGTCTTCGAACACTCTTTTTCTCAGGCGGCCGAAGCCTGCGCAGGCACTCTGGAGGCGGTGTTGGACCCCGTCGTCAAAGTCTGCCCTTGCCGATAAGAGGCACCCAAGGTATGGAAAGTGGTCCACGTTGTCCAAGGCCCTCGTCCCACAGTAGATCTCGTAGCGTGCCTTCCCCTTTAACGGAAGGGGAGGGACCTGTGGTCGCACGAGCGCTATGCGGGGAGGCCATGTAACGCTGCAACATTCACCTGCTTACTGCCCCAGTCCTGCCCCGAGAGGAAGTGATGCGCCCGACATTACATTCCACTTCCTCTCGGGGGCGGTGACCCCAATTTCCACCTCTTAGTGTTTAGTGTTTACAGCTGCACGAAGATGCCTGTGTGTCGGCCCTACTCAACCCTTTCTTCTGGCCGATTAAGACCCATGCTGGGCGCTTCCGCTTCTATCTACTGCACTGCCTACTTTCCCCATAGTTTCATGAATAATTAACGTTTTATACAATATATACAAATTAAATAATCAAACACAAAACCCTCACCCCTGCAGAGCTCTTAGACTTGACGCATGGAATCTCATCATGAACCCTAAGCTGAAGATGGTGGGGAGGAGGTACAGCCCTAAGGGCAGGGTGGTGGGACATACGGTCCACTGCTATCAAGTAGGAGGATATTGGTGACCAAGGAGCCTCGCTTAACATCTCACTTAGAGGCTGCTCATCATTCTCATCTTTTTCACAATAATTCTCTTTTGTTTACCATTTCCTCTCTCCTGATATATATTTTTTTTAAACGGTAAAAGTGAATCACTGTTTGGTAACCAATCTGAAGTGTGTATGTATCATTACGGGAACAGGTCTAGGTTATTCCACCCCTCGAGCATGTTCCAACATTCTGTACGACCACACCCCCTCCTCTCCGCATTGTTTAACGAAGGCAGTGCACTCCAAACCTGTTCGGAGGGTTGTAGGGCTGGAGGAGATAGGGAGGGGCGAGGCCATGGAGGGATGGATGAGAATTTTAAAATCTGGCGTTGCCGGAGTGGGAGGCAGTGTAGGTCAGCGAGCTCAGGGTGGGAGTGAGGATATGGGCAGCACCGCGCGTGCTGCAGCAGTTCCAGGAGAAGGCTCACGTCCACCAACACAGGGCAGCTAAGGCTGGGCAATTAACGTGGCCTTGCCAAAGAAAGTCCTGGGGATGGATTTTCGGCTTTGCTGATTTCGGGGCGGTAATGGCGGCGGGGCGGTAAAGTTTGCGCCCGGGAACAGTTTGCGTCTCAGTCAGCAAAATTGGGCAGCTGGGCCCCGAGTGTGGGGTGGGGTGGTAAGGGAGGTGTTGCACACCTCTCTTAGGGTGCTAGGCCGGCTGAGCATGGGAAGATCCCGAGCTAAACAGTCGGCCTGGGAGTGCTCCAGGGGCTGGATTTTTGGCTTTTCTGTTTTCGGAGCGATAATAGCAGCGGGGCAGGACAGTTAGCGCTGGGAATAGTTTGTGCTTTAGTATGTAAGTTTGGGCCCCTGGGCCCTGCTGAATAGCCTGGCTCTAATTTTAACATGGTGCCCCCTTGTTCTGGATTCCCCCGCCAGAGGAGAAAGTTTCTCTGTATCTACCCTATCAAATTCTTTCAATATTTTAAACTCCTCCATCAGATCACCCCTCACATTCAAGGGAATTCAAGCCAAGTTGATGCTTATACTGTTCTCACACTGCAATGTGATCAGTTGATGGGAAACTCCAAAAGCAATAGTACAGATGGTGCCACTAATAAAATGATCTAGATTGTTATAGATCACTAATCAAGATATATTATCCTCTGTCAACGCAGAATGTAAGGGTCAAATTGTAATGGCGTATTGTGATGAGATGAAGTTCATTCCATTATTCATTGTTGATGTGTGTTTCTTGATTTATATGCATTCTGCAATCAGTTTCTTTCAATCTAATTACTCTGCCCTTATAAATATAATGATTGTATTTTTATAAGGTGCTGTATACGGAAATCTCAAATTCTTTGCTCATTAATGTGGGGGAGTATTGGTGCTGGGAACTGGAACACTTTCCAGTGCCGCAAGCTCTCCCAGGTCAGGTACAGCTTGGTTAGATGCTGAGTAAATCTAAGCTTACAACAGTGCCACAGGCCAACCAATAAGTGCCCAAACTAAGGGCAGTTTTGCGCTGCTGAAACAAGGAGATTTCAATCCCATCAGCCGGGCTGGGTTGAGATGAACGGCTCATTTATCTCATTCTGCTTGTGGGTCCTTACTGTGCGCTGTGTTTGCCTACCGAACAATAATTTTATGTTGCTGTAATATATATCATAAAGCTGGGATTGAACCCATGACATATGGCTGGAAAATCAATGCTTGTATACAGCTAAAATATAACCCATAATTGATGAAAAAACTCATGGATGGTATAAAACTAGATTACAAATTATGGTATATGGCTGGAATATGACTCATGGTATACGGCTAAAATATAACTCATGGTATATGGCTATATTGTTTTCAAATCCCTCCATGGCCTCACCCCTCCCTATCTCTGTAATCTCCTCCAGCCCCTTCAACCCCCAAGATGTCTGCGCTCCTCTAATTTTGCCCTCTTGAGCATCCCTGATTATAATCACTCCACCATTGGTGGCCATGCCTTCTGTTGCCTGGGCCCCAAGCTCTGGAATTCCCTCCCTAAACCTCTCCACCTCTCTACCTCTCTCTCCTCCTTCAAGATGTTCCTTAAAACCTACCTCTTTGGCCAAGCTTCTGGTCAACTGTGCTAGTTTCTCCTTCTGCGGCTCGGTGTCAAATCTTTTATTGCATAACACTCCTATGAAGCACTGTGGGACGTTTCACTACGCTAAAGATGCTATATAAATACAAGTTGTTGTTATTATAATCTAACCTTTTTTCTTTCTCCCTTAGATTGGAGCCTCTCTGTTTGCCAGTAACATCGGCAGTGGTCACTTTGTGGGATTGGCTGGAAATGGAGCGGCTGGTGGAATAGCTACTGGAGGATTTGAATGGAATGTATGTGCAGATCCCATTTTCTCTGGTGAATACTATAGCGCGGCACTTATAAACCCAGCCATGGGCAACGATCCATGTGGGTTAGAGCTGGTCCATGGGAGCAGTAAATTGCAGTTTTGATACCCCATTGAGTTTGTTTATGCCAAACAAGAAACACGTGTCAAGACTCATTGCACAGAAGGATTAAATACTTTTCAATTTCTTTTCACATTTTCCCCAGAAAGCACTGACTCACGTTGAGTACAGTTCCATGGGCTCTGGCCCCCAGTATCTCACCCAAGTGGCTATTTTCCAAGTGTGAGTCCAACAAATCAGAGTGAGCAGGATATGTAACCTGTGCGCACCATCATATCACACCCGAGCCTACTCCTGCTCCCACCCAATGTCTGTGCCCACATCCCCCTGAAGGGGCCGGTGATTAATAAGCAGGAGCAGGACCTTGGCCCCAGGTACTGAGGCCAATTGTCACCCAACATCTACCCATGATTGTGTCCCAACGTCTGCCCACTGCTAATGACCCAACATCTGTCCTCTGATTGTCCACCAACATCTGTCCTCTGATTGTGTCCCTAAAGTTTCCCTGACTATGATCGGCTAACTCAGCACAGTCCTGGAATTCTACACAAGTGAAACATAGAAACATAGAAAATAGGAGCAGTAGTAGGCCATTCGGCCCTTCGAGTCTGCACCGCCAATTCATTATGATCATGGCTGATCCTCTATCTCAACACCATATTCCCGCTATTTTTCCCATACTCCTTGATGCCTTTTGTTTCTAGAAATCTATCTATCTTAAATATATTCAGTGACTTGGCCTCCACAGCCTTCTGTGGTAGAGAATTCCACAGGTTCACCAGACTCTGAGTGAAAACATTTCTCCTCATCTCGGTCCTAAATTTCCTACCCCGTATCCTGAGACTGTGACCCCTTGTTCTAGACTTCCCAGCCAGGGGAAACATCCTCCCTGCAGTCTAGCCAACCCCGTCAGAATTTTCTACGTTTCAATGAGATCCCCTCTCATTCTTCTAAACTTTAGTGAATACAGGCCTAGTCAACCCAATCTCTCCTCATATTGGAGTGGGAGAGTGAGTTGAGCATTCATCTGGGATCAGCTGTATGCTGTAACGCTCATCATCATCATCATAGGCAGTCCCTCGAAGCGAGGATGACTTGCTTCCACGCCAAAAAAGGATGAGTTCACAGGTGTTTCAATGAAGGACCGAATATTCCAGATCCTGAACTACATCCTGAAGGGTGGAAGATGCCTGTGCGTGGATTTTTTTAACGTGTGGTGGCCGTTGAACACCAGCCACCAAATGGGCTTGACAGAGCTAGGTCTTGGTCCAGTGGCAAGGGTTAACCAAGATGACTGGAGACCTATTCAAAGAGCAGGAGACTGGAGATCTATAACACTATAGTTCACTACATTCCCATTCTTCTTCCTCAGTATTGGCTGTCTCCTGTTTCTAGTCATGTGACCATACTTGCCGGCCTCAATTGGAAAAGAGCTGAGAGCCACTCATCCCTGTTGAGGAACCATATTACAGGTGCATCGTGATTGGCTGTGCTTTATTATTGCCACTAACTAAATCATATTCTCTGGATTCATAACGCTTCCAAACTGTATGCTTCCACCATTTTGTTAGAAATAGTTGAGGCAGAAACCACTGCGGATAGCGAAGAAATAATGACGACAACACCGGCACCTCAACTGCCTTTGGGCAGAGGCACAGCAAGTGTCCTACTGTGCTGAGGTGTCCGTGATTCCATATCGTCAATACAGCTGAAGCTTTCTCCGTACTCCAAGCAGATAACCTTTCACTTCTATTAATCCCACAGGCACTGGTCATTGTCATTATCCTGGGATGGCTGTTTGTACCGATCTACGTCCGAGCTGGGGTAAGTAGCTTCTCAGTTTGTTCCGCTGCCCTCTTGCTATCTGCGCACTGGTGGTGGTGATCTCAGCCCGCGCTCGTACCCCCTCCTGTTTGGGCTCTGGCACTGACTGTCTCCTCTCTTCCAGGTTGTAACCATGCCTGAGTACCTGAAGAAGCGATTCGGGGGCAATCGGATCAGGATTTATCTCTCAGTTCTCTCGCTGTGCCTCTACATATTCACCAAGATATCGGTGAGTTACCAGTGGCCTTGAGCCTGGCATGGGCCGGGGATAGATGCTCATACTTGCCCCACGGTAAAATGGTAGGGGCCTCCTGTACTCGACGATTCATAAAATACCCTGATAGACAAATCCTAGGAGGCTGCACTTCCAGCCTGGAGCCTCAATAGACCGGAGCTCAAGTCAAGTGATTGGGCTACAACATCCTAGCAAACGTTCTCCAACCCACATTTCCGCCGTGCGAAGCCCCATGGTGGGAGCACACGATCATATAAACACACAGCATAAGAACATAATAAGAACATAAGAAATAGGAGCAGGAGTAGGCCATACGGCCCCTCGAGCCAGCTCCACCATTCAATACGATCATGATTGATCTGATCATGGACTCAGGTCCACTTCCCTGCCCGCTCCCCATAACCCCTTATCCCCTTATCGGTTAAGAAACTGTCTATTTCTGTCTTAAATTTATTCAATGTCCCAGCTTCCACAGTTCTCTGAGGCAGCGAATTCCACAGATTTACAACACTCTGGGAGAAGAAATTCCTCCTCATCACAGTTTTAAATGGGCGGCTCCTTATTCTAAGATCATGCCCTCTAGTTCCAGCCTCCCCCATCAGTGAAAACATTCTCTCTGCATCCACCTTGTCAAGCCCCCTCATAATCTTATACGTTTCGATAAGATCACCTCTCATTCTTCTGAATTCCAATGAGTAGAGGCCCAATCTACTCAACCTTTCCTCATAAGTCAACCCCCTCTTCCCCGGAATCAACCTATTGAACCTTCTCTGAACTGCCTCCAAAGGAAGTATATCCTTTCGTAAATATGGAAACTAAACCTGCACGCAGTATTCCAGGTGTGGCCTCACCAATACCCTGTACAACTGTAGCAAGATTTCCCTGCTTTTATACTCCATCCCCTTTGCAATAAAGGCCAAGATTCCATTGGCCTTCCTGATCACTTCCTGTACCTGCATACTATCCTTTTTTGTTTTATGCACAAGTACCCCCAGGTCCCGCTGTACTATGGCACTTTGCAATCTTTCTCCATTTAAATAATAACTTGCTCTTTGATTTTTTTTTTCTGCCAAAGTACATGACCTCACACTTTCCCACATTATACTCCATCTGCCAAATTTTTGCCCACTCACCTTAGCCTGTCTATGTCCTTTTGCAGATTTTTTGTGTCCTCACACATTGCTTTTCCTCCCATCTTTGTATCGTCAGCAAACTTGGCTACGTTACACTTAGTCCCTTCTTCCAAGTTATTAATATAGATTGTAAATGGTTGGTGTCCCAGCACTGATCCCTGCGGCATCTCACTGGTTACTGATTGCCAACCCGAGAATGAACCATTTATCCAACGATGGACAGGGAAGGAGCTTCTGGTCCACCCATCCTGAGCCATCTGGCTCGTGCATCACAATACATACACTCCCCACCCCATCTCAAAGCCATGTAGAATATCAAATGAGGGCTGCTCTGCAGATCAAGCATCGGACACAGTAGCACAGTGGCTTTGTTATTGGACGAGTACTCCAGAGATCTGGGCTAATAATCTGGAGACATGAGTTCAAATCCCACCACGGCAGCTGGGGAATTTAAATTCAGTTAATTAAATAAATCTGGAATTTTTTAGAAGCTAGTATCAGTAATGGTGACCATGAAGCTACCAGATTGTCATAAAAACCCATCTGGTTCATTAATGTTCTTTAGGGAAGGAAATCTGCCGCCCTTACCTGGTCTGGCCTATATGTGACTCCAGGCCAGCAATGTGGTTGACTCTTGTTAGATCTCTTAATTTCCAATGAAATACGAACTCCGATTGTAGTTTTAACTTTTTAATCTTGGCAGAGAGCAATAACAAGTTCTTGGCTTTAAGCCAGGTCTTTGTTCTTCTGGCACCACATGGTCAAAATGGCTGTATTTATACCGGGTTCAATTTACAGAAAAGAACTCGCCTTCTTTGACCTTATTGGCTCAATTAATAGTCTTTTAACCTTTTAATTGGTTTGCTACCCAAGATCCTAAAATGTCAAGTTGATTGATGAGTTAATGCAACATGCTGAGCAGCACGTAGTAGCTTTGACTTGGGGGTCTGTGAATTTTCAAAGCCTGTCTAAATGAGCCTGTTTGAATACTCTATCAATCCCCCCTTTGATTCTTTCACAAACTGAATCATAAAGCTTCAGGTATCACTGGTTAAACATTCTACAAAATAATTTCATACATGTTAATAGAGTTTCCTTCTAAAATTTGTTGCTGTGTTTCGCCACATGTCCAGACTAGTAGCTTCCACACAAATTTACACCAACCCGAGTTCCATCGTGGCCACAATGGAAGGTTTTAGTAGGTTAATTAACCTTATTCCAATTTAATCCAAATCAATATCTTAGTTCAACCAGTAAACAACCTTCCCTTAAGCATAACATACCCCTGTGTCACGTACAGACGGTCTGCAGGGACCTGCAAGGTGTCTCACCTGCGGGACAGCAGCTACAGCCGCCTGGTCGCAACAACATTTAATCAACATAAACAAACAATTACAACAAATAGAATTAAACCTTCCACCAATGAAGTTCCTATTGAACCTAGCCATTCAGTGGCTCCACTCCACAAAGTGAATGATGGGGGTTGCTTAAGTTTTTCTACCTCCTTTTTGGATATGCTCCGCTAATTGGGTAATTTCTTCGGAGCTATCTGGGATATATGTGCAACACTCAGGCCAGGATGTAATCAAGGGCCAGTCTATTCTGTAGGGCTACTGTGCGGATTGCTACCATTTCTGCATTGATTTTAACTAGGGCCTCTGAGGTATCATTGGCTACTTGTTCCACAACGGATGCCATGTTAATGGATTCCCTTGCCAGTCTGGCGGTCCCATACCCAGGGATCAGAATGGCAAAGAACCTCTCTGTTTCTGTGATAGCTCTCTTAGGACAGTGTAAATGTTCCGACAGTGACTTTATATGATACATATAAGGCACAATGTAGGCTAAATAGCAGGATCCCATCCAATTCTGGGGCAGCCAAGGGTAGGCCTTGTGGCCACACACCCAATAGGTGCCATTATATGCAATGAATGTTAGCTGTTTCTTTGTCAGCAACACTCCGGGGCCTGTCCAGGCTTTTCCATCTGTTTTATTCAGAATCCCCGTTACGTTAAAAATTCCCACATCGGCCCAGTTTGGACGGTTCTGTGGCTTGATTATATTATAATTCCGGGAGCAGTTACTATACCCCATATTTTGGCCTCCTTTGATGTTTCTAATCAGACAGACCGATTCCCCCGGTCTTCCTATTCCCGTTGTATTAGTGATAACAAAAAATGGGGGCCGTTTGGAATTATTGTAGCACGGTTGGTATCCCCCTTCAAAGGTAGTCAGATTGTAACCTGCTGACTTCCATTTACGTGCCCAGTTTTCCGTATCCTGAAACGCATTGCCTGTTTTGTTTTGATTAATTATCCACTCAGCCATTTCCGAGATATTCAAGGGAACTGGCCTCAAGGGAATCCCTCCCTTTGAGTGAATAGGAATATGCGTGTACACCCAACAACTAGAAATGTTGCCTTGTTTGGCATAAATGTATGACATATATAAAAAGGTATTTACATGTAATTCCCTTGCTACCCTACTATTTCCCTTTGGTGCAGAGGGTCGGCTAGTAAGAAAGTAGGCCTATGCCTAGAATACCTACAATCAATAATACAGTAAATTTATACATTTTCGCAAAAAGTAATTGTCCTTGTTAGATTTCAGCTTCAGTTACGGGTGCTCGTTTAACGTGTGAAGCGTGGATCCAGGCTTTCTTTCCTTGGACTTTAACAGCTGCCTGGATGGTCAATAACACTTGATAAGGTCCCTCCCACTTGGCACCCAAAGGTTCTTTATGCAACTTTTTCACATACACCCAGACTCCCGGGATGATGTTGTGTCCTCCTTCGGGTGGATTACCCCAAGCTGCCGATACCTGTCGGGAAACAGAACTAATAGCATTGGTTAAGTTCTGACAGTATGATAACAAAGTGTTACTCATTAAGTGAACATCAGCTTTCCGTAAATCGATAGTTCCTGGCAGCGACATGGGTCTTCCTGTTATAATTTCAAATGGGCTTAGACCTGTAGTTCTGTTCGGGGTTGCCCTAATGCTACATAGCACTATTGGTAGTGCCTGGGGCCATGGTGTTCCTTCTTGGTGATATTTGGCAAGCCGTTGTTTCAAAGTTCGATTCATTCGTTCTACTTGTCCTGATGATTGTGGATGATAAGGACAGTGTAAATCCCACGTAATGTTCAGTAACCTACAGACTTCTTGGCAGACAGCACCTGTGAAGTGTGTTCCCTGATCTGAGTCAATGCTACTCGGGACTCCCCATCGGGGAATGTAATCCTTACACAAGACCTTTGCAGTGTGATTGGCTGTGGCTCTTTTAGTTGGGACAGCTTCTATCCATCTGGAGAATCTGTCGACTATGACAAGAATGTTAGTGTATCCTTGGCATGAAGGAAGCAATATATAATCAACCTGCAGATGCTGGAATGGTCCGACAGGGGCAGGGGGCCTCAGTTGGGGCATTACCGTGATGGGTCCAGAATTATTTTTTGGCAGACCACACAGCGGTCTGTTACCAGCTGGGCATGTTTTTTAAATCCCCGACCCCACCAGCTTTTCTGGAACCGTGCCGTTATCTGTTGTGAGGCCAAGTGTCCCCACGAGCGGATCTGTTGGGCTAAAAAAGACGTAAGCGCTTGTGGCGCGACTGGCTTGTCGGTAACTCTTTGTCTCCAGACACCATCTTCACATAGCTTAATTCCTGCCTCAATCCATGTCCATTTTTTCTCTCGGGAGCACTCGCCTTGCATTGTTTGAAGGTCTCGTGTCAGAGTCCTGAGTGCTTTCAATCTGCACATCTGTGTTGGTTTTTCTGGAGGATCGCCCTGTATGGCGGCATCTTTAGCTGCCTGGTCGGCTAGGGCATTTCCCTGTGCTTCTGTGGTATTTTCCTTGGTATGGGCCTTACACTTCAGGATGGACACTTCCTGAGGTAATTGTATGGCCTCGAGTAAGTCTCGGACTTCTTTTCCATTTCGGATAGGTGTACCAGCAGCAGTGAGGAATCCTCTTTTCCGCCATAACATACCAAAGTTGTGAGCGACTCCAAAAGCATAACATGAATCTGTGTAGACATTAGCTGTCTGTCTTTCTGCTATTCAACATGCTTCTGACAGGGCCCGTAACTCGGCCTGTTGTGCTGACGTTCCTGAGGGTAAACATCCTTTTGCCACTACCTCATATAAGGTTGTAACTGCCCATCCTGCTTTTCTGGTACCATTGTCAACAAAGGAGGAACCATCTGTAAACAGGATGAGGTCTGGGTTGTGCAGAGGCTCCTCTGCTGCTAAGGCTGCTTCTTCTGTTTCTTTTAAAATCTCCACGCAGTCATGCTCTTCACATTCTCCCCCCTCTTGTTCCCTCGATTCTGACATCGGGAGCATAGTTGTGGGATTAACCGGGCTGGCCCGGACGATATGGAGATTAGGAGCTTCCAAAACTGCTGTCCAGCGGGTCCATCTTGCTGCTGTCACCTGAGACATTCTATTCATAGACAGCAAAGCGTTTATGGTGTGGGGACACTTGACAATCAGTTTTTGATCGAGGACTAGACCCACAGTGATCATTACCGCTCGACATGTAGCTTCCATGGCCCTTAGGCAACTTCCCCATCCGAGGGCTACCGCATCCAGTTTTGCCGAATAATAGCCAATAGGTCTTTGCCGATCCCCATGTTCTTGTGTCAGTACGGCTGTCATATATCCTTCTTTCTCATGGACAAACAGGGTAAATGGCTTACCACTGTCGGGGATTCCCAGAGCCGGTGCCGAACACAAAGCCTTTTTCAAACTCAGGAAGGCCTCTTGCTGTTCTTTAGTGAGGGTGATGGCTTCTTTAGAGGCACATTTCCCCTTTAAAATATCATTCAGTGGCTGAGCAAGCTGTGTGAAGGAGTCAATCCAACTTCTGTTAAAGTTACACAATCCCAAAAAAGACCTTAGTTCCTGAATAGTGGTGGTTTTTTTAGCAGCCCGAATGGCTGCAGTTCTATCCTGGGTAAGTTCTCTCTTTCCTTGTGAAATCTTTTGTCCCAGGTATACAACCTCTTCTTGGGATATTTATACTTTGTCGATGCTGGCTTTATGTCCTTTCAGCCGAAGGTGGTCCAGCAAAGCTCGTAAATCTTGTTCTTGCTGGTCTTCCGTGTTTGAAGCTAGCAGGATATCGTCTACATATTGGATGACTATGGATGACAGGGGAGGTAATTCTCGCAAATGGCTTTGTAAAGCCATGTGGAATACTGTAGGGCTGTTGTGGAAACCCTGCGGTAACCGGGTCCAAGTATACTGTTGTCCTTGGACTGTGAAAGCAAACCACTGTCGAACCTCCGGTGCCAGAGGCACCGACCAAAATCCATTGGCCATATCTATAACCGGGAAAAATTTATGTTCCGGTTTGAGGGCATTAAAAATGGTGGAGGGATCTGCGACCAAAGGAGCTTTTTGATCAATACACTGGTTAGCTTTCCTATAATCGACAGTCAAACGCCAAGTCTCATTAGATTTCTGTACCGGCCACACGGGGCTATTGGAGGAGCTATGCATTTTAATAAGCACCCCTTGTTTCTCCAATTGCTGAATAACCGGTAAGATTCCCGCGATGGCAGTTGGACTGATGGGATACTGTTTAGTACATGGAGGCTTGGTCCCTGTAAATGATGCAGGCTCCATCTGGAGTAGGCCACAATCGTTCTTATCTTTAGCCCATATCGTGTGTT
This sequence comes from Pristiophorus japonicus, assembly GCF_044704955.1. Lineage (NCBI taxonomy): Eukaryota > Metazoa > Chordata > Chondrichthyes > Pristiophoridae > Pristiophorus > Pristiophorus japonicus. The sequence continues at coordinate 173,066,189 of NC_091984.1, forward strand.
CCTTCAATTCTTCTTTCTTCAAAGTTCTAATTGACCATGTCACCCGACCATCCTCGAAATGCAACGATGAATCTACTTGGATTAGAACGTCCATTCCCAAAAGGGGTTGATCTACTGGGCCTATCCAGACCGACGTGGTTAGTTCATGTGGACCCAGCCCTATAAGTACCGGTGTTGTCCTTTTAATTTCCATTTTATGGCCCCCAACTCCAGAGGCTGTACATGCCCTACCATTCAACGGCAAAAAGTCTCCATATTGTAGGGGTAAGCATGTTAATTCCGCCCCTGTGTCTAAAAGACAGTCCACATCCTTATCGCCCACCCTCACAGTTATATATAGCCCATCTCCCCTCTGTTGTATTAGTGCGAGGAGGGGGGCCAGGGTGGGCTCTAATTGTTTTTTGCTATCCCAAGTAACTCCTTCTGTTGTTGTATTGTCAGTCGCTTAACTGCTTCTATGAGGTCGTTATCTTGTGACAAGCCTGGCTTGTTGGCTGAATTGTATCCCTGGCTGCGTCCTCTTCCCCAGCCACGACCTTTCTGTTTGGCCCTGCACGTCTTGGCCCAGTGACCTTCTTTCCCACAATAATGACATTTTCCGGGTAATTTTCCTAATGACTGTTTATCGGAATCCTGGGATTTCCATCCCATAGCCTGTACAGCTCGGACTTTAGCTCCCATATCCCAATCTAATTGGTTACATCGATCCACCAATGCTGCAAAGGTAGTTCCTCTACCTTCCCAGTCCGGTAACACTACCTTAAGCATTTTGGACAGTTCTGGCTTTAGACCTGCCACGAAAGCTGCTTTCAGGGGTCCAAACACTTGTCCATCCATTTCCTCATCCGTATTATTCATACCCGAATGTTCTAGCCACGTGCATCTAAACCGCTCGTCATACTCCAGGACCTCCTCTGTTCCTTTCTGTTGGCAAGCTGCAATTTTTCCCCAGTCTGTCTTAGCTGGACTGAAGGCTTGCAGCCAGTGTTTAATCGCCTCCCATCCTGTGTCTAATTCTTGCTCATTCTGCCGCAAAGCTTCTTCTACCTTGTCATGCAATTTTCTTCCCTGTGTTTTTGGCACCATTATGGTCAAAATTTGCACTCCGTCCCAGGGATGAAGTTGATATATATTTCTTAAGCGGTCCAATTGGTCCCACGTTTTTACTCCCCCTTTCTTTGGATTGGGCAATTCCTTGGACCATTTATCAATTTTCTCTGGGTCTGCCGGATCATGAATTAAGTATTTTTCATACAGCCTTTTCTTCGTTTTTTTGGCTCTGCCCTCATCCGCAGTCTCTTCTGATTTGACTACAACTCGTCTTTTTTTAAACGGGACAAAGCGCAACCCTAATTCTTCATCATCCTCCGACACTGTATTGTTGGAGGATTCAGAATCCGTATCTATTCCTCGGTCGTGTCTTCGGGTTTGCGCTTTTAATTTATCCAAACATGGTTCCCTGGGAATTGATCCATACATTTTCCTTTTCCTATTACTGTCTCTTGACCTAATGATTTTTTCCATTCTTTAATTTCACCTTTAAGATCTTTAACTTCCGCTTCCAGCTTTTCAAGTTCAAGCTTTTTCTGTCGCAGCTGCGCACAAACTGCTTGCAATTGATCCTTTGTACTGGTCAGTTCTCGATCATGTTGGGAACGCATTATAATTTCATTCCGCTTTCGAATCTGGCCCATTACCTCTAGGGACCATCTAGTTCGCTCTTTATTTTTCATACGGGTCGTTTTTCCCCAGACCCTTTTAATCTCGTCCAAGGACCATTGTCCTTTGGAGGTTCCGTACTTTAGTTCGATCTTAATACAGGTTTTAGATAAGTTGCATTGTTGCTCTATGTATTCTTTCAACTGTTCGAGAATTAACTCTAGCAAAACTTCAGGTGGTGCCTGCCCACCTTTAACAGTTGTAGGCAATTCTTTGCTCTTATCTCCTGCTGCCATAATTTCTTTACTGGGGTCTCGAGTCGTAGGCTTTCTAGCCGATCAATAGGTCGGTGATTAATTAACTAACACACCGCCGAAGTTTAGACGTCTATGGGATCGCGAGCCGACTACCAACCGGAGGCTTTCGGAATTGCGTAGAAGGAGAGGCGAATTTAGACTTTTGACCGAGGACTTTTAAAAAGAGGTGTCCTTACCTCAATATGTAGGTCCGATGTCCAAAATTCAGTTTCTTTCCTCAGCGATCGTGTTCGTGACACCAAAATTGTTAGATCTCTTCATTTCCAATGAAATACGAACTCCGATTGTAGTTTTAACTTTTTAATCTTGGCAGAGAGCAATAACAAGTTCTTGGCTTTAAGCCAGGTCTTTGTTCTTCTGGCACCACATGGTCAAAATGGCTGTATTTATACCGGGTTCAGTTTACAGAAAAGAACTCGCCTTCTTTGACCTTATTGGCTCAATTAATAGTCTTTTAACCTTTTAATTGGTTCGCTACCCAAGATCCTAAAATGTCAAGTTGATTGATGAGTTAATGCAACATGCTGAGCAGCACGTAGTAGCTTTGACTTGGGGGTCTGTGAATTTTCAAAGCCTATCTAAATGAGCCTGTTTGAATACTCTATCAACTCTTAACTACCCTCTGAAATGGCCCTGCAAGCCACTCAAACCTGTCCCAAACTGCTACCACATGTATCACCACACGGACTGCAGCGGTTCAAGAAGGTGGCTCACTCAAGGGCAAGTAGGGATGGGCAATAAATGCCGGCTGATCCCACAATGCCCACATCCTGTGAATGAGTAAATAAATAAAAAGCTGCTTGTCTGATGGTGTCATGCAAAGTTATAAAGCACGGAGGGTCGAGCATGGGCTGAAAACCCTTTGCCGATCAGAACATATTTAAGCAGAATTTCTTCTCAGGAGGTGAAATAATTGGGGTAGAATCCATAATTGGGCAGATTGATGGGCCATGTGGCCTTAGCTCAATCCAGGTTTTCTTATGTCCTCATGATGTTACTGCACTGGAATAAAACCCTGAAGTAATTCTACTAAAATTAAATGATCATCCTTGTTATCAAATCCCTCCATGGCCTTGCCCCTTCCCTATCTCTGTAATCTCCTTGAGCCCCACAACCCCCCCAGATCTCTGCGCTCCTTGATTCTGGCCTCTTGAGCCTCCCCTCGATTTCCTTCACCTCACCATCGGCGGCCGTGCCTTAAGCTGCCTCGGCCCTACGCTCTGGAACTCCCTCCCTAAACTTCTCCACCTCTCTCTGCTCCTTTTAAGATGCTCTTAAAACCTATCTCTTTAACTAAGCTGTTGGTCATCTGCCCTAATATCTCCTGATGTGGCTTGGTGTCAAATCATGTTTGATAACCGTTCCTGTGAAGCGCCTTGGAACGTTTTACGACGTTAAAGGTGCTATATAAATGCAAGTTGTTGTTGTAAATGTCTTCACAATCTGTGCGGTGGGGCAGCGTCCTTTCCTGTTGTTAGGTATTTCTGAGACTTTGAAGTCTGCCTTTATACACAGGGTCTCAGCTAGTCCAGCAGTGCAGGCTATACGTGCCAAGAATATATACAACAAGCTGAGTCATTGAAGGCGTGGACTGAAGGTTCTGAGGAACTGCTTCCACCTGTATCTTTATTATCTTCATTCTTGCTGACACATAACAAGACTTGATATGTTGAGATGGCTTGTGACATTTATTTTAATTACACATCGATAAACAAGAGTTCAGAGGCCGCATTATAGCCCAGATGTTCCACCTTCAAAGTGAGGCTCCGTCAATACACGGGACTGTCTCAGAATCACTGAGTTCAGGTGGTTTATACATCAGCTGCAGCAAATACTCGAAGGATAGACTCATCGCATCTGATCAATGCTTGTTAACCCTTCCCTTCGACCCCTGGGCTGACCTTATTTGGAAAAAGTGACTCAAGGTGAGGGATGTTGGTGCTGGGAATGGAACACTGAAGCGCCGAAGCCCAGTGCCAGCATCAAGCTCTCCCAGGCGAGGTTTAGTACAGCCAGCCACACAGCAACAATACCCCAAATAAATACAAATTAGCGGGGCCATCTGGGCCACCCACCTCATCCTGCTATCCCCATCACAGAGCGTGAATGCCTCGGCATCACTCCAGTCTCTGCCTCCCCTCGAGTCCATTCCGGGTCTCACTCCGAGTTGAAAGAAGTGTTTCCCGACATCAGGCCAGAATTTTCCCGTTGTAAATTTGCGGTAATGTCCCTTTGTCCTGCAGTCTTGCTTTAACTTAAAGTAGTGCTCTGCATGGACTTTTCCCATTCCACTCAGTAACTCCCAGCCCTCTACAAGCTTTCTATCTCATTCACCTGCGTTCAAGGCTGAACATTCTGAGGGGCCGAAATTGTCCCCCTCCTTAAGGTCGATTGCCGCCTGGCATTGGGGCGGTAATGGAACAGTAAGGCCTTTCCGACTGGGCAGGCGGAAGGGCCGACCCATCAGAAATTGCCCCCGGGGCCGGGGGCGGGGGAAACGGGTTTCCGCCCCACCTGTCGGGCACGTGCCGACCCCTTACCGCCCCGTGAGGGAAATTGCCCCGCGGGAGTGGAGCCGCCGCCACTCGGTGCCCCCGACCGCTTTCCCCGGCGGGGAGCTGCCAGTGGCTGGGGGGGGGGGGGGGGCGCAGCGCCCTTAAAGGGGGAGGGCGCGCGGCCGCCATTTGATTTTAATTGTCGGCTGACTCTGAAGCCGCCCGACAATTATGGCCATGACTTCGGCTGGGCCGCCAACAGGCAGCCCGGCGCCCCCTCGAATTACCCTCTCCGTTTGGGGCGGAGGGCAATTTCGGCCCCTGAGTCTTTAGATTAAACTCCACCTCAACGATGCACCTTAGCTCCGCCCATGGCAGAGTGACCCTCCTCCACCCCCATGGCAGCCCCAGTTTCTGCACCGGGCATGCTTCTGCCCTAATTTAGTGCCGACTCTGACAGTTTTATGCAGCTTGCTCACACCCAGTAGGAGCTGCCCATGGTCTGGACTCGCTTTGTGTGGGATCTTTCCAACCGCAGGCTGATGGGGGGTGGGGGAGGAAACTCCCCTGTCTATCACATTCAACTCCTCCTCAGTCTCAACACTGCCCTCACCCTATCCTGTGTTGGCTTGATTCCTGTACATAGTTTCCAGCAGTTGTGCATACATCCATTTCGGAGAGTGGATGCCGTGCCCTGTTGCGACAATTGTATGTGTTCAGTACCATTGTTCAGGACCCAGGGTGCCGTTTGGAGCGTGGGCAGGAACATCAGCGGGGCCCTTGTACAGCGGAGGAGCGGGAAGGTCGGGGCGGGTGAGCGGCGAGAGATCGTGGCTAAGATTCAGTGAGGGATCGTGGCGGAGGTGCGGTGAATGAGGGTATGGGACCTGGAAGTGCCAGGAGCAGCACGGACCAGACCACACTGCGATATGTGTGCACACTAGGTCAGTGCAGCAGAGCAGGTCTCCAGTCGTCCTGGTTAATCCTTACCACTGGATAAAGGCCTAGCTCTGTCAAGCCCGTGTGGTGGCTGGTGTGCAGCGGTCACCACATGAAAAAAATCCACACACAGGCATCTTCCACCCCCTCAATTGGAGTTCAGGACTGGAACATCGGGTCCTTCATTGAACTCTTGTGGAAGCAAGTCATCTTCGTTCAAGGGACCGCCTATGATGATGATGATGTGCAGGCTGAGCCCACTGAGCATCGCAGGAAAGGGTTTCCCGAGTCTCCCCATCACACCCTGATCATCCACTGCAACTTCAGCAGGAGATCAGCAGAAATCCTGGAAAGATGGTTGAAGCAGACCATCAAGAAACCTCATGCACCATTCACCCATAGAATCACACAGCACAGATGGCCTTCGGCCCATCGTATCTATGCCAGCTCTTTTCTAGAGCAATCCAAAACTAATCCCACTGCCCCTCTCTCTGCCCATAACCCTGTATCAATCCAAAGTCACTCCCACCGTCCCACCATTTCCCATAGTCCTGTATCAATCCCAAACTAGTCCCACAGCCCGCTCTCTCCCCATTGCTCTGTATCGATCCCAAACTAATCCCAGTGCCCCGCTCTCTCCCCATAGCCCTGCATCAATCCCAAACTATTCCCACTGCCCCGCTCTCTCCCTATAGTCCTGTATCAATCCCAAACAATCCCAGTGCCCCACTCTCTCCCCATAGCCTTGTATCAATCCCAAACTAATCCCAGTGCCCCGCTCTTTCCCCATAGCCCTGTATCAATCCCAAACTAATCCCAGTGCCCCGCTTTCTCCCCATAGCCCTGTATCAATCCCAAACTAATCCCCGCCCTCTCTCCATAGCCCTGTATCAATCCCAAACTAATCCCACTACCCCGCCCTCTCCCCATAGCCCTGTATTAATCCCAAACTAATCCCACTGCCCCACTCTGTCCCTATAGCCCTGTATCAATCCCAAATTAATCCCATTGCCCTGCTCTCTCCCTATAGCCCTGCATCAATCCCAAACTAATCCCACTGCCCTGCTCTCTCCCTATAGCCCTGTATCAATCCCAAACTAATCCCACTGCCCTGCTCTCTCCCTATAGCCCTGCATCAATCCCAAACTAATCCCACTGCCCTGCTCTCTCCCTATAGCCCTGTATCAATCCCAAACTAATCCCACTGCCCTGCTCTCTCCCTATAGCCCTGCATCAATCCCAAACTAATCCCACTGCCCCGCTCTCTCCCCATAATCCAGTATGTGCCTCTGCTTCAAATCTTTGAGGGTGAAATTGCCCCTTGCCTCGATTGGGGGCAGTAACATTCTGGGGCCAGGACTTTTCTCGCTCCTGACGTGGAATTGGGCCGTACGTCACTCAGAGCTTTCTCCGATGCTCCGCTTGAATTGAGGGGCGCTCCCGGGGCGGCAGCCTGGCGCTGAGTGCAGCGCTATGCGGAGCAGGCCAGCCCTACACAAATGCTCCATGTAGCACTAACTCGCTACAACGCCCCTCCCTTTCCATTAAAGGGGATGGCCACTGCGCAATCTGCATGGGCCATTGGGTGGCCACCACTGAGCCACCAGGGCAGCGTGAGACCAGGATAGCGGCCCGGCACCCAAGATGGAGTGCTAGACTGCACGATGGTGGCCTGGTCCACGCTAGGGCCGCCATGGTCGGGCCCACCCAAGAGGCAATTTCCCCCGCGGGGCGTTAAGGGGTCGGCATGCACGGCGTTGACATCATCGCTGCTTGTGCGCTGGCCCGGGGCGCGAACCGTGGGGCACGGCGATGCCAGAACAGCGCCCTCAAACCTCCGGGGCAATTCCCCGTGGGGCAGTAGCGGCCCCCTCCCCAGGCCAAAAAGCTATTGTGCCCCCCGGAGGCGCTAACGGGGCTATAAAGAGGGGCAATTTTGCCCCCTTCATCTCCTCGCTAAAAAATCAATGGTTTATGTCTTAACTATTCCCTGTGACCAAAGCATTCAATGCTCCAAACACTCTGCATAATGTAACATCTCCTAGCCTATGTGCTCATTCATTTAATGACAGTTTTAAATCATTGACACCCTCATCATTGACTCCCCAGCCAGAAGAAATAGTTCTTCCCGATTCACTCCATTAAAGCCCGTCATGATTTTAAAAACTTGTATAAAAACTCTTCTTAACTTTCTCACTCTCAATAGTCCCAGTATCTCAAGTCTCTCCCGATAACCATCGCTTCTCAGACTGAAATCCATTCAAACCGGTCCTAAACATGCACAATGGCATTTCCACCATAGTAACATTAGAAGCAGGAGGAGGCCGCTCAGTCCCTCGAGCTTGTTCCATCAATCAGTTAGATGATGACTGATCTGTACCTCAACTCCATTTACCCTCCTATGATCCATATCCCTCAATACTCTCACCTAACAGAAGTCTAGTGATCTCAGTCTTGAAAGCTCTAATAGTCCCGCAGCCACCCCCGCCCCAGTCTTTTGGGGGAGAGGGTTCCAGATTTCCAGCACCCTTTATGTGACAAAGTCCTTCCTTACTTCACCCCTGAACGGCCCCGCTCTAATTTTAAGATTATGTCTCCTTGTTCTGGACTCTCTATCCAAAGGAAATAGTTTCTCTGTATCTACTTTATCGAATCTATTATGTATGTAAACCTGTAATTACCATGTCTAACCGCCAGAGGGCTCATCCCCTGGAGACCTAAGGGATCCCACAATCCCTTGGGAGCACCTGTATATAAAGAGGCCTCACAGGTTGGAGAGGCACCCTGAGATCTGTAATAAAGGACTACAGTCACACCTTACTTTGAGCTTGCAGTATCTAGTCTGACTCTTTATTCAAGACATAACAACTGGCGACGAGATACAAATGACGAATCCCACCGCAACAATGCAGAGAACCGTGGGCATCCTGGAGAAATGTTCGGAGGGAGATGATTGGGAAACCTTCGTGGAGCGACTTAACTAATTATTCGTGGCCAACGAGCTGGAAGGAGAAGCGAACGCTGCCAAACGAAGGGCGATCCTCCTCACCGTTTGCGGGGCACCAATATATGGCCTCATGAAAAATCTGCTCACTCCAGCGAAACCCACAGACAAGTCATACGATGAGTTGTGCACACTGGTCTGGGAGCATCTAAACCCGAAGGAATGCGTTCTGATGGCGAGGCATCGGTTCTACATGTACAAGAGGCCTGAAGGCCAGGAAGTGACAAGCTACGTCGCCGAGCTAAGGCACCTTGCAGGACATTGCGAATTTGAAGCACACTTGGAGCACATGCTCAGGGACTTCTTTGTACTTGGCATTGTCCATGAAGTAATACTTCACATACTTTTGACTGTTGAGACCCCAACCTTGAGTAAAGCCATAGCGATAGCCCAGGCGTTTATCGCCACCAGTGACAATACCAAACAAATTTCTCAGCACACGAGTGCTGCTGCAAGTACTGTGAACAAAGTAACGTTGTTTTCAAATTGAAATGTACAGGGCAGGACTTACACACCTGCAGCTGCACGTCCGCAGATGTCCGCAAGGGTGGTGAATACAAGGCCATTAACACCTTGTTGGCGTTGTAGGGGTGATCATTGTTTCCATTCATGCCGCTTCAAAAGATACGTTTGCAAGGGCTGTGCAACAATGGGACACATCCAACGCACGTGCAGGTGAGCTGCAAACCCTGCTAATTCTGCAAACCACCATGTTGCAGAGTAGGACAGATCCACGGTGGATCACGACGAACCAGAGCCTCAGACCGAGGAGGCAGAGGTATATGGGGTGCACACATTTACCACAAAGTGTCCCCCGATAATGCTGAAGGTTGAATTAAATGGACTCCCGGTGTCCATGGAGCTGGACACGGGCGCAAGCTAGTCCATAATGAGCAAAAAGACTGTCGATAAATTGTGGTGCAGCAAGGCCTCAAGGCCAGTCCTGACTCCCATTCGTATTAAACTGAGAACGTACACAAAGGAACTGATTCCCGTAATCGGCAGTGCTACTGTAAAGGTCTCCTACGATGGAACGGTGCACGAGTTACCACTCTGGGTAGTACCGGGCGATGGCCCCACGCTGTTCGACAGGAGCTGGCTGGGAAAGATGCGCTGGAACTGGGACGACGTCCGAGTGCTTTCGTCCGTCGACAACACCTCATGTGCCCAGGTCCTAAACAAGTTCCCTTCGCTGTTCGAACCAGGCATCGGGAAGTTCCAAGGAGCAAAAGGAGCATTTGATTCCGGGGGCGTGACCCATCCATCACAAGGCGAGAGCGGTACCTTACATGATGAGAGAGAGGGTGGAGATCGAACTGGACAGGCATCATTTCGCCGATCGAATTCAATGAGTGGGCCAGTCCGATTGTTCCAGTCCTCAAGGGAGACAGCACCATCAGAATCTGTGGTGATTACAAAGTAACTATCAATCGTTTCTCACTACAGGATCAATACCTACTACCGAAGGCAGACGACCTATTTGCGACGCCAGCAGGAGGGAAAACGTTCACGAAGCTGGACTTGACCTCGGCCTACATGACGCAGGAGTTGGAGGAATCATCGAAAGGCCTCACCTGCATCAACATGCACAAAGGTCTCTTCATTTACAACAAATGCCCGTTTGGGATTCGATTGGCCACGGCGATATTCCAGAGGAACATGGAAAGCTTGCTGAAGTCGGTCCCGCGCACCGTGGTCTTCCAGGACGACATCTTGGTTACAGGTCAGGACACTGTCGAGCACCTGCAGAACCTGGAGGAGGTTCTTAGTCGGCTTAATCGTGTGGGGCTCAGGCTAAAACGCTTAAAGTGCGTTTTCGTGACGCCTGAAGTGGAGTTCCTGGGGAGAAGAATCGAGGCGGATGGCATCAGGCCCACCGATTCGAAGACGGAGGCAATCAAGAACGCAACGAGACCACAGAATGTGACGGAGCTGCAGTCGTTTCTAGGACTCCTGAACTATTTTGGTAACTTCTTACCGGGTCTTAGCACAGTGTTAGAACCCCTGCACTTTTTACTGTGTAAAGGAGATGAATGGGTATGGGATAAAAGCCAAGAAAATGCCTTTGAGAAAGCTAGGAAGCTGCTTTGTTCAAACAAATTGCTTGTGTTGTACGATCCATGTAAGCGTTTGGTACTAGCATGAGATGCATCGTCGTACGGGGTCAGGTGTGTATTGCAACAAGCTAATGAATTTGGGAAACTGCAACCGGTTGTTTATGCATCCAGAAGTCTGTCTAAGGCCGAGAGAACCTACAGTGTGATCGAAAAAGAAGCGTTAGCATGTGTTTACGGGGTAAAGAAAATGCATCAATATCTGTTCGGGCTCAAATTTGAATTGGAAACCGACCATAAGCCACTAATATCCCTCTTTTCTGAAAGCAAGCGGATAAATACGAATGCATCCAGAGATGGGCGCTCACTTTCTCCGCATATAACTACGCCATCTGCTACAGGCCAGGCACAGAAAACTGTGCTGATGCTCTCAGTAGGCTGCCATTGCCCACCACATGGGTGGAGATGGCACAGCCCGCAGATTTAGTCATGGTAATGGAAGCATTCGACAGTGAGCAATCACCCTTCACAGCCCGACAGATTAGAACCTGGATGAGCCAGGACCCCTTACTGTCCTTAGCAAAAAACTATGTGCTCCACGGGAGTTGATCTAGTGTCCCGTTAGAGATGAAGGAAGAAATAAAGCCGTACCAGCGAGGCAAAGCACACACAGCACCCACCCAGGCATCGTAATGATGAAAGCGATAGCCAGATCCCACGTGTGGTGGCCCGGTATCGATGCAGACTTAGAATCCTGTGTGCACAAATGTAATACATGTTCACAGTTAAGCAATGCACCCAGGGAGGCACCACTAAGTTTATGGTCCTGGCCCTCCAAACTGGTCCAGGGTCCATGTCAACTATGTAGGCCCATTCTTGGGAAAATTTTTCTTAGTGGTTGTAGATGCATACTTCAAATGGATTGAATGTGTGATAATGTCGGCAAGCACGTCCGCTGCCACCATTGAAAGCCTACGGGCCTGATATCCTTGTAAGTGACAATGGGCCGTGTTTCACCAGTGCCGAGTTCAAGGAGTTCATGACCCGCAATGGGATCAAACATGTCACATCTGCCCCGTTCAAACCAGCGTTCAGCGGTCAGACAGAACAAGCAGTTCAAACAATCAAACAGAGCTTGAAAAGGGTAATGGAAGGCTCACTGCAGACTCGCTTATCCCGAGTCCTGCTTAGTTACCGCACAAGACCCCACTCGCTCACTGGGATCCCTACCGCTGAACTGCTCATGAAAAAGGGCACTTACGACAACACTCTCGTTAGTACACCCTGATCTACACGAACAGGCAGAGAGCAGGCGACTTCAACAGAATACATATCATGATCGCGCAAATGTGTCACACGAAATTGAGATAAATGATCCTGTATTTATGTTGAACTATGGACAAGGTCCCAAGTGGTGTCCTGGCACTGTTTTGGCCAAAGAGGGGAGTAGGATGTTTGTGGTCAAACTCTCAAATGGACTCACCTGCAGGAAACTCTTGGACTAAACCAAACTCAGATTTACGGACTATCCAGAACAACCCACAATAGACTCCACCTTTTTCGACCCTCCAACACACACACATAAGTGGCAACCGACCCAACGGTTGACCACAAAGCAGAACCCATCACCCGTAGCAGCCCAGCAGGACTCACCACCCCCAGAAGTCCAGCAAGGCCAGCTGCGCAGCAGCCCAGCAAGGGCCCAATAAACGACTCACCAAAACCAGCATTTGCACCGAGATGATCAACCAGGGAAAGGAAGGCCCCAGATCGACTCACATTGTAAATAGTTACACTATTGACTTTGAGGGGGAGTGTAGTTATGTATGTAAACCTGTAAATACCATGTCTAACCACCAGAGAACTTATCCCCTGGAGTCCCAAGGGGATCCCACAATCCCTTGGGAGCACCTGTATATAAGGAGGCCTCACAGGTTGGAGAGGCACTCTGAGATCTGCAATAAAGGACTACGGTCACACCTTACTTTGAGCTTGCAGTATCTAGTCTGACTCTTTATTCAAGACATAACAGAATCCTTTCAAAATTTTAAACACCTCGATCAGATCATCCCTCAACCTTCTAAAATAAAGGGAATACATACCTGTCTTGATACTTTAACATTTCAAGCCGGTATCATTCTGGTGAGCCTGTGATGCTCCCACCCCAAGGCCAGTATATCTGTCCTGTGGTGCAGGACCCAGAACTGAACACAGTGCTCCAGATACAGTCTGACCAAGTCTTTGCACAACAGAACCATCACTTGCTCCCCAGTATCTTACTTTCTCTGAATGAAAAGTTCTCATGCCGTAACTTTGGTAAAAGATCGGAGCAAATCTCGGAACAATGGCGTAACTGGCTGATTGTCCTGTTTCTCCAGTGTTCCCGTTGAGATTAGACAGCGAGAACGCCCACAGAAATTATACCCTGTAATCTCTTGGAAGAGGCAAAAAAAACCTGCGCCCAATTCAGTAAAATCTCTGGAGAAGTTCCTCTCTGATCCTTTAAGGCAATCGAAGTAAGCTCCCCACAGCCACAGTAACTTGTCAAGTTCCCCTCAGTAAGAATCGTCTATAAGTCTATGAAAGTTCTCCTTTATTGAGTCCAGGTGGTTTAGAAATCTTGGTGCTGAGCTGAAATTAGGCCAGTCTAATGTATTTGCTTCATGGGGTCTTGCTTAAGAATTTATAGCAACACATTGCTTTTAAGAACTAGTTGGTTTATTAATAAAGGTTTAACAATCACACTAGACGTTACCAATTCATCCACTAGGCTCACAACTGCATACCTCATCGTGGATGACCTAGACCCAACTGGCTGGGGTTTTATTGAGTTTTGTGAACATCACATGACCGGCTGAACCACTCACAATGCAACAGCTCTACAACTATTTTGTTGTTGATCTGTAAATCAAGTGCCCCCTGATTAAAGCGGGGGGCACTAAAACCGGGACATTAAACAAATTATGCTTTGGACAGTAAACTTAAATCAAATTAAAATTTGGTTGCTGGGGGTGATGATGCACTCTAGTCCCTCCGGTGCCCAACTCTCTCGGAAGGCTGCAAGCGTACTGGTGGACACCGCGTGCTCCATCTCCAGGGACACCCTGGCTCAGATGTAACCGCAGAAGAGAGGCAGGCAGTCAGGCTGAACGACACCCTCGACCGCCCACTACCTGGACCGGCTAATGGCCCTCTTGGCCATGCCCAGGAGCTCTACAACTCTTTTTAGGGTAAACAAAATTAAACATTAAATCAAGTGCCCCCCGATCTTGGGGACACTCCAAACACTTTTCACGTGCCCTTTTTTTTTTCCGGTGATTTTTGTGGGGTTTTTTGTTGTTTTTATTTTGGGCGGTAAAACCATAATTTACAAGTGCCCCCTATAAAGGGGAGGGGGACACTAAAACCGTCAGTTAAAACAAATTAAACTTTAAAACATAAAATCAAATTAAAATTTGGTTGCCGGGGGTAACGATGCATTCCAGTCCCTCCGGTGCCCAACTCTCTCGGAAGGCTGCAAGCGTACCAGTGGACACCGCGTGCTCCATCTCCAGGGACACCCTGGCTCGGATGTAACCGTGGAAGAAAGGCAGGCAGTCAGGCTGAACGACCCCCTCGACCGCCCACTGCCTGGATCGGCTAATGGCCCTCTTGGCCATGCCCAGGAGCTCTACAAACCTTTGAGCATATTCACAGGCACATACATTACAGACGGTGTGCCCCAAACACCGAGCCCACTGCCCTTTGTGCCTGGGTCTGGTTCAGCTCGGCCTGTGCCGGCCGATGTTGATGTGTGAAGTCCCAGAAGAGAGTGGCACTGACTGAATCCCAGGAGACGGGATAGAGATGCTGCAATATTCACAGACGGCACGTGATCTGACGTCACATGGTTATAAAGTCACGTGATCAAACCACCGGGAATGTCTCCAGCCAGAGTTGGCAACCTTGCCCCACGCAGGTTTCGGCAGTTTGTTCGGGGGGGGGTGGCGATTCCTCCGAATATTACACATCGTCCTCCCTCACACACAAAAGGAACATTTCACATGAGCAAAATAAGCAAACTCACAAATGACATTTATTGAGCGCTGTTCTGTTACCTCTTTCTCCTAGGCTGACATGTTCTCAGGAGCCATATTTATCCGGGAGGCACTGGGATTGAACCTGTACGTTGCCGTGGTGATCCTGCTTTCTATCACTGGCCTCTACACTGTGACAGGTAAGGTCAGCCCTTCGCTCCCTGTGGCAGAATGGGTCGGCTCACCAACTGTTGGCCGACCAAACTTTGCTCTGTGTGTTAGTGGCCAGGAGAGATTAAAGCTTGTTTAAATCCCTGTACAGCCTTGTACTCCCTTGAATACAAAAGATTAAGGAGTGATCTAATTGAGGTGTTTGAGATGAATAAATGAATAAATGAGATGACAGGGTAGCTGGAGAGAAACTGTTTCCCCTGGTGGGGGAGTCCCGAACAAGCAGGGGCTGAATGGCCGACTCGTGCTCTTTTGGTCCTTGCTAGAAATGAGAGGCTGATGTTTGCTGCAGTATAATGGATACGTTAGGAATGAATGACATCAAAATGGGTGACATTTTACAGTTAAAATGTGTACCAAAATGAGTGGGAGTGAGTGACTGTGTGAGTCACTCAGGCTCCGCGAGAATTCAAGCAGACTCCTGCTCCTTCAGTTAACTAGCGGCAGCAAGAGCCATTCCCGACTGTTCAGTTCTACTCAGAAGCTGGCTTTTTCACGACGGTGTAACGAGTCCAGAGACACGTTCGCATCAGACTCGTGAGGTCAGCACTCGACACACAGCCCGTCTGCCGTCACAGGTCTGCCTGGTGCACTTCTGCAGACCGAATCGTGGTGAGAAAACACCGGGACAGTACCGCACCCTTTTCTTTTCCTCCCAAGTTCGGGAAGAGCAAAGGAACAGGAACTGGCCATTGGGCCCCTCGAGCCTGCTCCGCCATTCAAGCAGGCCATTGGCTGATCTACCTGGACTCCATTTACCGGCCTTTGCTCCATATCCCTCAATAACCTAACAACAATATCTATAGCTCTCAGTCTTGAAAGAACATAAGAAATAGGAGCAGGAGTAGGCCATACGGCCCCTCGAGCCTGCTCCGCCATTCAATAAGATCATGGCTGATCTGATCATGGACTCAGCTCCACTTCCCTGCCAGCTCCCTATAACCCTTTATTCCCTTATCGTTTAAGAAACTGTCTCTCTCTGTCTTAAATTTATTCAATGTCCCAGCTTCCACAGCTCTCTGAGGCAGCGAATTCCACAGATTTACAACCCTCTGAAGAAATTTCTCCTCATCTCAGTTTTAAATGGGCGGCCCCTTATTCTAAGATCATGACCTCTAGTTCTAGTCTCCCCCATCAGTGGAAACATCCTCTCTGCATCCACCTCGTCAAGCCCCCTCATAATCTTATACGTTTCGATCAGATCACCTCTCATTCTTCTGAATTCCAAAGAGTAGAGGCCCAACCTACTCAACCTCTCCTCATAAGTCAACCTCATTGTTCGCCAGCACCCACAGCCTTTTGGGGGAGAGAGTTCCAGATTTCTACCGCCCTTTGAAAAGAAATCAGAAGGCGTGGTTTTTTTTTTACCAATTCACCAGGCGGGAATTTATCAGCTGAAATCAGGAAAGACTGATTTTAGCCGTCCCTAAACAATGCCCGGTGTGCAGTTCGCAGTTCACTGCGGTGTCTGAATTTTAAAAAGTCACAGATGCAGGAAGTGAAGCCAGCCGGATTGATGCCTCAAGATCAGGCCATGCGACAGTCAGCAACATAAGTTGGGGGGGGGGGGGGGAGGGGGAGGGGGCAGAGAGTAGTGGGCGTGAGCGCCGATGCTGGGGGTCCCAGGCAGCAGCGGCCCAGAATACTTTTGTGGCCCACAAAAATAATTTGAGTCTTGCCTTTGCCGGGCCTCTTCGGTTCCATCTCCCAGGGAACTGATTTGGAGCTCGCACTACACCGTACCCTACCGGATCCAACCTAAAATGGCCATTGGGAACCTCTTTATATCATAGGACCCCAATTTCCATATTAAAATGGTTTTCTTGAGACACATCCTGGCTACTTTGCTGTTTTTTGCGGAGGTAACCAAGAGGGTCGATGAGGGTAGTGCGTACGATGTAGTATATATGGACTTTAGCAAGGCTTTTGATAAGGTCCCACATGGTAGACTGGTCACGAAGGTTAAAGCCCATGGGATACAGGGCAAAGTGGCAAGTTGGATCCAAAATTGACTTGGAGGTAGAAAGCAAAGGGTAATGATTGATGGAGGTTTTTGTGACTGGAAGGATGTTTCCAGTGGGGTTCCGCAGGGCTCAGTACTGGGTCCCTTGATTTTTGTGGTATATATCAACGATTTAGATTTGAATATAGGGAGTATGATTAAGAAGTTTGCAGATGACACTAAAATTAGCTGTGTGGTTGATAATGAAGAGGAAAGTCATGGGCTGCAGGAGGATATCAATCTCCTGGTCAGGTGGGCAGAGCAGTGGCAAATGGAATTTAATTCATAGAAGTGTGAGGTGATGCACTTTGGGAGAGCTAATAAGGAAAGGGTATACACATTAAGCGGTAGGCTACTTAATAATGTAGATGATCAGCCCTGATCTTATTGAATGGTGCTGCAGGCTCGAAGGGCCAAATGGCCTACTCCTGCACCTCTTTTCTATGTTTCCATGTTTCTATGAACAAAGGGACCTTGGAGTGCCTGTCAACAGATCCCTGAAAGTAGCAGGGCAGGTGGATAAGATGGTTAAGAAGGCATATGGAATGCCTGCCTTTATTGGCCAAGGCATAGAATATAAGAACAGAGAGGTTATGCCTAAATTGGTAAGGCCATAGCTGGAGTACTGCATGCAGTTCTGGTCACTGTATTATAGGAAGGACGTGATTGCACTAGAGAGTGTGAAGAGGAGATTTACTAGGATGCTGCCTGGAATGGAGAAACTTAGTTATGAGGACAGATTGGATAGGCTGAGTTTGTTCTCATTGGAACAGAGGAGGTTGAGAGGAGACCTCAGTGAGGTGTACAAAATATTGAGGGGCCTGGACATAGTGGATAGTAAGGGTCTATTTCCATTGATGGAGGGGTCTATTACAAGGCGGCATAGTTTTAAGGTGGTTGGTGGAAGGTTTAGAGGGGATTTGAGGGGGGCTTCTTTACGCAGAGGGTTGTGGGGATCTGGAACTCGCTGCCTGGAAGAGTGGTGGATGCAGAAACCCTCACCACTTTTAAGTGATGGTTGGATGGGCACTTAAAGTGCAGTAACCTGCAGGGTTACGGACCTAGAGCTGGTAATTGGGATTAGACTGGATGACCTTTTGTTAGATGGCGCAGATATAATGGTAAGTACTGGAGGGAATAGATTACGGCCAGGGTGATCTCCTGGACTAGTTTCGATCGCCTGGGTGGTATGGAGAGGAATTTTCCCAGATTTTTTCTCCCTAAATTGGCCTGGGTTTTTATCTGGTTTTTGCCTCTCCCAGGAGATCACATGGCTCCGGTTGGGGTGGAGTGTAGAATGTTTCAGTATAAGGGTTGTCGCAGTTGTGTGAGGCGGACTGGTTGGGCTGGGTGCTCTTTGCCTTTCGGTCATTGTTTATAGGTTTATATGTAACCTTAAGGGCTGCTGACCAAGGGCTGTGTGGCTCTTTGTCGACCGACGCGGACACGATGGGTCGAAATGGCCTCCTTCTGCGCTATAAACTTCTATGTTTCTATGTTTCTATTCAACCCCCCCCCAAGGATTAAGAAAATTGGCCCAGAATTCGCTGAAAAAGTAACAGCATCTGAATGACGCCCACCGTTATTAACGTGCAAATCGTGGGCGTCGCTGGCAAGGCCGGCATTTATTGCCCATCCCTAATTGCCCTTGAGAAAGTAGTGGTGAGCCACCTTATACAGACTTGATAGGCCATTTCAGAGGGCAGTTAAGAGTCAACCACATTGCTGTGGGTCTGAAGTCACATATAGGCCAGACCGGGTAAGGGCGGCAGATTTCCTTTCCTAAAGGACATCAGTGAACCAGATGGATTTTTACGGCGGTCTGCTAGTTTCATGGTCACTATTACTGATACTAGCTTTCTATTCCAGATTTTAATTTTTCCTAATTTCCCCCTCCATGTGAACTCCCCAACCCATATTCACGGCCAGCCCCTTGACCTTGCCATCTCTTGTGGCCTTGCTATTCCCACTGTGTCAATTGAGGATAAGGCCATCTCTGACCACCTCCTTGTATCACTCTCCACCCACATCCCCCTTCCCCCACCCAACCCTACTTCCATCACTCCTGGGGGGATGGGACTGGCTACCCAGCGCCCTCCTTACCCCCAGTCCTGATCACCATCCAGCCATCCCTGGTCGGTGCACGGAGTCAGGTGAAGACGGGTTTGGGCTCAGTTATGAAGTTCCCCCATAGTTGAATAGCCTGCAATCTTGTCAAGACCTACGGAAATAACAAGCACTTGGGTGCAGTACTGGGGCATATCTGTTGCCCATGGTGGCACCGTCTCTCAGAAAGGAATAAAGAGATTCAGGGGAGAAAGGAAGTAAAATGAACAAGAGGAAGAAAAGTAAGAATGTATCAGCACTGCTGATAACCAGGGGAGCAGTGCCACTCCCAGCACTTGGGCACAGTCTGACCTGTTGTAACATATTGATGGGCGAATCAGAGCAATGGAACAGAGCCCTGGAGGCTGCCAAACACACTCAGGTGAGTCAAATGTTGATGGATAATCACTCCTGTGAGGCGCCTTGGGACGTTTTACCATGTTAAAGGCATTATATAAATGCAAGTAGTTTATGTTTGCACGGTTACCTTAGTGACCCTAACCACACAATGTGCTCTTTTATTTGTATACAATATGTGCAAGTGTGAATGTATTTATGCGCACATGTGCCTGTGTGTGTTTATGTGTGTATGTATGTGTGTATCCGTGTTCATATAGGTGTGTTAGTGTGTTTTTAATATGTGTGTATATGTATGTGTTTAAGTGTGTGTGTGTCTATATTATGTGCCTGTGTGTATCTGTGTATGTGGTTCTGTGTACATGCATACATGTATTTGTCTGTGTGTATGTATCTCTGTGTCTGTGTGTGTGTGTAATTGTGTGTCTGTGTCTGTGTGTGTGTAACCATGTTTGTCTGTGTGTCTTTGTGTGTGTGTGTCTAAGTGTGTGTAATTGTTTGTCTGTGTGTCTGTGTCTTTGTGTGTTTAACTATGTTTGTCTGTGTGTCTTTGTGTGTGTGTGCCTGTGTGTGTAACTGTTTGTCTGTGTGTGTGGTTCTGTGTCTGCGTGGTTCTGTGTACGCGCGTGCATGCATGCACCTGTTTGTTGCGTGTGCGTGTGTATACATGGTTCTGCGTACGTGCGCACGTGGCTGTATCCATGCAGTATGTGAAGCACTTAAGATCTCCCAATAATAAAGTTCCAAAGGGTGAATTCCACAGATTTGGTGTGACAGTTAAGCCCTTGCATTTCAACAGAGCAGTGTGCTCACTGACCTTAGATCCCCATGTGAGAGATAATGTAAGTTACTCAGTTACTCACAGCATTGCAAAGAAAAATGTAATCAAGGGCTGACTGAAGCGGGGTTCCTTACTGACAGGGAACTACAGGCAGTAGCTGATGAGAAGCTGCAGAATTATATCAAGTTCCAGGGAAATAACCTCTGCTTAGAAGCTTTAGGGTAACACTTCCTGGTGACTTCATGGTTAAGAGCCTAGTGGGGCACTGAGCCTGATGCAGCCTATGCAGGTCCCAAATACAACCCCCGGTCTGCATTGAATTAGCTAATATCAATAACAACAACTTGGATTATATAGCGCCTTCAATGTAGTAAAACATTTCAAGGCTCTTCACAGGAACGCTATCAGACAGCAAAAATTGACACTGAGCCAAAGAAGGAGACATTAGCACAGGTGAGCAAATGCTTGCTCAAAGAGATAGATTTTAAGAGACATCTTAAAGGAGGAGAGGTTTAGGGAGGTAAGTTCAAAGCTTAGGGCCTAGCCAGCTGAAGGCTCGGCCACCAATGGTTGGATGAAGGAAGACGGTGAAGAGACAGTACAATTCTCCTCAGCACCCCTGGGCCAGGGATGGCAAATCAGCCAGGGTTCCTGCTCCTCATTGCAATCCAGTTGACCCCTGCTGGAAAGCACACATCTAGGTAAGGCCTAGATCAGGCTTGGCTACAATGCACCCTGTTGTCATATAAACTCATGGTCAGATGGACCATTTGGGTGAAGCTGACCAGCTGCCTGTGAACCGGACCGAGGAGAGGAGGGTAGACCACTTAGAAAAGCATAAAGAAGTTTTGGGTAGACACCACTCTATAAAGATGAACTTGTTGGGAGGAATTCCACCGAGCCTTCCGTGTGTGGAGGATAACACGTGAAACATAGAAACATAGAAAATAGGTGCAGGAGTAGGCCATTCGGCCCTTCGAGCCTGCACCACCATTCAATAAGATCATGGCTGATCATTCACCTCAGTTACCCCTTTCCTGCTTTCTCTCCATTCCCCTTGATCCCTTTAACCATAAGAGCCATATCTAACTCCTTCTTGAATATATCCAATGAACTGGCATCATTGACTCTCTGCGGTAGGGAATTCCACAGGTTAACAACTCTCTGAGTGAAGAAGTTTCTCCTCATCTCAGTCGTAAATAGCTCACCCCTTATCCTTAGACTGTGTCCCCTGGTTCTGGACTTCCCCAACATCGGGAACATTCTTCCTGCATCTAACCTGTCCAGTCCCATCAGAATTTTATGTTTCTATAAGATCCCCTCTCATTCTTCTAAACTCCAGAGTATAAAGGCCCAGTCGATCCAGACTCTCCTCATATGTCAGTCCTGCCATCCCGGGAATCAGTCTGGTGAACCTTCGCTGCACTCCCTCAATAGCAAGAACGTTCTTCCTCAGATTAGGAAGTCTCTTGTGAGGGTGTAACTCAAACAACGTTAATTGAGGTCATCGAAAAGAAAATAAAGATTTGGCTTTTATATCAAGCTTTTCACGACCACAGGACATCCCAATGAAGTATGTTTAAGTGCAATAACTGTTGTAATGTAGGACAGCCAATTTGCACAAAGCAGGGTCACACAAACAGCGATGTGATAATGACCAGATAATCTGTTTTAGTAATGTTGATTGAGGGATAAATATTGGCCTGGACACCGGGGATAATTCCCCTGCTCGTCTTGAAAATAGTACCATGGAATCGCTTACGTCCACCTGAGAGAGCAGACGGGGCCTCGGTTTAGCATCTCATCTGAAAGACTGGCACCTCCGACAGTGCAGCACTCCGTCAGCACTGCGCTGGAGCGTCAGCCTAGATTTTTGTGCCAAAGTCTGTGGAGTGGGACTTGGACCTTCCTCAGAGGCGAGAGTGCTACTATATGGCCTCAGTGGTTTACCAGTACTGTCTGGTCACCGCGCTCGGTTGGAGGTTGAAACACACTGGAGTCAATTTTAACCCGACCCACCTAATGGAATCCGGACAGTTCAAACAAGCAGATAACTTACCCGCTCAAAGCAAAACTATTTCCGATTTTAACCCGTAACGTTTTGCAGGCAGCTGAGGCGGCCGTCTCAAGCGAAACCTCACAAATGATCCTGTTGAGTCAGTAGGACCCCGATGCAGTTTTGGCCGAGGCCTGAGTAGGGAAGATGGCATGAAGCCAGTCTGAAGGGACCCTGTCAGGTAACAAGGAATGTCGTGGCCTTCTCTGCACAGACTTCCCTCCTGCGAGATCCCCCCACCAATTAATGGAAAACCAGTGGGCAGCCATTGGTGTCCATTTCCAACTCGATGTGGACTGTGGTAATTTAAATGAGGCTATTTCAGTCTGTACCCGCCAACCACCGCGCCTTTCGGATTGAGTTACACCCTCACAAGGAAGGCTCGGTGGAATTCCTCCTAACAAGTTCATCCTTATAGCGTGGTGTCTACCCGAAACTTGTTGCGGAGTAACATCGACCCCATGTTATATACATAACTTAACCAAATGGGGCTGAGGGAGGGGGAGGGGACGAGAAGTTATCATTGAGAATGAGGAGAGGGAGCTCCTTTAATCAGTGCAACCTTCTCATTCCACCTTCTCAGACAGGAAAACACAAGAAGGGGAGAGAGACAAACACATGAACCAATGAGAGGCAGTAAATCAGTGATGCACAAACATAACCTTCACACACTCAGTCTTCGTCTGATTCACCTTATGATGGATGGACACACCTCAACCTGCAAAGCAGCACTCCCTCCAGTGGGCTCCCAGACACTAAAACAGCACGAAACCTAAAGAAAGGAAGGGAGGGGGCGAGAACTTGCATTCATTTAGCACCTTCACACATCCCTGGAGATGTCCCAAGGAGTGCCAGCCTTGGCTCAGCGATAGAATTCTTGCCTCTGTCAGAAGGGTTGGGGCTCAAACCCCGCTGTGCATATATTGGCTGCCACATTTCCGAGATTACAACAGTGACTACACTTCAAAAGGTACTTCATTGGCTGTAAAGCGCTTTGGGACGTCCTTAGGTTGTGAAAGGTGCTATATAAATGCAAGTCCTTTCTTTTCTATGACATCAACTGAACCTCTCATTGAGATACACCCTCACCAGAGGCTCCCCATATGTTATCTTCCATATTTCTGTCACATCCAATTCATTACTTTTTGAAGAGCAGTTACCATGGTGATGTGGGTAAACATTACAGCCAGTCTGTGCAAATCCCAGAACACAGCAAAAGAGATGAATGGCTAGTTAATCAGTCCTTGGTGGTATGGACCGGGGTCAAGCAGGGCTGCATCATCACGCCAATGCTCTTCTCAATCTTCCTCGCTGCAATGCTCCATCTCACTCTCAACAAGCTCCTCGCTGGAGTGGAGCTAAACTATAGAACCAATGGGAACCCGTTCAACCTTCGTCGCCTCCAGGCTAGATCCAAGGTTGTCCCATCCTCTGTCGTCGAACTGCAGTACGTGGACGACGCCTGCATCTGCGCACATTGAGGCCGAACTCCAAACCATCGTCAACATCTTCACTGAGGCATACGAAAGCATGGGCCTTACACTAAACATCCGTAAGACAAAGGTCATCCACCAACCTGACCCCGCCACATAGCACTGCCCGCCGGTCATCAAAATCCACGGCATGGCCTTGGACAACGTGGACCATTTTCCATACCTATGGAGCCTACTATCAGCAAGGGCAGATATCGATGACTAAGTCCAACACCACCTCCAGTGTGCCAGTGCAGCCTTCGGTCGCCTGAGGAAGAGAGTGTTTGAAGACCAGGACCTCAAATCTGGCACCAAGCTTATGGTCTACAGGGCAGTAGTGATATCCGCCCTCCTATATGGCTCAGAGACATGGACCATGTACAGTAGACACCTCAAAGCGCTGGAGAAGTACCACCAGCGCTGCCTCCGCAAGATCCTGCACATCCACTGGGAGGCTAGATGCACCAACATCAGTGTTCTCACTCAGGCCAATGTCCCCAGCATTGAAGCACTGACCACGCTCGACCAGCTCCATTGGACGGGCCACATCGTCCGCATGCCCAACACGAGACTCCCGAAGCAAGTGTTCTACTCAGAACTCCTACACGGCAAGTGAGCCCCAGGTGGGCAGAGGAAACGTTTCAAGGACACCCTCAAAGCCTCCTCGATAAAGTGCAACATCCCCACCGACACCTCGGAATCCCTGGCCAAAGACCGCCCTAAGTGGAGGAAGAGCATCCGGAAGGGCGCTGAGCACCTCGAGTCTCGTCGCCAAGAGCATGCAGAAATCAAGCGCAGGCAGTGGAAGGAGCATGCGGCAAACCAGACTCCCCACCCACC
Organism: Pristiophorus japonicus; assembly: GCF_044704955.1. NCBI lineage: Eukaryota > Metazoa > Chordata > Chondrichthyes > Pristiophoridae > Pristiophorus > Pristiophorus japonicus. Next base: position 173,090,518 of record NC_091984.1, read on the forward strand.
CTTTCCTTCAACCACTGTCTGCCCCACCTTTGACAGAGACTGTAATTCCCGTATTGGACTGTACAGTCACCTGAGAACTCACTTTTAGAGTGGAAGCAAGTCTTTCTCGATCTCGAGGGGCTGCCTATGATGATGATGATGATTGAGTGCAAACTAGTTTGCCAGGGCGAAACTAATTGAACACAATGGCCTCATTCATTAAAGAAAAACAGCAATCAATCACACAGAGTACCTCACCCACTGCACTCACACAGCACACGACTGTTTATAGAAACATAGAAAATAGGTGCAGGAACAGACCATTCGGCCCTTTGAGCCTGCACCACCATTCAATATGATCATGGCTGATTATGCAACTTCAGTACCCCACTCCTGCCTTCTCTCATACCCCTTGATCCCTTTAGTCGTAAGGGCCACATCTAACTACCTTTTGAATATATCCAACGAACTGGCCTCAACAACTTTCTGTGGTAGATAATTCCAAAGGTTCACAATTCTCTGGGTGAAAAAGTTTCTCCTCATCTCGGTCCTATATGGTTTACCCCTGCACATTTGGGAACCGTGTGGTGAAATGTGGTTTAGAATTTGTTGTTGTCTCGATGTGTACACACAATGGGGAGAGGTGTGTGTGGGGGGGGGGGGGGGCGGGGGGCACGGGGGGGATATCGTTGACGGGGGTAGATTCAATCCCCTGAATTTACAGGTGTTCCCCAAGGTTTGCTGCCTGTTTCTGCCCTGTTCTCTGGGGGTTCATGCAGGGGCGCCATCCCACATCGTGTGGTTCCTGTAGCTCCTCATTGGAGCACGTCCGACTTTAGACAAATAGTCATTGTTTTTATGGGGGCCTTTGCTACCATCCTTACTACAGATTTTAGAGTCAGTGGTCTCCACCATTTCCCTGCGGGGTCCCTCAATCTCCCACTATAGAGCTGTTCAGTGGTCTCCACCATTTCCCTGGGAGGGGGGGTCCCTCAATCTCCCACTATAAAGCTGGTCAGTGACCTCCACCATTTCCCTGGGGGGAGGGGGGGGGGAGTCCCTCAATCTCCCACTATAGAGCTGGTCAGTGGTCTCCACCATTTCCCTGGGGGGGGGAGTCCCTCAATCTCGCACTATAGAGCTGGTCAGTGGTCTCCACCATTTCCCTGGGGGGGGAATCCCTCAATCTCCCACTATAGAGCTGGTCAGTGGGTCTCTACCATTTCCCCGGGGGGGGGGGGGGGGGGGAGTCCCTCAATCTCCCACTATAGAGCTGGTCAGTGGGTCTCTACCATTTCCCCGGGGGGGGGAGTCCCTCAATCTCCCACTATAGAGCTGGTCAGTGGTCTCCACCATTTCCCCGGGGGGGGGGAATCTTTACCATTTCCCCGAAGGGGGTCGGCTGGTCTCCCACTATTGTTATGACAGGCGGCCTGGGGAACCTCTGAAGAATTTCAGTGCCCTTGTGTATTATGACTGGACTTAAAGGGACAGCCACCAAGTCAAAACTAGACAAAGATGCTTCATTTTTGTGATGAATGTAACTGGCTATTCAACCACGGATGGCATTTCAGTTGAACCCAAACCTGCCTTCACATTAATGCACTTCCAGCAGGGGTTGCTGGAGAAGGGCACTTGGATTGTTGCCTTCCCTAGCCCAGGGGCACTGAAGTTAACTGTAGCACCCCTTACTACTGCTCCAGCTGGGATCAGCAAAGTCAACACTTAGCAAGGAGGGAGCCTGGGCTCCTCTTGCTCGGTAAGGCCATAAAAGGAGCACACCACTGCAAGGTACAGCGTGAGCCGGTCAGGGAGGGCGACGTCTGTGAAGAGGGTGACTGGATTGGACATCAGCATAATCTAGGTCGCTGATTGGAGCGTGGGCAGGTACAGCAGGAGCATCGAGGTCGGGACGAAGGAGCGGCGAGTGATCGTGGAGTAACGTGATCGGGGCCCAGAAGAGGTGAGGGCCCGGGGGCAGCATGGGCCAGCCCAAACTGCGATACGTGTGCGCACTAGGTCCGTGCAGCAGAGCTGGTCTCCAGTCGTCTTGGGTAATCCTCGCCACTGGATCAAGACTTCGCTCTGTCAAGCCCATGTGGTGGCTGGTGTGCAACAGCCACAACACGTTAAAAAAATGCACGCAGAGGCATCTTCCACCCTTCAACATGTAGTTCGGGACCTAGAATATTAGATCCTTCATTGAAACACCTGTGAACCCATCCCTTTTTGGCGTGGAAGCAAGTCATCCTCGATACGAGGGACCTCCTAAGAAGAAGATGGTTTGATACTCTGACAAGGTGGGGACTTTACCCACTCAGCCATTTGAGGTGCTGATTTTCCAGTTTATCAATGGAATGGTGGGTGAAATGAGTCATTCAGGATACAGGACAAGTGAGCTCTAAGTGTTGATCATTCCAACAATTTTATGTGGAAAAGGCTGTTTAAAGATGTGATCCTTTTTTCCTGAGCTTTTTGCTCAGCAGTCACTCGAACTTTAATTAGAGGAAGTTGAAAGTGAAAGGGAATATAATGCAATCTCTGTATCAATGAGAAGCTATTTCGGGCAGTCAGAGAGACCAAGCACAGCTGATATAACAAGGAAACCAATCCAGGAACAAAGGAGGTTTGGAGATGGGGCGGGACAGAGAATCAGTCACTCTGTCTAAACGGCCCGCTGAGTGACTGGGCTTCAGTTCCCTCAAATCAGTGAGTAAGTTGTGGGTCCCTGGACATCTGCTGAGTAGAATTGCCCATCCTGGATCAGGCTAGGAACAGTTACAAAATATTTCATGGAAGTGTTCTAATTAAATCAGCCAATTAAGATCAAGATAGCCATAGGGAAATAATAATAGTCAGGGCAAGAAAAGGCTACTGATTCATCAAAGCCCATCCCTCCTGTACCCTAACTCTCCCATTGAAGCCATTCCCTCCAGTACACTAACTCTCCCATTGAAGCACATCTCTCCAGTACCCTGACTCTCCCATCAAAGCCCATCTTTCCTGTACCCTAACCCTCCCATTGAAGCCCATCCCTCCAGTGCCCTAACCCACCCATCGAACCCATCCCTCCAGTACCCTAACTCTCCCAGCAAAGCCCATCCCTCCAGTACGCTAACCCTCCTATCAAAGACAATCCCTCCTGTACCCTAACCCTCCTATCAAAGCCCATCCCTCCTGTACCCTAACCCTTCCAATGAAGCCCATCCCTCCAGTGCCCTAACCCTTCCAATGAAGCCCATCCCTCCAGTGCCCTAACTCACCCATCAAACCCATTCCTCCAGTACCCTAACCCTCCTATCAAAGCCCATCCCTCCTGTACCCTAACCCTCCTATCAAAGCCCATCCATCCGGTCCCCTCAACCAACCATGGAGTATAAATGGTGCAACTTTTCTCATCGAGCTGTGCAATATAAAATGTCTGTGAATAATGGATCCACTGCAGATTTGGAAGTCCCATTTGCCAGACCAGGCTCTGGAGATAATGGCCAGCACTTGAAGGAACAATGTGTGCAGATTTTTAGTTGAGGAGAATGGCCCCCCAAAAATGTAAAGGAAGTAACCAGTGGGGCAAGAAGCTACGGACAGGGTCACTGCCATCTCAGTGACTCTAAAGATCTGGCGGTGTGTATGGAGCAAGTTGCATAATTTAAGGCAAAAATATTACTGTAAAATAGCAGCTTGGGATGGAGATAAAGGAAAATAGTTGTTTGGAAATATGCAAGAATGCTGTATTCACCCAGAGAAATATTAGTGCAAAGTAAGGTGGTGATGGTGTTATCTGTCCCTGGCCCACCCCAGCTTGCTGTTGCAGTGAGTGTTTGAGGTGAATAGCAGACATGTATTTAAGGGGAAGCTAGGTAGGCACATGAGGGAGAAAGGACTAGAGGGTATGCTGATAGGCTGAGATGAAGAGGAGGCTCGTGTCGCGCCCTTGCGGCTAAAGGGATTAAGGGGTATGGAGAGAAAGCAGGAAATGGGTACTGAAGGAATGATCAGCCATGATCTCATTGAATGGTGGTGCAGGCTCGAAGGGCCGAATGGCCTACTCCTGCACCTATTTTCTATGTTTCTATAAACCAGTTGGGCGGAACGACCTGGTTCTGTGTTGTACATTCTGTGTAATTCTATGTAATGTGTAATCACAATATATCATCCAGCGGTCACTACACATGTGATCCTTGGCCAAAACCTGCTGTGTACTGCCCACTTCAGTCTCTGCTGGTAGTATTAAATCTCCCCGTTCATTCAGCTGACTAACTCCAGGTCTGACGAATAGTAAAATACCCACGACTTGATTTGACGGTGCAGCCGCATTAATGTGAGTTCTTCATTTATGATTTTAATAAGGTTTTAACAAGCAGAAAGGGGCAGCAACTATCACTTAGGGAAGAACTCTTGACCCTAATCTGCCTCTCCCCTTAATTAATGAGCTGGTAGATGTCATCAAAAATGATGCCCTCTTTCCTGCTCCGTCACATCCCTGAGACCGAGTGGTTAACTCCCCATCCGAAATACATGAAGTATCTTATTAATGTCCTCTTGCAGCTTCCTGTGGTCCACAGAATTATTTACTGGGCCTTCTCTTTTGGTTTCATCTGCAAATTTGGAAACTACAACTAGCCCTCTATCCAAATCATTGATGCACACCATGAACTGAAGCAGTCTCAGAACATAGGAACATTAGGAGCAGGAGTAGGCCATACGGCCCCTCGAGCCTGCTCCACCATTTAATAAGATCATGGCTGATCCGATCATGGACTCAGCTCCACTTTCCTGCCCGTTCTCCATAACCCTTTATTCCCTTATCATTTAAGAAACTGTGTATTTCTGTCTTAAATTTATTCAATGTCCCAGCTTCCACAGCTCTCTGAGGCAGCAAATTCCACAGATTTACAACCCACTGAGAGAAGAAATTTCTCCTCATCTCAGTTTTAAATGGGCGGCCCCTTATTCTAAGATTATGCCCTCTACTTCTAGTCTCCCCCATCAACGGAAACATCCTCTCTGCATCCACCTTGTCAAGCCCCCTCATAATCTTATATGTTTCGATAAGATCACCTCTCATTCTTCTGAATTCCAATGAGTAGAGGCCCAACCTACTCAACCTTTCCTCATAAGTCAACCCCCTCATCCCCGGAATCAGCCTTGTGAAATTTCTCTGAACTGCCTCCAAAGCAAGTATATCCTTTCGTAAATATGGAAACCAAAACTGCAAGTAATATTCCAGGTGTGGCCTCACCAATGCCCTGTATAGCTGTAACAAGACTTCCCTGCTTTTATACTCCATCCCCTTTGCAATAAAGGCCAAGATACCATTGGCCTTCCTGATCACTTGCTGTACCTGCATACTATCCTTTTGTGTTTCATGCACAAGTACCCCCAGGTCCCGCTGTACTGCGGCACTTTGCAATCTTTCTCCATTTAAATAATAACTTGCTCTTTGATTTTTTTTCTGCCAAAGTGCATGACCTCACACTTTCCTACATTATACTCCATCTGCCAAATTTTTGCCCACTAACTTAGCCTGTCTATGTCCTTTTGCAGATTTTTTGTGTCCTCACACATTGCTTTTCCTCCCATCTTTGTATCATCGGCAAACGTGGCTACGTTACACTCAGTCCCTTCTTCCAAGTCGTTAATATAGATTGTAAATAGTTGGGGTCCCAGCACTGATCCCTGCGGCACCCCACTGGTTACTGATTGCCAACCCGAGAATGAACCATTTATCCCGACTCTCTGTTTTCTGTTCGTTAGCCAATCCTCTATCCATGCTAATATATTACCCCCAACCCTGTGATCGTTTATCTTGTGCAGCTCCTCGGGCCTGATCCACCGTTTCATTAGATCATGGCTGACCAGAACTGAGCCCCGTGGGATACCACTGCCCACTTCCAACTCTTCTGAGGAACTGCCCTTCACTCCTTCTCTCTGTCCCCTCCCTTTTAATCCAATTTGCTGCCCTCCCAATAATTCCATGCCTATTGATCTCCTCCAAGAGTCTTCTGAGTGATACCTTGTCAAAAGCCTTCTGAAAGTCCATGTACACCACATCCACTGCAATTCCTCCATCCACCTTACCTGTCACCTCCTCAAGGACCTCTCAAGTTTGTCAAACATGGATCTTCCTTCCTGAAACCTGTGCTCAATTCAGGGCCTTGCCTGTTAATAAACTTTTTGTAAATTTGTCAACATTAATAACCTCTTTTACTCCTAAACCTCTGTATTAATAGAACATTACTTTGTGTGTTGCTGGCAGGTGGCTTGGCGGCTGTGATCTACACCGACACGTTGCAGACCATCATCATGGTGGTGGGCTCCTTTACTCTAATGGGTTTTGGTAAGTCCATCTGCGCTGCGTTCTCTGGTGTCCACAATGTTTGCAATGCTTTACAATAGTCTCTTTCCCCTCATTACAGTTGTTCCTTGGACACAAATAGTGTTGGCGAAAGGGATTTTACAGGCAAAGCTCCAAAGTTCAAAATAACTAAAGGAGACTTCAAATCTCAGGAGTTTGCTCAGAAACTAAGTTCTGCGCCAAATGTTCTGAATTGCATGCCAGTGGGAGGTGAAGAAATCAAACCGTAATCTTGCTTTGTCCCCACCAGATGGCTCCCAATCTTACTTTTTACTTCTCCTTCATGCAGTGCTTCTCCTTCATGCAGTGCATTGTGAGTGCAATGTCAGCACTACAGTACATCTGTGCTTTGCTCCAACCTGGTGTTTGATCCAACAGCATACTTGCATTCTATTTGGACATTCTAGAAAAGATTTACAGCGTCTGTCCATAGACACCCATACTCACACTGTCGCCAGAGCGCATTATAAATACCGAACCAGACACCTCGCCAGACGGGAGCTGGGAATTTTTGACTTGCCTGTTTGCCATGAATACAAAAGGATACAGGGAAAGGGCCGGGATAACTTCAGTTAGCAGTAGTTAGCAGGCACGATGAGACGAATAGCCTCCTTCTATGCTGCCATCCCTATGATTCCAGTACCTTTCTTGTATCATATTTAGGCTGCTTGCATCTTGGTGAACACTTCCTCCAATATTCATTTCCTCCAATATTCAACTCCTCAGCATTGGGCCCAGGAATCTGAAGCACTCCAATTGAAATCTTCCAAGAAACTAAGCTCAATGCTGTAACGTTTTCCTTTTTTGATAAATCTTCTCTTTTCCTACTTCACACGCAATGGGATCAACTCACAGGCACCTGACGTCCATCCAGTCCGGCTGTTTCCCCTATTTGAAACACCATTCGCCGCACCTCCGCACCGGGCATTCGCCGAACCTCCGCCACGATCACCCACCAAATCTCAGCCACGGTCCCTCATCGCTCCTCCGCCCTGATCACTCGTCGCAAGTCCGCCACGACCTTCCTGCTCCTCTGCTGTACCAGGGCCTCGTCGATGCTCCTGCCCACGCTCCAAACGGTGACTTGGGTCCTGATGACGTCATCCAATCGCCCACCTCGAAGCCGTCGCACATTTGGAGCAGCTGGCGCTGGAAGCTGCAGTGGCTCCAGCTCTTTAGCCTCCCGATCTGCGATGGTGTTCTTTCGCAGGTCGGGGCGGCCCACAATGTCCCAGGGCCCGGCACTCCAGCTCTTTATGTGTTTTTATGGCGGAGGAGTGGTGAGGGATCGTGGCAGTGGTGCGGCGAGTGTTTGTGGCGGAGGGGAGGTGGGAGATTGTGGCAGAGGTGCGGCAAATGAGGGTACGGGGCCCAGAGGAGGCGAGGGCCCAGGGGCAGCACGGGCCAGCCCACACTGCGATATGTGTGCGCACTAGGTCCGTGCAGCAGTCGTCCTGGCTAATCCTTGCCACTGGACCAAGACCTAGCTCTGTCAAGCCCGTGTGGTGGCTGGTGTGCAATGGTCACCACACGTTAAAAAAATCCACACACAGGCATCTTCCACCCCTTCAACTGGAGTTCAGCACTGGAACATCGTGTCCTTCATTGAACCATCTGTGAACTCATGGAAGCAAGTCATCCTCGTTCGAGGGACCGCCTATAATGATGATTGTTATTGGATAAATTTTTCTTCCCTATTTTTTGCCACTTATTTACTTTCCTTTGAGGAAGTCGAGAGACGAGAACATTGATCGACGATCTGATGTTGGGTTTTAGATAATTGGCAAAGGAACCGGAGGGGAGATGAGTTGTGGTGACCTGGAACACACTGCCTGAAGGGGTGGTGGAAGCAGATTAATATAAACATTCAAAAGGGAATCGGATATACATTTGAAAAAGAGAAATTTGCAGGGTTATGGGGAAAGAGCAAGGAGTGGTGCTAATTGGATAACCCTCTCAAAGAGCTGGCACAGGAACGATGGGCCGAATGGCCTCCTTCGTTGCTGCACGATTCCATGATACATTGCAAGTCCTGATCTCTGAATCATCGAAGCTTGGGTGGACTATTGGGGCTACCGGCAGCTGGGGAAGCAGGGAATCAATGGCTTCAGAGAAAGAGAGGAAGGATGTTCATTGTATTGGGGTGGTGGGTATTAATTGGGGACTCTATTGTGTTCATAGATATGGGAGCAGGCTCGGGAAGTGGGGGAAATCTTATCTTGGGGGTGCACTGTAAATAAAGGCTAGTATGCGGCTAAATACTAGGCTGCAGTATTCTAACCTGCACCACCTGGGTATGGGAGCTTCACCAGGGAATGGGTACAAAGCGGACATGTGCATGAATTGGCTGTTTTTGTTGTCGAATGTTCCCCTGGAGAATAGCGCGAAGATTCTCAGGCTGATTAAGAGTGTGCAAGGCTCTGATGTGAACACGCCTTCTGTGACATTTTGTGCCGCAGCGTTCAATGAAGTGGGCGGCTATGACGCCATGAGGGAGAAATACATGAATGCCATCACCAGCCAGACTACCGATCCCGTCCTGAACATCAGCGCTGCCTGCTACACGCCCAGGCCCGACTCCTTCCATTTGTTCCGCAGCCCTCTCACGGGGGACATACCCTGGCCAGGCCTAATCTTCGGTCTCACCATCTTGGCCATCTGGTACTGGTGCACCGATCAGGTAAGATAAACAGGCAATAGTCTATAGACTGGAAATAAATCACACAGGCTGCCTTGTTCTAATTGATGTTCGTCATGGGAGGGTAGAGATATTGAATTCTTTGTAAATAGCAGGTACATAACTGGGCCCCATAAATATTTAAGAAATGTATAAATATAAGTTGGGAGCATTGTTCTTTTTAAACTATGCATAGCTGTTCACGTATGAATTAGCTGTGTTTATTCTGTGACTCAACTGGCAAAATGTCACCACTTCCAAGTTTCTAGTTCCCTCCCAAGTCAAACACATCCTGGCTTGTAAATACATCGCCATTCCTTCATCGTCGCTGCATCGAACTCCCTCCCTAACAGCACTCTGGGAGTACCGTCACTCCATGGGACTGCAGCGGTTCAAGATGGCGGCTCACCACCACCTTCTCGGGGGCGATTAGGGATGGGCAATAAATGCCGACCTTCTCAACGGCGCCCACATCCTCAGAATCATTTTTTTTTAAACAAGGGGGAGTTCCAATTTGAGATGCGGCGAATTGAGGCTGTACAGAGGAACAGGACGCAGGGAACAACAGCAGACGCTGAGCTCCCCTGCACTAAATGTGCTCGCTGCTGCCTCTTGTGGCCATCACCCCTCCACTGCAACACCCCAGTACCACCTGACCCAGGCGTCGATGCCGTCCGATGGGCTGTTATCCACTGTGAGATTGTCTCCGGTCAGGGTGAGGACAATCCATTCTCATTTCAGTTGCAATCGCACCGTGTGATATTCGCACCATATGTGTGAGGTTCCCTTGTCTACTGTTTCAACGAAGACATAAGAACATAAGAAGGAGGAGCAGGAGTAGGCCATACGGCCCCTCAAGCCTGCTTCGCCATTTAATAAGATCATGGCTGATCCGATCATGGACTCAGCTCCACTTTCCCACCCGCACTCCATAACCCCTTATTCTCTTATCGGTTAAGAAACTGTCTCTCTCTGACTTAAATTTATTCAATGACCCAGCATCCACAGCTCTCTGAGGCAGTGAATTCCACAGATTTACAACCCTCTGAGAGAAGAAATTTCTCCTCATCTCAGTTTAAATGGGCGGCCCCTTATTCTAAGATCATGCCCTCTAGTTCTAGTTTCCCCCATCAGTGAAAACATCCTCTCTACATCCACCTTGTCAAGCCCCCTCATAATCTTATACGTTTCGATAAAATCACCTCTCATTCTTCTGAATTCCAATGAGTAGAGGCCCAACTTACTCAACCTATCCTCATAGGTCAACCCCCTTATCTCCAGAATCAACCCAGTGACTTTAATATGCACATAGATTGGGCTAACCAAACTGGAAGCAATACGGTGGAGGCGGATTTCCTGGAGTGCATAAGGGATAGTTTTTTAGACCAATATGTCGAGGAACCAACTAGGGGGGAGGCCATCTTAGACTGGGTGTTATGTAATGAGAGAGGATTAATTAGCAATCTCGTTGTGCGAGGCCCCTTGGGGAAGAGTGACCATAATATGGTGGAATTCTGCATTGGGATGGAGAATGAAACAGTTAATTCAGAGACCATGGTCCAGAACTTAAAGAAGGCTAACTTTGAAGGTATGAGGCGTGAATTAGCTGGGATGGATTGGCGAATGATACTTAAGGGGTTGACTGTGGATGGGCAATGGCAGACATTTAGAGACCGCATGGATGAACTACAACAATTGTACATTCCTGTCTGGCATAAAAATAAAAAAGGGAAGGTGGCTCAACTGTGGCTATCAAGGGAAATCAGGGATAGTATTAAAGCCAAGGAAGTGGCATACAAATTGGCCAGAAATAGCAGCGAACCTGGGGACTGGGAGAAATTTAGAACTCAGCAGAGGAGGACAAATGGTTTGATTAGGGCAGGGAAAATGGAGTATGAGAAGAAGCTTGCAGGGAACATTAAGACGGATTGCAAAAGTTTCTATAGATATGTAAAGAGAAAAAGGTTAGTAAAGACAAACGTAGGTCCCCTGCAGTCAGAATCAGGGGAAGTCATAACGGGGAACAAAGAAATGGCGGACCAATTGAATAAGTACTTTGGTTCGGTATTCACGAAGGAGGACACGAACAACCTTCCGGTTATAAAAGGGGTCGGGGGGTCTAGTAAGGAGGAGGAACTGAGGGAAATCCTTATTAGCCGGGAAATTGTGTTGGGGAAATTGATGGGATTGAAGGCCGATAAATCCCCAGGGCCTGATGGACTGCATCCCAGAGTACTTAAGGAGGTGGCCTTGGAAATAGTGGATGCGTTGACAATCATTTTCCAACATTCCATTGACTCTGGATCAGTTCCTATAGAGTGGAGGGTAGCCAATGTAACCCCACTTTTTAAAAAAGGAGGGAGAGAGAAAACAGGGAATTATAGACCGGTCAGCCTGACATCGGTAGTGGGTAAAATGATGGAATCGATTATTAAGGATGTCATAGCAGTGCATTTGGAAAGAGGTGACATGATAGGTCCAAGTCAGCATGGATTTGTGAAAGGGAAATCATGCTTGACAAATCTTCTGGAATTTTTTGAGGATGTTTCCAGTAGAGTGGACAAGGGAGAACCAGTTGATGTGGTATATTTGGACTTTCAGAAGGTGTTCGACAAGGTCCCACACAAGAGATTGATGTGCAAAGTTAGAGCACATGGGATTGGGGGTAGTGTACTGACATGGATTGAGAACTGGTTGTCAGACAGGGAGCAAAGAGTAGGAGTAAATGGGTACTTTTCAGAATGGCAGGCAGTGACTAGTGGGGTACCGCAAGGTTCTGTGCTGGGGCCCCAGCTGTTTACACTGTACATTAATGATTTAGATGAGGGGATTAAATGTAGTATCTCCAAATTTGCGGATGACACTAAGTTGGGTGGCAGTGTGAGCTGCGAGGAGGATGCTGTGAGGCTGCAGAGCGACTTGGATAGGTTAGGTGAGTGGGCAAATGCATGGCAGATGAAGTATAATGTGGATAAATGTGAGGTTATCCACTTTGGTGGTAAAAACAGAGAGACAGACTATTATCTGAATGGTGACAGATTAGGAAAAGGGGAGGTGCAAAGAGACCTGGGTGTCATGGTACATCAGTCATTGAAGGTTGGCATGCAGGTGCAGCAGGCGGTTAAGAAAGCAAATGGCATGTTGGCCTTCATAGCAAGGGGATTTGAGTACAGGGGCAGGGAGGTGTTGCTACAGTTGTACAGGGCATTGGTGAGGCCACACCTGGAGTATTGTGTACAGTTTTGGTCTCCTAACCTGAGGAAGGACATTCTTGCTATTGAGGGAGTGCAGCGAAGGTTCACCAGACTGATTCCCGGGATGGCGGGACTGACCTATCAAGAAAGACTGGATCAACTGGGCTTGTATTCACTGGAGTTCAGAAGAATGAGAGGGGACCTCATAGAAACATTTAAAATTCTGACGGGGTTCGACAGGTTAGATGCAGGAAGAATGTTCCCAATGTTGGGGAAGTCCAGAACCAGAGGTCACAGTCTAAGGATAAGGGGTAAGCCATTTAGGACCGAGATGCGGAGGAACTTCTTCACCCAGAGAGTGGTGAACCTGTGGAATTCTCTACCACAGAAAGTTGTTGAGGCCAATTCACTAAATATATTCAAAAAGGAGTTAGATGAGGTCCTTACTACTAGGGGGATCAAGGGGTATGGCGAGAAAGCAGGAATGGGGTACTGAAATTGAATGTTCAGCCATGAACTCATTGAATGGCGGTGCAGGCTAGAAGGGCCGAATGGCCTACTCCTGCACCTATTTTCTATGTTTCTATGTTTCTATGTTTCTCTGAACTGCATCCACTGCAAGTATATCCTTTCTTAAATATGGAAACCAAAACTGCACGCAGTATTCCAGGTGTGGCCTCACCAATACTCTGTACAACTGTAGCAAGACTTCCCTGCTTTTATACTCCATCCCCTTTAGGGATACGTCAACCCATTTATTCCATGCAAACAAACAGAGGAATTTCATGTGAAATGAACACGTTCTTTATTACTATCTTAAAACACGAGCAACATTTCACAGTGTTTACTCTCTTTGGTCTGGAACACAGCTCAGTTTGTGAGTTGCCCATTACCCAGATGTCAGCCCGGTGTTATTGTATGGAGACCTCCTCCGGGCCGGAAGCCACAGGTAATTCCCATTAACCTGGTACAACTCTGCAGATGTACTGCAGATGTTATGTCCTGTACCCAATGGGGGCCATGCAGCTTCAGGCCTGAAGACCCAAGGATGGTGGCCATTCCATGATCCTGGGAGATCAGTGTCGGGTTACCCTTTCTGCAGCTCCCGTGAACCACAGCTCACATGCCACTACAAACTCTTTAAAGGGTACTTATCCAAGTTTGTGTTGCAAACAGGGACCCTGACCCACCGATGCATTGGCCACAATTTGGGCAGAGCCAGTAGCACAGATCCTGAAGCTAGTGGAGAACCCGAGTAGGAAAATGACCAAGAGGACAACAGCTTTGAGTGTTGGGAGAAAGACGAGCTCCATAGTGAGGTCTTGAGGTACCATGGTGACTGACCCAAAGATGAGAGCTTTATTTCCCAACCGACGATTGGACAAAGCGATTTTGCGCTGTCACATCGGAAACATCACCACACCACCCTTCGTAATGTAACCCTTTTCAACGAATTTGAGTCTTCAGCGAGCAGCCGACCAACCATGACTGGCCAACATCCAGCCTGGAGATTATTCAAAGGGCTAAAACAAAAACCCTGACTTCCCCTTCTGTAATGGATTTGCTTCATGGGTTCTTTGCTTAAGAATTCATAGCAACACATTGCTATTAAGAACTAGTTGGTTTATTACAAAGATTTAACAATCACACTACACATTACTAGTTCATCCACCAGGGTCACAACCACCTGCCTCATCGTGGATCCCCCGAACCCAACTGGCTGGGGTTTTATTGAGTCTTGTGAACATCACATGACTGGCTAAACCACTCCCAACTCAACAGCTCTACAACTATTTTAAGTAGAACAATAATCAAGTGCCCCCTAATTAAAGGGGGGGCACTAAAACCGACAAACTTAAACAAATTAAACTTTAGACAATAAACTTGAATCAAATTAAAATGTGGTTGCTGGGGGTGATGATGCACTCCAGTCCCTCCGGTGTCCACCTCTCGCGGAAGGCTGCGAGCGTACCTGTGAACACGGCGTGCTCCATCTCCAGGGACACCCTGGCTCGGATGTAACCGCGGAAGAGAGACAGGCAGTCAGGCTGAATGACCCCCTCGACTGCCCGCTGCCTGGACCGGCTGATGGCCCCCTTGGCCATGCCCAGGAGCAGTCCTACGAGGAGGCCCTCGGACCTGCCCACTCCTCTCCGCACAGGGTGCCCAAAGATCAGGAGTGTGGGACTGAAGTGCAACCAGAATTTGAGGAGCAGCCCCTTCAAATAGTGGAAGAGGGTCAACAGCTCTACAAACCTGTGAGCATACTCACAGATGCATACATTGTCCCTTCTATCCCATGTCCGAATAGGCTAACACTGGGTGATGACCGGCTCCCCTGGAATCCTCAGGCCTGTGGGAGGAGATGGAACTCCAAAGCCTAACCAATCGCGCACCAGCACGCCAGTCAGCCCAACTCCTCGGAGCCTGACACCCCAATGGGACCCCATGACTGGGGACATTTTTGCTGTATCGGAATCGCTAAAAAAATGGCCGTTTACAAGATTTAAATCTGCTGCATTACCCTTGATTCCAGCAGCCGTTTATCTCTTATTATATCTCACAGGTAATTGTTCAACGCTGTCTCTCTGCAAAAAATATGAGCCACGTCAAGGCTGGTTGTATCCTATGTGGCTACCTCAAGCTTCTGCCAATGTACCTCATGGTCTTTCCGGGAATGATCAGCCGCATTCTGTATACAGGTAAGGAATTATCTTGGAATTGCAGAAGGAGCCTTTGTTTGGCCTATCCAAGGAAGAGGCATATAAATTGGCCAGAAAAAGCAGCAAGCCTGAGGACTGGGAGAAATTTAGAATTCAGCAGAGGAGGCCAAATGGTTTAATTAGGAAGCGGAAAATAGAGTATGAGAGTAAGTTTGCAGGGAACATAAAAACTGACTGCAAAAGCTTCTATAGTTATGTGAAGAGAAAAAGATTAGTGAAGACAAACATAGGTCTCTTGCAGTCAGAATCAGGTGCATTTATAATGGAGAACAAGGAAATGGCAGACCAATTGAACAAATACTTTGGTTCTATCTTCACTAAGGAAGACACAAATAACCTTCCGGAAATACTTGGGGACCGAGGGTCTAGCGAGAAGGAGGAACTGAAGGAAATCCTTATTAGTCAGGAAATAGCGTTCGGGAAATTGATGGGATTGAAGGCCGATAAATCCCCAGGGCCTGATAGTCTGCATCCCAGAGTACTTAAGGAAGTGGCCCTAGAAATAGTGGATGCATTGGTGATCATTTTCCAACATTCTACAGACTCTAGATCAGTTCCTATGGACTGGAGGGTAGCTAATGTAACACCACTGTTTAAAAAAGGAGGGAGAGAGAAAACAGAGAATTATAGACCGGTTAGCCTGACATCGGTGGTGTGGAAAATGTTGGAATCAATTATTAAAGATGTAATAGCAGTGCATTTGGAAAGCAGTGACAGGATCGGTCCAAGTCAGCATGGATTTATGAAAGGGAAATCATGCTTGACAAATCTTCTAGACTTTTTTGAGGATGTAACTAGAAGAGTGGACATGGGAGAACCAGTGGATTTGGACTTTCAAAAGGCTTTTGACAAGGTCCCACACAAAATTAAAGCACATGGTATTGGGGGTAATGTATTGATGTGGATAGAGAACTGGTTGGCAGACAGGAAGCAAAAGGTAGGAATAAACGGGTCCTTTTCAGAATGGCATGCAGTGACTAGCGGGGTACCGCAAGGTTCAGTGCTGGGACCTCAGCTATTTACAATATACATTAATGATTTAGATGAAGGAATTGAGTGTAATATCTCCAAGTTTGTAGATAACACTGGGTGGCAGTGTGAGCTGTGAGGAGGATGCTAAGAGGCTGCAGGGTGACTTAGACAGGTTAGGTGAGTGGGCAAATCCATGGCAGATGCAGCATAATGTAGATAAATGTGAAGTTATCCACTTTGGTGGAAAAAACAGGAAGGCAGAATATTATCTGAATGGTGACAGATTAGGAAAAGGGGAGGTGCAACGAGACCTGGGTGTCATGGTTCATCAGTCATTGAAAGTTGGCATGCAGGTACAGCAGGCGGTGAAGAAGGCAAATGGTATGTTGGCCTTCATAGATAGGGGATTTGAGTATAGGAGCAGGGAGGTCTTACTGCAGTTGTACAGGGCTTTGGTGAGGTCACGCCTTGAATATTGTGTACAGTTTTGGTCTCCTAATCTGAGGAAGGACGTTCTTGCTACTGAGGGAGTGCAGTGAAGGTTCACCAGACTGATTCCCGGAATGGCAGGACTGACATATGAAGAAAGACTGGATCGACTAGGCTTATATTCACTGGAATTTAGAAGAATGAGATGGGATCTCATAGAAACATATAAAATTCTGACAGGATTGGACAGGTTAGATGCAGGAAGAATGTTCCCGATGTTGGGGAAGTCCAGAACCGGGGTCACAGTCTAAGGATAAGGGGTAAGCCATTTAGATCGAGATGAAGAGAAACTTCTTCACGCAGAAAATTGTGAACCTGTGGAATTCTTTACCACAGAAAGTTGTTGAGGCCAGTTCGTTAGATATATTCAAAAGGGAGTTAAATGTGGCCCTTACGGCTAAAGGGATCAAGGGGTATGGAGAGAAGGCAGGAATAGGATACTGAAGTTGCATGATCAGCCATGATCATATTGAATGGTGGTGCAGACTCGAAGGGCCAAATGGCCTACTCCTACTATTTTCTATGTTTCTATATTTCTATCAGGCCTCCGCAAACCTCTCTTCTAATTTCCTTTTCTCCCTCAGATGTCAGCCTCCGCTCAGTGGCCGCCCTCTCGACTATGAGCCAGAAGGTTGTGGGTTCAAGTTAGCATTGCCAAATTTGGTTCATGGCATTTCTGAAGGTTAATTCACATGGCTTCCTACCTGCAACTGCACCCCCACCCACCCATACCCCCACACCCCCCACATCCCACACCCCCCACCCCCCCATACCCCCACACCCACCATTCCCGCTCCCCCACACCCCCCCCCACATACCCCCCACCACCCCACACCCCCTGCCACCCCCACCCCTCTCACACCCCACACCACCCTCACACCCCACACCCAACACCCCACACACCCCCACCCCTCTCATACCCCACAACCAACACCCTACCATCCCCACATCCCACACACCCCACATCCCACACCCCCCACATCCCACACCCCCACCCTCCCCCACCCCTCTCACCCCCCCCACCACTCCCAAATCTCACACCCCCACATCCCACACCCCCACATCCCACACCCCCACATCCCATACCCCCCACCACCCCCACCCCTCTCACACCCCCCACCCCTCTCACACCCCCCCACCCCTCTCACACCCCCACTACCCCCTACATCCCACATCCCATACATCCCACACCCCCCACCACCCCCACATCCCACACCCCCACGCTCCCGCCACTGGGCGCCCGATTGTCCATCGTCATGGCGCGCCACCTTCCCACACCATTGGAAAGACTCATTACCCGTTTGCATGATATTTGACCCTCAGTCAATCAGCCTTCATCCCATCTCCAATATTTTAATAACTAGCGAACAGAACGTGAACATGCCCCTACGATCTTTCTCCTGGGCTGCTCCCAGCTGTATCCTGGAGATTCAGCCTCACTTCCTGCAGATTCCAGGGCAATCCTGGCGGGTTGGCGACCTGAATTCAAGTCCCCTCCCAGAGACTTGAGCACATTATCTAGGCTGACACTCCCAGTGCAGTGCTGAGGGAGCGCTGCCCTGTCAGAGGTGCCGTCTTTCGGAGGAGACTTTAAACGAGGTCCCATCTGCTCTCTCAGGCGAATGTAAAAGATCCCATGACACTATTCAAAGAAGAGCAGCGGAGTTCTCCCGGTGTCCTGTCCAATATTTATCCCTCAACCAATATCACCAAGACAGACGATATGGTCAGTATCACCTTGCTGCTTGTGGGACCTTGCTGTGTGCATATTGGCTGCCACGTTTCCCACATTGCAATAGTGATTAGACTTTTAAAAGAAAGTACTTAGCTGGCTGCAAAGCGCTTTGCGACATGGTGAGGTTGTGAGAGATGCTGGAGAAATGCAAGTCTTTCTTCTTGAACTTATTTGTATTGATCAGAGCTGATTACTGATTGTTTGATCTCCTTGTGCGCCAGATGTTGTGGCCTGTGTTGTGCCCAGCCTTTGCAAAGAGTATTGTGATGCTGAAGTTGGCTGCAGCAACGTTGCCTATCCCAAGCTGGTGGTGGAGCTGATGCCCCAGGGTAAGCACTAACCTTTAAAGATACAAAATGAAAACTACTTGGGAAACTTATCAGGATAGAACCTGCCCTGGGTGTAAAACTGGCTGGGTGGACGGGCCGGCTGTTATAGAAACTGCCCGATTGTCAGAGCCGTTGATTTGAATGGAAATGTAAATTGGATGGTTTCTATATCAAGCAGAACGTCTGCAACACTTTGGGCTGGATTTTCGGCTGTCCCGCGACTCAGTTAGCGGCCAGAGTGGGCATTAATCCAAGTGTTTGAGGCTCCCCGAGGGCGTAAATCGCTAGCGCCCGGCTGCTGACGGTCGCTCCGATCCTGACGTCAGTCCTGGTGCAACGTCCACACTTGCGCCCCGGTCGGTAAATTCAGCGTCTCATTTAACGCCCGCCAATAACGTCTGGAAAAACAGTGGGTGCAGCTTTGCAGAGTTGTTAACTGGTGGCTACTTAAAGGGATGAGGAAGCGCTTCCATCAGAGGTCATAGTCAGTGCAACGTTTACACCCAGCACGGTGCACGAGCCTCCCAGTTTGCTGCGGTAGACAGACCTAACAAGTGATTTTGAAAACTTTAATGGATGCATACTGTGCCTTTAAGACTCGGCTTTTCTTGGGATCTGATTTGGAGTTCCATGCATGTGCAAAATGTACTGACCAAACTGTCGTTAACGCCTCCCCCCTCCCCCCCCCCCCGGCTCTGGTGTGCACCGGCTGATTTATCGCCCCTGTCAGCTCTTCGACCCATTCTGATCAATTTCTGGGCGAGAGGCGCAAACTTTCTCAAGGTGCTAAAAGTATCACTTCGCCTGGATTAACGCCCCTATAGAGGCGCGGCCAAATTTCTCCCCCCAAGTTTATGCCCAAGAGGCACATTGAAAATCTACCCCTATAATATCTGTGAGCACAGAGGCTGCCCTGCTGATTAATTGGCCGCATTCACTGTCTGGTGTTCTTCCAAAGGATATAAGACCAAGGAGGCTCCAGGCCAGATCCCTGATCGTGCTTGATATGGCCTTACTATACTCGGCCTTTTGGCTAAGATCAAGTGTAGTATCTGTTCTTATCAGTTTAATGATAAGATAACTGACTAAGATCATGCGTAACTGACCTGACAGGGGAGTAACCACCATAACCCCAAGGTGGTTCTCCCTGGATCAGGAAGGTATATGCTTGGTTTTTTGGAAATAGGAGGTGGGTGGGGTGGATTGACCCATCCACCTCCACGGAGGTGTGTGGGGGGCCTGACCCATCCACCTCCATGGCACGAACCTGGTATTGCAGTACTTCCAGGAACGGTGCAGTGGCTCTAGGCCTTTTGGCTAAGAGCATTGGCGCAGAGTGATCCTTGAATGGGCCCAAGGTGACCTCTGGCGTTTGTGATTTGACAAAGAATTGGAACGATTGGCTACGAATTTCAAAAAAATAAATAAATAAATAAATAAATGCACACAAGGCCCATATTTGAGAGAAGGTCCTTCTGTGACCAGTTTTGCCATAAATCATTCTGGTCTCTTCCTTCCCGAGATAATTGTCTGGGCTATCAGAGCCGCCGCTTCCAAGGTCAAGTCTTTGGTCTCAATCAGTTTCCTGAAAACCCCAGCGTGCCCGATGGCCTTAATAAAAAAGTCTCGCAGCATCTCTGCTCTGCATGCATCTGGGAACTTACATAGGCTCGCCAGTCGCCGGAGATCTGCCACTAAGTTTGGAACGCTTTGCCCTTCTCGCCGCCGGTGCGTGTAAAACCGGTGTCTTGCCATGTGCATGCTGCTCGCCGGTTTAAGGTGTTCCCCGATCAACTTACTGAGCTCTTCGAATGTCTTGTCCGCCGGTTTCTCTGCCGCTAGAAAATCCTTCATTAGGGAGTACGTTCTGGATCCACAAACCATCAGGAGATGAGCCCTGTGTTTGTCGGCCAAATCCTGTCCCAACCATTCCTTAATGACAAAACTTTGCTGTAGTCTCTCAATAAAGTCGTCCCAATCATCACCAACACAGTACCTCTCTTCTGTGCTGCTAGTGGCCATGCTCGCGTGGTTTAAATCCCAGTTTCTCGTCGCCAATGGTATGTCCTTACTATACAGTAAAAATACAGTATAAACACGAGGCCCACACTTGAGAAAAGGTCCTTCTGTGACCAGTTATGTTTATTACCAAGACCTCAAGTGATGAAGGTGGGTGGAGCTTCCCCTTTTATATCTGAAAGTCCAGGTTAGGAGTGTCTCCCACAAGTTCAACCCCTTGTGGTCAATGTTCTCAAGGTGTACAACTTAGGTCAGCTTATACATGGGTTACAATGATAGTTGAATACATGACAGTGCTGAGTTAGTCCAATCATTAGTTTCTTAACCGATAAGGGAATAAAAGGTTATGGGGAGCGGGCAGGAAAGTGGACCTGAGTCCATGATCAGATCAGCCATGATCTTATTAAATGGCGGAGCAGGCTCGAGGGGCCGTATGGCCTACTCCTGCTCCTATTTCTTATGTTCTTATTACTACTAAGTGGTGGCATTAGATCGTTTTAAGCTAATTCCGTGACAAATTCCTCTTCGACCCCCTCAAGCAATCAAATCCAGTCCGGGAGATCACACAGACCAAGTGTGATCTATAAAGACACATACCTTCTATATGATACAATCACTGCCCCAGTCAAGAGCCGGTCGAGATTCCTCTTGAAGGCGTGCAGAGAAGAGAGCACCCACCACCCTCGGCAGCAACACATTCCTGAGTCTCACTGCTCTCTGGGAAAAGCACAACTGGCTATTCCTGCTCCTGCATAGTCGGAGCAGTAAGTTTGCCTCCAGGCTCGGGAGGGGGAAGATCCAGCGGGGATTCTCACCTCTGCTCACTATTCATTGGCCCCAGTTAATCCGTGCAAGTGTGTGTGTGTACTGTCTGCAAAGGTCAGAATGAAGCTCAAATGTGATGGGAAGATAGAAACATGAGTCGGCCATTCAGCCCCTCGTTCTGCCATTCAATGAGATCATGGCTGATCTGTATCTTAACTCCATTTGCCCGCCTTGATTCCGTAACCCTTAATACCCTAACCTAACAAACATCTAACAATCTCAGTTCTGACATTTTCAATTGACCCCTAGCCTCAACAGATTTTTGGGGGAGCGAGTTCCAGATTCCCACCATCCTTTGTGTGATGAAGTGCTTCCTGACATCACCCCTGAACGGCCTGGCACTCATTTTACGTTTATGCCCCCTCCTTCTGGACTCACCCACCAGAGGAAATCGTTTCTCTCTATCTACCCTATTAACCCATTTAATCATCTTAAACACCTCAATTAGATCACCCCTTACTCTTCTATACTCAAGGGAATACAAGCCTAGTGATACCCCCGCCCCCATCCCATGGTGAAATCACCGCATGACACTCACTGGCTGGGCTGGGCTCACACATAGGACTGGCCACTTGGGCACGATCCTGAGGGGTTGTTAGTGCCTGTGGAACTGTGCAGCAGTGAGAATCAGGTCCTTCAAGGAGGCGGTGATATGTCCTTACTATACAGTATAAATGCACACGAGACCCATACTTGAGAGAAGGTCACTCTGTGACCAGTTACCTTTATTACCAAGACCTCAAGTGATGAAGGTGGGTGGAGCTTCCCCTTTTATACCTGAAAGTCCAGGTTAGGAGTGTCTCCCACAAGTTCGCCCCTTGTGGTCAATGTTCTCAAGGTGTACAACTTAGGTCAGCTTATGCATGGGTTACAATGATAGTTGAATACATGACAGGCGGGAGAAAAGCTATTGAGGGACGTAGATAGATATTGACAACCCTGCTGTATTTTTGAGCGACATCACTAGAGCTTGTTCGAGTGGCAATCGATCACTTGGTTAGTGACCAGAATCTCACCACTTCCATCATGCTCTAATCCTGGCCTTGCCCTGCTTATTGTTGGGCCTGGCAGGTATTCCAGTGGATGAGAGCATCCCATCAACCCTGCCACTTGCACCTCTGCCCCTGGTGTAAGCAGACCCTGCCCCAAATCCCTCAGCACTGCACCGGAATGTCAGCCTAGGTTATGTGCCTGGGTATCTGGAGTGGGGTTTGAACCCACAACCTTCTGACTCTGGAGGCAACAGTGCTGCCACTGAGCCCAGACTGGCACTTGTCACTTGACCCTGACCAGTTCTGCATCACAGCAGGAATGGTAGTGTGAGATAGATGCAGTGTGATGCTCCCTTCTGCACGGCCCAAATAATGGCCTCCCCCCCCCGCCCTGGCCCCTCTTCAAAGGCCCAGAACCTCGTCACTGGACACCGGTGACCTTCGCTCCGGACCCCTCGACGTACCTGGGGTCAAGGAGAGGCCACCACACTTCAGTATTCAGGGTGAGAAATGAGGCTTTGTAGAGGCTGATCCTGTAGCTGCCAGCATCGCCAGCCGACACTAATCTTCCTTAGGTTGTGGGTTTAAGTCCCACTCCAGGAACTTGGATGTGTAAATCTAGACTGACACTCCAGTGCAGTGCTGAGGAGGGCTGCCCTGTCGGAGGTGCCATCTTTTGCATAAGACGTTAAACCGAGGCCCTGTCTGCCCTCTCAGGTGGATGTAAAAGATCCCAGGGCACTATTTTGCTGAAGAGCAGGGGAATTATCCCCGGTGTCCTGGCCAATATTTATCCCTCAATCAACAGATGATCTGGTCATTATCACATTGCTGTTTGTGGGAGCTTGCTGTACACAAATTCGCTGTCAATTTCCCACATTACAACAGTGACTACACTTCAAAAATACTTCATTGGTTGTAAAGTGCTTTGGGATGTCAGGTGGTCGTGAAAGACGCTATATAAATACAAGATTTTCTTTTTTTTTAATACATTAGCAACTAGAGCTTTCTGCCTCAGTTTGTCCCAATATTTTCATCGTGCTGTAAAGCAGGGTAGACACCAAGGTTTGTAGAGCCACGATGTATTGCTATACTAAGCTGTTAATTGATTTCTGTTAGGCCTGCGTGGGTTGATGCTGTCTGTGATGTTAGCATCTTTGATGAGCTCCCTGACATCCATCTTTAACAGTTCCAGCACACTCTTCACCATGGATATTTGGACAAAGATCAGGCCCAAGGCCACAGAGAAAGAGCTTATGTTAGCAGGGAGGTAAGGGCGCTCGGCACATTGCAGAATTAACCCGATTTGGGATCTTAACATTGGCATCATTATAACAACCACATCCTCTAACTTCAGGAGAAAACCCAACCTAGATATTAATAGGGAAGGAAAATATGTGTTTCCTTGTTGACTTCTACATCGCAGCAGAAACTGTAGTGTGGGGGGATTCTCCCATTTACACGGCCCAAATAATGGCCCCACAAGTGCTCAGAACCGCTTCCCTGGATGCAGGTGACCCCTGCTCCTGACCCCACCGACCTACCGTGATGCCTGTTTTATACAAGCGAGTAAATTACTGAGAAAAAAAGAAAAAAAAGACTTGCATTTATGGGGTGATGGGGTGGGGATGATGGATTGGGGGGGTGGGGTGGGGGTGATGGGGTGGGGTGGGTGTTGGGGTGGGTGTTGGGTTGGGGGTGATGGGGTGGGCGTTGAGATGGGGGTGATGGGGTGGGGGGTGGGTTGGGCAGGTGTTGGGGTGGGGTGGGGGTGATGAGGTGGGGTGGGTAGTGGGGTGGGGGTGTTGGGGTGGGGTGGGGTGATGGGGTGGGGTGGGTGTTGGGGTGGGGGAGTTGGGGTGGGTGTTGGGTTGGGGGTGTTGGGGTGGGCGTTGAGATGGGGGTGATGGGGTAGGGGGTGGGTTGGGGTGGGGTGGGGGTGATGAGGTGGGGTGGGGGTGATGGGGTGGGGTGGGTGTTGAGGTGGGGGTGATGGGGTGGGTGGGGGTGATGGGGTGGGGTGGGGAGGGTGGTGGGGTGGGGGGTGGGGTGGGGGTGATGGGGTGGGGTGGGTGTTGAGGTGGGGGTGATGGGGTGGGTGGGGTTGATGGGGTGGGGTGGGGAGGGTGGTGGAGTGGGGGTGATGGTGTGGGGGTGGGGTGGGTGTTGGAGTGGGGTTTATGGGTGGGGGTGATGGGGTTGGGTGGGGCAGGTGTTGGGGTGGGGTGGGGGTGATGAGGGGGGGTGGGGGGTGGAGTGGGGGTGTTGAGGTGGGGTGGGGGTGTTGAGGTGGGGTGATGGGGTGGGTGTTGAGGTGGAGGTGATGGGGTGGGTGGGGGGAATGGGGGTGGGGTGGGGTGGGTGTTGGGGTGGGGTGGGGTTGATGGGATGGGGTGGGCTGGGCTGGATGGGTGTCATTTTCAGATTGAGAAATGGGAATGGAAGAGTGTGGAATTGTTTTCTTTCTTCATCATTGGTGGATGCTGTGTTCCTAGAATCTTCACCGTGGTCCTGATTGGGATCAGTATTGCCTGGATTCCAATCGTCCAGCAGGCACAGAATGGACAGCTGTTTGACTACATCCAGTCCATCACCAGCTATCTGGGTCCACCTATAGCCTCGGTCTTCTTGCTGGCCATCTTTGTCAAGCGTGTCAATGAACAGGTAAGTCTGGTTGTTTTTATATTTTATGTGTTTCTTCTTTTTCCTCTTTCTCCTCCTTCACCCATTCAGGTCCCCTTGATTTCAGGAGCTTTGGGAGATGGGCCTGTTCCAGTTCAGGCTTTTCCACCAACACCCTTTCCGTGTGCAAATGACAGTTTCCATCAGCAAATCAGCTCTTTTATGAACTCAAGCTCAGGACTAGGTTTTCAACGTGTTGGTTCAGGGGTTCAGCCTTGTGTTCCCTGACCTTGTGTTCCCTGACCTTGTGCACTCTGACCTTGTGCTCACTGACCTTGTGCACTCTGACCTTGTGCACTCTGACCTTGTACTCACTGACCTTGTGCACTCTACCTTGTGCACTCTACCTTGTGCACTCTGACCTTGTGCACTCTGACCTTGTGCTTGCTGACCTGGTGCTCGCTGACCTGGTGCTCACTGACCTTGTGCTCGCTGACCTTGTGCTCTCTGACCCTGTGCACTCTGACCCTGTGCTTCCTGACCTGGTGCTCGCTGACTTTGTGCTCACTGACCTTGTGCTCGCTGACCTTGTGCTCTCTGACCCTGTGCACTCTGACCCTGTGCTTCCTGACCTGGTGCTCGCTGACCTTGTGCTCTCTGACCCTGTGCACTCTGACCCTGTGCTCTCTGACCTGGTACTCCCTAACCTGGTGCTCGCTGACCTTGTGCTCTCTGACCCTATGCACTCTGTCCCTGTGCTCTCTGACCTTGTGCACTCTGACCTGGTGCTCGCTGACCTTGTGCACTCTGACCTGGTGCTTGCTGATCTACATTGGCTCCCGGTCCAGCAAAGCCTTGATTATAAATTCTCATCCTTGTTTTCAAAGCCTCGCACCCTCCCTATCTCTGTAATCTCCTTCTGCCCTAAAACCCCCCCTAGATCCCTGCGTTCCTCCAATTCAGGCCTCTTGTGCATTCTTGATTTTCATCACTCTACCATTGGTGGCCGTGCCTTCAGCTGCCTGGGCCCCAAGCTCTGCAATTCCCTCCCTAAACCTCTCTGCCTCTCTATCTCTCTTTCCTCCTTTAAGATGCTCCTTAAACCCCACCTCTGTGACCAAGATTTTGGTAACTTGTCCTAATATATCCTTATGTGACTCGGTATCAAATTTTGGGGATATGGGGATTGGGTGGGAAGGTAGAGTTGGGGTTGAAGATCAGCCATGATCTTATTGACTGGCGGAGCAGGCTCAAAAGGCCATATGGTATATTCCTGCTCCTAATTCTTATGTTCTCATGTTTGTTTGATAACACTTTTTGGAACATTTCACTACATTAAAGGAGCTATATAAATGTAAGTTGTTGTCGAGAAATCGTCCAATTTTCATTTCCATTGAGGTGTAATGGATGGACAATCTGGAACACCAGTTTATACTCAGGTGCACTTGGACAATCTACCCCAAAGAAACGTAGGAATGGACATGGCTCAAAAAAGACCACTGCTGTCCATCTGTCCGGTCCCAGTTTCTGGGAGATATCATATCGCACAAAATCACTCAAGTATATTTTTCTCCAGATCTCTCATCCAACTCTCTCTGTTGCTGACTCAGTTAAGTTCCCTTGGCAGCCGTTGAATGTATTCCCCCATCATCTGTATAAAGTTATCATCATCATAGGCTGCCCCTTGGAATCGAGGAAGACTTGCTTCCACTCTAAAAATGAGTTCTTCGGTGACTGAACAGTCCAATATGGGAATTACAGTTTCTGTCACAGGTGGGACAGACAGTGGTTGAGAGAAAAGGTGACTGGCACGCTCTTTCCGCTGCCTGCGCTTGATTTCTGCATGCACTCAGCGATAAGACTCGAGGTGCTCAGCGCTCTCCCGGATGCACTTCATCCACTTAGGGCGGTCTTTGGCCAGGGACTCCCAGGTGTCGGTGGAGATGTTGCACTTTATCAGGGAGGCTTTGAGGATGTCTATGTAATGTTTCCTCTGCCCACCTTTGGCTTGTTTGCCGTGAAGGAGTTCCGAGTAGAGCGCTTGCTTTGGGAGTCTCGTGTCTGGCATGTGAACAGTGTAGTCTGTCCAGCGGAGCTGATCAAGTGTGGTCAGTGCTTCAATGCTGGGGATGTTGGCCTGGTCGAGGACGCTGATGTTGGTGCGTCTGTCCTCCCAGGGGATTTGCAGAAACTGACTTCTCATTCTATCCCCGCTAGTTGTAGAATCTCTGACTATTTTAAAGATATTGGGGCCCCGAGACTCCTCGGGGTGTGATCCCAGACGTTACGCAGAATGTTGCCCCCGACATTAATATAGGGCCATTG
Organism: Pristiophorus japonicus; assembly: GCF_044704955.1. Classification (NCBI taxonomy): domain Eukaryota; kingdom Metazoa; phylum Chordata; class Chondrichthyes; family Pristiophoridae; genus Pristiophorus; species Pristiophorus japonicus. Next base: position 173,117,757 of record NC_091984.1, read on the forward strand.
TCTCTGTCTCGGCCTTCCATTCGTATCTAGTGGAGGGGCAGTGGCTTCCATTTTAACCCTGGGTACTCCACACTAGGTCCAACTCAGGACAGAGGCCCTGGAATTGTGCAGGGGTTCTGAGTCCAACTGAACCCAGCTAAAAACACAAATTGTTCCATGTCCCTGGGGGTTTCACAGCAGCTCTACATCAAGAGACCAGAACAGCGCCAACAGAGCTTAAAACCAGATTCGTTCCGTGTGACGGACAGAGATATTCTTCCCAGGACTAAGGAGCGGTGGCCGCGGGTGGACTCTCATGGGACACGTTCCAATAGGCCATCAGTTACTCTCTGTATGAGGCCATGTCCATTTCCGGGAAATATGGTACAAGGGTGTAGATTTTCTACTATCCGCCCAGGTGTAAAGCTAGTGTTATGGATCCCCCCCCCTTCCTCCATTTATAGAAACTGCCCGATTTTCATTTCCTCCAAAATCAATGAATTTGAGCGATAAGAGAGTCAAGGGTTATGGGGAGTGGGCAGGGAAGTGGAGCTGAGTCCATGATCAGATCAGCCATGATCTTATTAAATGGCAGAGCAGGCTCGAGGGGCCGAATGGCCGACTTCTGCTCCTGTTTCTTAACTTCTAATGGCGATGAAGATCAGGCTGTTCCGGTAACGGGCGGTCGATCGGGGCACCAGTTTCCTGCCGGGGTGGCAGGATGAAAATCTACCCCATGGATTCAGGCGCCAACCATCACCCAAACCGAAGCTCGGACCTCGGTCCGGCAAGATGGGCCGCACTCAGGCCGCTGGTTGGGACACCGAGGGATTCAGGTCGGACGTCCCTTTCACACGCCGCCCGATGGGTCTCTGCCATTAACAGTGGCGGAGAGTGAAGTCTGGCAGGTTGTAAAGCAGGTGGCTGACCCCAATCCGCCCCTTTCCCGCCGGGCGGCTTAGGTTAAAATTACGCCCAGGGGAGTCTCGTCCGTCAGGACAGCTCTCTTCCATTTCGGAGTTTGGGCAGAAAGCAAGCAGTCCGGCCTGCCCACCATGACCCAACCCGACACTAAGTCCGTAATCTTGTTTAGAGTGTTTCTTGGTGATGTTGTAAGGATATATCACAGATTGCCGACCATTGACTCAGGTCTTCGCTCTCTATCGCCTTGATGACCAAAATGCCTCATGCTTGGTGTGACCCATTGGCTTGCCAGTTTGACAATAGGTTCTTAATCAATGGTGGCTTGTGAAGATGGCCTTGTAAGGACAGTGGAAGACACCCGTCATACTCTAGAACTTGTTAATTTATCAATGCTAGAAGTTCTGTTAGGCTTCCCAGTTGTGCAGACCAGGAAGGCCCCAAGCTTGGTCAGTAACCAGTGTTGAATTAGTTAATCTCAGCTGGGCAACAGTTGCAATTGACCTCTGCACCCATCAGTTGAGGAAGCGGCAGAGTACGGTAGGGTAGTATTATGTTCTTGGGCTAGTAATCCAGAGAACAAGAGTTCAACTCCCACCAGGGGCAGTTTGAGAATTTGAATTCAGTTCAAAAAATGTGAAAATAAAAAGCTGGTATCAGTAAAAGTGACCATGAAGCTGTTGCACAAACCAACTGGTTCACTGATTTCCGAGAGGGAAAAAAACCTGCCGTCCTGGCCTACACGTGACTCCAGTCCCACACCAACGTGGGTGAACCCTAGCTGCCCTCTGAAGTGGCCGAGCAAACCACTCGGTTGTATCAAAAATGCAGCGGTTCAAGAAGAAGGCCCACCACCACCTTCTCGGGGCAATCGATTGCCAGCGATGTCCTCACCCCGAGAACTAATGACCACGGTTTGTGCTCCCCGCCCAGTGACCCCTCCTGGAAGTGGGGTAAGGACAGGATTGGTGTCACAGTTGGATAGCCCACCAATACTCGCTGTCTCGGCTGACACGTGAAGAATGGCCATGTAGAGAGATACTGGGGCCCTTGGGACTGGACATCAGCGTGTGTCAGTCCCTTCAGAAGAGGAGTTCAGACACTTGTTCGCTGTGTGCGAGGATCTGCAAAAGGTGTCCACTCTTCACCATCAGAGCTTATTGGCCTGGACTCTTCATTCAGTTGGCAACAATGAAAAATCAAAGTTTCTGTCAAAAGTTATCAGAATTGAATCTCCAGCTGGCTGTTGAATGTTAGCTCTGTAAAAGCACCATGCTGTGTGCACTGTACAGTCATTCACCGGGGGTAGATCTGTCTTGTGTGGAGGAGCAGATTGGACGATAGTGAATTGCCAGCCCTTTTTACACTCAGCACCATTTGCTTTTCCATTGGAACATGCAGAAGGTGCAAAACAGCGGGCCAACTCGCTCTCGCCTGGTAGGCACTCCAAGATATGTGTTGTGTATAGAACTCCACGAGGCTGAGTACTGTGAGCTAAACTTAGTGTGACCTTAGTCTTCTTTATTACAACTCCAGAGTGCCTAAACAACATGGTAGCCAACCTTTTATACTGGCCCTGTACGTGTGTGCAGGTGACCATTAGGACTCCAACAGTCGCGCCCTCTGGTGGCAAGTATTACATAGTTATATACATAACAATATGTGAAAGTGATCTCTTTGTTTCAGGGTGCGTTTTGGGGCTTGCTTTTTGGTCTTGCTGCCGGCTTGTCCCGAATGATCGCCGAATTTGTGTTTGGAACCGGCAACTGTGTGAAACCGAGCAACTGTCCCTTGATCATTTGTGGTATCCACTACCTGTACTTCGCAATCATCCTCTTCGTCGCCACCTCCTTGATGGTGCTCATCGTGTCCTTCCTGACAAAGCCCATCGACGATATACACGTGAGTGTGCTGTTCATTATCGCGTAGAGCTTTCTCTGTGCATGGCAGCCTCACTTGTGTGGCACTGTTAATGTGGTCAGAGCGATTCATGCGACAATTGTGACGGGGGAGGATAGGATCATTAGGATGGTCCGTGTGTTTGGGATGGTCAGCGTGTTTGGGATGTTTGGGATGGTCAGTGTGTTTGGGATGTTTGGGATGGTCAGTGTGTTTGGGATGGTCAGTGTGTTTGGGATGTTTGGGATGGTCAGTGTGTTTGGGATGGTCATTGTGTTTGGGATGTTTGGGATGGTCAGTGTTTTTGGGATGTTTGGGATGGTCAGTGTGTTTGGGATGGTCAGTGTGTTTGGGATGTTTGGGATGGTCAGTGTGTTTGGGATGGTCAGTGTGTTTGGGATGTTTGGGATGTTCAATGTGTTTGGGATGTTTGGGATGGTCAGTGTGTTTGGGATGTTTGGGATGGTCAGTGTGTTTGGGATGTTTGCGATGTTTGGGATGGTCAATGTGTTTGGGATGTTTGGGATGGTCAGTGTGTTTGGGATAGTCAGTGTGTTTAGGATGTTTGGGATGGTTAATGTGTTTGGGATGTTTGGGATGGTCAGTGTGTTTGGGATGTTTGGGATGGTCAGAGTGTTTGGGATGTTTGGAATGGTCAGTGTGTTTGGGATGTTTGGGATGTTTGGGATGGTCAATGTGTTTGGGATGTTTGGGATGGTCAGTGTGTTTGGGATGGTCAGTGTGTTTGGGATGTTTGGGATGGTCAGTGTGTTTGGGATGGTCAGTGTGTTTGGGATGGTCAGTGTGTTTGGGATGTTTGGGATGGTCAGTGTGTTTGGGATGTTTGGGATGGTCAATGTGTTTGGGATGTTTGGGATGGTCAGTGTGTTTGGGATGGTCAGTGTGTTTGGGATGTTTGGGAAGTTTGGGATGGTCAGTGTGTTTGGGATTTTGGGATGGTCAGTGTGTTTGGGATGTTTGGGATGGTCAGTGTGTTTGGGATGGTCAGTGTGTTTGGGATGTTTGGGATGGTCAATGTGTTTGGGATGTTTGGGATGGTCAGTGTGTTTGGGATGTTTGGGAAGTTTGGGATGGTCAGTGTGTTTGGGATGTTTGGGATGGTCAGACTGTTTGGGATGTTTGGGATGGTCGGTGTGTTTGGGATGTTTGGGATGGTCAGTGTGTTTGGGATGGTCAGTGTGTTTGGGATGTTTGGGATGGTCAGTGTGTTTGGGATGTTTGGGATGGTCGATGTGTTTGGGATGGTCAGCGTGTTTGGGATGTTTGGGATGGTCAGTGTGTTTGGGATGTTTGGGATGGTCAGTGTGTTTGGGATGTTTGGGATGGTCGATATTGATGTTGCATTGTTTGAAATGTGGTGCACACAGTTTAATGTATCAATCTCACTCTAAAGTATGACAAAGGTCTTTTGTTTCAGTGACATATTAATGATGATAAAATATATTGTCATTCTAGCTGTACCGCTTATGTTGGACTTTGCGTAACAGTACAGAAGAACGTGTAGATTTGGATTTTGATGACTGGAAGAATGAAGATAATGACAGCAAAATGGGCATTGATGAAGGTGATATTACAAGATGTTCTCACAGAAAACAAAAGAAACAAATTGTGTCTATCTTCCTGGATCTATCACTCTGCTCATCGCCCATTCAATAAATCCTTGGTTTTTCTTTCTGTTTCACACACTGTCACACACACACTCACCCACACAAACATACACTCACACACACACATACACACACACACACACACACACACATACACTCACACACACTCACACACACGCTCACACTCACACACACACACACTCACACACATATACTCACACACACACTCACACTCACACTCACACACACAAACATACACTCACACACACACTCACACACACACACACACGTACACACACACACACACACTCACACACACTCACACGTACACTCACACACACACACACACACACACACACACACACACACGTACACTCACACACACACACACACACACTCACACACACACACGTACACTCACACACACACACACACCCTCACACACACACACACACACACACACACACACACACACACTTACACACACACTCACACACACACACGTACACTCACACACACACTCACACACTCACACACACATACGCACACACACACACACACACACACACACACACACTCACACACACTCACACAGAGACACACACAGACCCCCCCCCCCGCCCACACACACACGCGCACACACACACATACAGACACACATACACAGACACACACATATATACACATATACAGGCACATATGCACGCACACACCCAAATACACACACACAGTCACAAACGCACACACAGACACACATGCACACAGACACACACACGCATATCCACACACAGATACACTCGCACTCACACAGACATACATACATACAGACCCCCACACAGATGCACACACAGACGTACACACAGATGCACACACACAGATACACACATATATACACATACACACGCACATGCACACACATCACATACAGACACACGCACACGCATATCCACACACAGACTCACTCACATTCACACAGACAAATACACACAGACCCCCACACACATGCACACACACATCCACACACAGACACACACAAACATACTCACACACACATACACATACACACATACACAAAGACAATACACACACAGACGGACACAGAGGCACATAGAAAAGTAAAAGTGGAGGGCAGAGAAACCCAAGGCAAAAAGCAAAAAGCGCCACATTACAACAAAACCCTAAAGGGGCAAAAATCCAAATGTGTTAAAAAGACAAGCCTGAAGGCTCTGTGCTTCAATGCAAGGAATAAGGTGGACTAATTAACTGCGCATATAGCAGTTAACGGATATGATGTAATTGGCATCACGGAGACATGGTTCCAGGGTGACCAAGGCTGGGAACTCAACATCCAGGGGTATTCAACATTTAGGAAGGATAGACAGAGAGGAAAAGGAAGTGGGGTGACGTTGCTGGTTAAAGAGGAAATTAATGCAATAGTAAGAAAGGACATTAGCTTGGACGATGTAGAATCGGTGTGGGTGGAGCTACGGAATACCAAAGGGCAGAAAACGCTAGTGGGAGTTGTGTACAGACCACCAAACAGTAGTAATGAGGATGGGGACAGCATCAAACAAGTAATTAGGGATGCGTGCAATAAAGGTACAGCAATTAATCTACATATTCACTGGGCTAACCAAACTGGTAGCAATGCGGTGGAGGAAGATTTCCTGGGGTGTATTAGGGATGGTTTTCTAGACCAACATGTCGAGGAACCAACTAGGGAGCTGGCCATCCTAGACTGGGTGATGTGTAATGAGAAAGGACTAATTAACAATCTTGTTGTGCGAGGCCCCTTGGGGAAGAGTGACCATAACATGGTAGAATTCTTTATTAAGATGGAGAGTGATACAGTTAATTCAGAGATTAGGGTCCTGAACTTAAGGAAAGGTAACTTCGATGGCATGAGATGTGACTTGGCTAGAATAGACTGGCGAGTGATACTTAAAGGGTTGACGGTGGATAGGCAATTGCAAACATTTAAAGATCACATGGATGAACTTCAACAATTGTACATCCCTGTCTGGAGTAAAAATAAAACGGGGAAGGTGGCTTAACCGTGGCTAACAAGGGAAATTAAGGATAGTGTTAAATCCAAGGAAGAGGCATATAAATTGGCCAGAAAAAGCAGCAAACGTGAGAACTGGGAGAATTTTGTAATACAGCAGAGGTGGACAAGGGGTTTAATTGGGAGGGGGATAATAGAGTATGAGAGGAAGCTTGCTGGGAACATAAAAGCTGACTGCAAAAGTTTCGATACATATGTGAAGAGATAAAGATTAGTGAAAACAAATGTCGGTCCCTTGCAGTCAGATTCAGGTGAATTTATAATGGGGAACAAAGAAATGGCGGACCAGTTAAACAAATACTTTGGTTCTGTTTTCACGAAGGAAGACACAAATAACCTTCTGGAAATACTACGGGACCGAGAGTCTAATGAGAAGGAGGAACTGAAGGATATCCTTAAAAAGGGAAATTGTGTTAGGGAAATTGATGGGATTGAAGGCCGATAAATCCCTGAGGCCTGATAGTCTGCATCCCAGAGTACTTAAGAAGTGGCCAAAGAAATAGTGGATGCATTGGTGATCATTTTCCAACAGTCTGTTGACTGTGGATCAGTTCCTATGGACTGGAGGGTAGCTAATGTAACACCACTGTTTAAAAAAGGAGGGAGAGAGAAAATGGTTAATTATAGACCGGTTAGCCTGACATCAGTAGTGGGGGAAATGTTGGAATCAATTATTAAAGATGAAATAGCAGCGCATTTGGAAAGCAGTGACAGGATCGGTCTAAGTCAGCATGGATTTATGAAAGGGAAATCATGCTTGACAAATCTTCTGGAATTTTTTAAGAATGTAACTAGCAGAGTGGACAAGGGAGAACCAGTGGATGTGGTGTATTTGGACTTTCAAAAGATTTTTGACAAGGTCCCACACAAGAGATTAGTGTGCAAAATCAAAGCTCATGGTATTGGGGGTAATGTAGAGAACTGGTTGGCAGACAGGAAGCAGAGAGTCGGGATAAACGGGTCCTTTTCAGAATGGCAGGCAGTGACTAGTGGAGTGCCGCAGGGCTCAGTGCTGGGACCCCAGCTATTTACAATATAATTAATGATTTAGATGAAGGAATTCAGTGTAATATCTCCAAGTTTGCAGATGACACTAAGCTGGCGGTGTGAGCTGTGAGGAGGATGCTAAAAGGCTGCAGGGTGACTTGGACAGGTTAGGTGAGTGGGAAAATGCATGGCAGATGCAGTATAATGTGGATAAATGTGAGGTTATCCACTTTGGGGGCAAAAACACGAAGGCAGAATATTATCTGAATGGCGGCAGATTAGGAAAGGGGGAGGTGCAACGAGACCTGGGTATCATGGTTCATCAGTCATTGAAAGTTGGCATGCAGGTACAGCAGGCGGTGAAGAAGGCAAATGGTATGTTGGCCTTCATAGCTCGGGGATTTGAGTATAGGAGCAGGGAGGTCTTACTGTAGTTGTACAGGGCCTTGATGCCTCACCTGGAATATTGTGTTCAGTTTTGGTCTCCTAATCTGAGGAAGGACGTTCTTGCTATTGAGGGAGTGCAGCGAAGGTTCACCAGACTGATTCCCAGGATGGCTGTATTGACATATGAGGAGAGACAGGATCAACTGGGCCTTTATACACTGGAGTTTAGAAGGATGAGAGGGGATCTCATAGAAACTTACAAGATTCTGATGGGACTGGACAGATTAGATGCGGGAAGAATGTTCCCGATGATGGGGAAGTCCAGAACTAGGGGACACAGTCTTAGGATAAGGGGTAGCCATTTAGGACTGAGATGAGGAGAAACTTCTTCACTCAGAGAGTTAACCTGTGGAATTTGTGGAATTCTCTGCCGCAGAGAGTTGTTGATGCCAGAGGGATATATTCAAGAGGGAGTTAGATATGGCCCTTGCGGCTCAAGGGATCAAGGGGTATGGAGAGAAAGCAGGAAAGGGGTACTGAGGGAATGATCAGCCATGATCTTATTGAATGGTGGTGCAGGCTCGAAGGGCCGAATGGCCGACTCCTGCACCTATTTTCTATGTTTCTATAGACACGCATACAGAGACACACACACATAAATACACACACATACATACATACACGCAGATATACATACACACACATATGCACGTACACACATACACGCACGCTCGCACACGCACATACGCACATACATAAATACATACACCGGCAGGATAGACCCACCTGAGGTGGCAGCACAGTGGTATACAGTCAGGAGTGGCTCTGGGAGTCCTCAACATTGACTCCTGACCCATGAAGTCTCACGGCTTCAGGTCAAACATGGGCAAGGAAACCTCTAATGATTAACAACTAATCGCCCTCCCTCAGCTGATGAATCAGTACTCCTCCATGTTGAACACCATTTGGAAGAAGCACTGAGTAGCAAAGGCACAGAATGTACTCTGGTTGGGGATTTCAATGTCCATCACCAAGAGTGGCTCGATTGCACCACTACGGGCTGAGTTCTGAGGACATAGCTGCCAGACTGGGCCTGTGGCAGGTGGTGAGAACCAACACAAGGCAAAAACCTACTTGATCTCGTCCTCACCAATCCTCTTATCACAGATGCATCTGTCCATGACAGCATTGGTAGCACAGTGCTTGTGGAGACTAAGTCCCGTCTTCACACTGAAGACACCTTCCATCGTGCTATGTGGCACTACCACCGAGTTAAATGGGATAAATTCAGAACAGATATAGCAACTCAAAACTGGGCACCCATGAGGCACTGTGGGCCATCAGCAAAAGTGTGTTCCACCACAATCTGTATCCTCATGGCCTGATGTCCCTCACTCTACCATTACCATCAAGGTAAGGAACCAATCCTGGTTCGATGAGGAGTGTAGAGGAGCATGCCAGGAGCAGCACCAGGCATACCGAAAAATGAGGTGCCAACCTGGGGAAGCTGCAACACAGAACTACATGCATGCTAAGCAGCAGGAGCAGGATGCTATAGATAGAGCTAAGCGATCCCATAATCAACGGATCAGATCAAAGCTCTGCAGTCCTGCCACATCCAGTCACCAAAGCTGGTGAACCATTAAACAATTAACAGAAGGAGGAGGCTCCATGAATATCCCCATCCTCAATGATGACGGAGCCCAGCACCTGAGTGCAGAAGACAAGGCTGAAGCATTTAGAACAATCTTCGGCCAGAATTGCTGAGTGAATGATGTATCTCGGCCTCCTCCTGAGGTCCCCACCATCACAGAAGCCAGTCTTCAGCCAATTTGATTCACTCCACGTGATATCAAGAAACAGCTGAGTGCACTGGATACAGCAAAGACTATGGGCCCTGACAATATCCTGGCTGTTGTGCTGAAGACGTGTGCTCCAGAACTAGTTACGCCTCTAGCCAAGCTGTTCCAGTACAACTACAACACTGGCATCTACCCAACAATGTGGAAAACTGCCCAGGTATGTCCTGTACACAAAAAGCAGGACAAATCCAATCCGGCCAATTACCGCCCCATCAGTCTACTCTCAATCATCAGCAAAGTGATGGAAGGTGTCGTTGACAGTGCTATCGAGCGGCACTTACTCACCAATAACCTGCTCACTGATGCCCAGTTTGGGTTCCACCAGGACCACTTGGCTCACGACCTCATTACAGCCTTGGTCCAAATATGGACAAAAGAGCTGAATTCCAGAGGTGAGGTGAGAATGACTGCCCTTGACATCAAGGCAGCATTTGACTGAGTGTGGCATCAAGGAGCCCCAGTAAAACTGATGTCAATGGGAATCAGGGGGAAAACTCTCCACTGGCTGGTGTCATACCTAGCACAAAGAAAGATGGTTGTGGTGGTTGGAGGTCAATCATCCCAGCCCCAGGACATTGCTGCAGGAGTTCCTCAGGGTAGTGTCCTAGGCCCAACCATCTTCAGCTGCTTCATCAATGACCTTCCCTCCATCATAATGTCAGAAGTGGGGCTGTTTTCTGATGATTGCACAGTGTTCAGTGCCATTCGTAGCTCCTCAGATAATGAAGCAGTCCATGCCCACATGCAGCAAGTCTTGGACAACAGTGAGGCTCGGGCTGATAAGTGGCAAGTAACATTCACACCACACAAGTGCCAGGCAATGACCATCTCCAACAAGAGAGTCTAACCACCTCTCCTTAATATTCAACATAATTAATATCCACCATCAACATCCTGGGGATCACTATTGACCAAAAACTTAACTGGACCAGCCACATAAATACTGTGGCAACAAGAGCAGGTCAGAGGCTGAGTATTCTGCGGTGAGTGTCTCACCTCCTGACTCCCCAAAGCCTTTCCACCGTCTACAAGGCACAAGTCAGGAGTGTGATGGAATACTCTCCACTTGCCTGGATGAGTGCAGCTCCAACAACACTCAAGAAGCTCATCACCATCCAGGACAAAGAAGCCCGCTTGATTGGCACCCCATCCACCACCTTCAACATTCACTCCCTCCACCACCGGCGCACCGTGGCTGCAATGTGTACCACCTACAAGATGCATTGCAGCAACTCGCCAAGGCCTTAACATTCTTCCTAAAGCCACCACGCCATGTATGCCAGGGAGATCCGAGGTTACAATCCTGATCTGTGCCCTCAACAGTAACAGCAATACTGGACGGGGGCGGGGCAGAAAAACAACTTGGGCTTCCCGTTCCCAATCCACTGACACCCCCGATGGAAGTCAGGTGAAGAGAGGGATGATGTTAGATTGTTATGCCTTCCATTGTCAAATAGTCTCCTAATACTCATTACTTGGATTTCACTCCTTACTGAGGGACCAAAGGGTGCCCAGCACGGAACTCCTGCACCTCGACAAACACAAAAGTAATTCATTAAAAAATCCATTCGGACAGTCCATCTACACTAACTACTCGCATAGTTTTTGATGATCAGCCTCTAGAACTAGGGGGCATAGTTTAACAATAAGGGGTTGCCCATTTAGAACTGAGATGAGAAATTTCTTCTCCCAGAGGGTTGTAAATCTGTGGAATTTTCTGCCCCAGAGATCTGTGGAGGCTGTGTCATTGAATATATTTAAGGCGGAGATGGACAGATTTTTGAGTGATAAGGGAGTGAAGGGTTATGAGGAGCGGGCAGGGAAGTGGAGCTGAGTCCATGATCAGATCAGCCATGATCTTATTGAATGGCGGAGCAGACTCGAGGGGCCAGGTAGCCTAATCCTGCTCCTATTTCTTATGTTCTAGTTGATACTGGTATATACTTCAATGAATTTACATTCAGGACATTATGACAGCACCAAAAAGGGAATCAAGAACGAGGGGATATAATCTTAAAATTAGAGCCAGGCCCTTTAGGAGGGAAATCAGAAAACATCTTTTCACACAAAGAGTAGTGCAAATCTGGAACTCTCTCCTCCAAAAGACTGTGGATTCTGAGAGTTAATTGAGGCTTCCAAGTGTGAGATCGCTAGATTTTTGTTAGGTAAGGGCATCAAGAGATATGGAGCAAAGGCAGGTAAATGAGGGTGAGGTACAGATCAACCCTGATCTAACTGAATGGTGGAACATGCTCGAGCGGTCAGATGGCCAACCCCTGTTCCTACATCCCTTCAAACCCCGAGGTAGAACTCATATCCTGTGCTTTGTGTCGCCCTTGTTGCCACAGACTCGCCCCAGGATGTAAAGTGCTGGAAGAAAGCCTACAACATGTTCTGCGGGTTTGAGGAGAAGGCCGTGAAGCTGAGCAAAGAGGAGCAGGAGGCCCTGCAGCGACAGATGACGGACATTTCGGAGGTACCACTGTGGAGAAATGTGGTCAACATTAACGCCATCATCTTGCTGACTGTCTGCGTCTTCTTCTGGGCATTTTACGCATAGCCCAGTGGCAGAAGGAAATGGCCTCGAGTTGATTCAAGCATACTCACGATACATTGCTTTCACAATGTCTGCAGATAGTTGCACACTGAACTAGACTTAAGCACAGTACTGTCAGCACCTGTCTGTTTTGTACCTTCAAGATGTGGTATTTCTGTTTTAAGGCGTTGGTGGGTCCTTTTATTGATCAAAAAGCAGAATTAATTGGGTGGCCTTGTTTGTTTTTTTTAAATTCTTATTGAGATTCATAGGTAGGCCGGGGTGAAAATATCATTGCTTCTCCTGGTTGCCAATTCGCACACGGGTACTTCAACGAGCGGTTTGTTGAGTTAGGAGACAAATTAACGGAGTGTGTGTGGCATGGGGAGCCTTCAACCAAGAAACCCCGAAGAAAATTTTTTGTAAACAAGAATAATTTATTACGTTTCTAAAATAAGTGCAATAATACTGCTGTATTGAATAAAATTATAATTGCAGATATAATTAAATCCAACCTCCTGTTTTTCCTCTTGGATTCTAAATGTTCTTTAAATGTTCACTTTTACTGGTTTCAGTTCAATTTTTAAATAAAGACTTGCATTTCTATAGCGCCTTTCTCAACCTCAGGACATCCCAAAGCGCATCACAGCCAATGAAGTACTTTTTGCAGTGTAGTCACTGTAGGAAACGCGACAGCCAAATTGTGCACAGCAAGGTCCCACAAACAATGAAATAAATGACCAAAGCGACTGTTTTGCGTGTTGGTTGAGGGATAAATATTGGCCAGGACACTGCAGGAACTCACCTGCTCTTCTTCGAAATAGTGCCATGGGATCTTTCATGTCCACCTGAGAAGGCAGTTGGGGCCTCAGTTTAACATCTCACCCGAAAGTTGACACCTTCGACAATGCAGCGCTCCCTCAGCACTGCACTGAAGATCTTCTACTTCTCTTTAGTCAGCTTTTGTCCCCTCTTCAGCACTCTTGCAGGGACACAGTTCAATGAGCTCTCAAGTGGCCATTCATCATGTGAGAGCTTGCACAATAATCGCCAGTAGGGCTATTCAACTATAGGGGTCTCCACAGCCCAGTCTCACCCTGTCCTCCTCACCCTGTATAGGACAGCGGTCAGAAGCCAGAGGCCAGGCTAACTTTCCCCCTCACACCATGGGACCGGTTGTAGCATCTACACTATTCATCATAGGCAGTCCTCGGAATCGAGGAAAACTTGCTTCCTCTCTAAAAATGAGTTCTTAGGTGGCTGAACAGTCCAATACGAGTACCACAGTCCCTGTCACAGGTGGGACAGATAGTCGTTGAGGGAAGGGGTGGGTGGGACAGGTTTGCCGCATGCTCTTTCTGCTGCCTGCGTTTAATTTCTGCATGCTCTCGGTGATGAGACTCGAGGTGCTCAGTGCCCTCCCGGATGCACTTCCTCCACTTAGGGCAGTCTTTGGCCAGGGACTCCCAGGTGTCGGTGGGGAGGCTTTGAGGGTGTCCTTGTAACGTTTCCTCTGCCCACCTTTGGCACGTTTGCTGCGAAGGAGTTCCGAGTAGAGCGCTTGCTTTGGGAGTCTCCTGTCGGGTATGCGGACAATGTGGCCCACCCAGCGGAGCTGATCAAGTGTGTAGTAATACCCGCCCTCCTGTATGGCTCAGAGACATGGACCATGTACAGTAGACATCTCAAGTTGCTGGAGAAATACCACCAATGATGTCACCGCAAAATCCCACAAATCCCCTGAGAGGACAGACGCACGAACGTTAGCGTCCTCGACCAGGCCAACATCCCCAGCATTGAAGCACACCATTACCATGGCTGAGACCCCCTTGGACCAGAAATTGGTCTGCGCAGGCTCCAATACAGTGGACAGGAAGCGAGCGCACCTTTACGACTGCCTCCCCCATCAATCCACAGGTGTTGAGAACGGCTGGTCGGGCAACGCCTGGAAACATCCCAGGAAGGATGCATGGCCTTGAATTTCCCCCTTGCGCCCAGACACAGCTGCAAACTAATTAAGTGTTTTTTTTTAAATCGCCAAATGTTGAGCGTTAGTTATGCACGTAACTACAATACACCCAGAACTCCTCACCGCTGTCCGTCAGTTCCTCGGCCCGAACACGTTTCTGTCCATAAAAACTGGCCAAGTTACAGAGCCTCATGGATGAGTTTCCTGCAATTGCGCTCGCTCAGAGGCACTCCCCAAATTACAACCAGATATTCAGGCACAGCAGGAAACAGAGGGACAGAAATTGCTGCAATGGCGAGTTTGGCAGAGAACAACATTAATCAGAATTTAATGCTCACCATTAACACCATTAACATTTGTGCCGCAAATTGCTGGAATGTTGATCCGATAATGGCGCAGCGATGTCTGGGACCTCATGAACTTCGTGCTCAATGGCTTAACTTCTTAACCAGTGAAAGAAGAGAATAATAGAAGGAAAAGAGCGAAGAACTGAGATAGAAATAGGGTGAATTAGAGTCACACAAAATAGAGACAGAAAGAGGAATAAAGAAAGGGAAGGAAAGAGTGGATTAACAGAGAGAGAGAAAATACAGAAAGGAAAAGTAAGAAAAAAATTAAGAGCAATCAGAAGAAGGGGTCATTGTAACCCAGGTGTGTTTGGGAATTGCTGTATGGGTCCCTGAGAAATGAATGAGTGAATGGCAGGGTAGGTGTACAAACACTCGGTGTACTGCTTTCATTGGAACATGGGAATTACTACTCAGTTTTGCCCTTATCGCTTTATTCTTCCATGGTGTATCAGTATTGGCTAGTTTGTTATTGTTTTTTTTAGCAGAGTATATTTCTCTTGAACTCTATTGATTACCTTTTTAAATATTTCCCACTGATGTTCTAGCTCTCTGTCAATATTTTTTCCCAGTTTATCTTCCCTGGTTCCATTCTCAACTCCTTAAAATCAATCTATTACTTTGGTATTTGTCTGACTTATGTCTTTCTCAATCATTATCTTAATCCTTATTATGTTGTGATCACTATTGCGTAGATGTTCCCCGAAGTTTACTTCTCTTATCTGCTCTGGTTCATTTCCCCTTATTAGATCCTGCGATGATTTCTCATTTGTTGGGCTTTTTATATACTTTGTAAGAAATGTGTCTTGTACACGCTGTAAAATCTCTACTCTCTTTTCCCCTTTCACTATCTCTTGCCAGTTTATTTGGATGTAGTTGAAATCTCCCACGATTATTATTCTATGTCTTTTACTAATTTTATACATTAGTCTACATCTTTCTTCTTCCACTTTCCTTCCATTATTAGGTAGTCTGTAGAATACCCCTGTTTGCGTGATTGATCCCTTCTTATCCTTTATCTCAATCCATATGGATTCTGCTTCATGTTAAAGTCCCTTTTTTCTACTGCCATTGTGTTATCTCTAATTAGTACATCTAGCCCACATCTACCCCACCCTCTGACCAGTTATGTTACCATTATTCTTTCCCTTGCTAATAAGCTAATAAACCGTGCATTGCATTTATGAACTTAAAGCAGCAATCCAATTCGCGAGCAGCAAAGCAGCTCTACAGATGGCTGAAGGCTGAGGTCCAACAAAAAACCTGCGACCTAAAGAATAGGTGGAGAAAGCGCAGGAGATTCAGCAGCTGGCCGATAGCCATGATGTGCGAGGATTCTTCATCGCAGTCAAGACCACCTATGGCCCAAACACCCAAGGCCCCACCCTACTGCTGGCCAAGAACAGGGAGACACTCATCAAGGACACCGAGGCAGTCAAGGCCTGCTGGAAGAAGCGCTTCAAAGATCTTCTTAATTGAGACTTTGCATTTGACTCGAGTGTTCTTGACTCCATCCCTCGGCATGCTACTCGCCACCATCTCAGCACAACCCCAGCCCGGCATGAGATAGAAAAGGCCATCCGTCAGCTCAAGAACAAGGCATCAGGAGCAGATGGAATCTCCGCTGAGGCATTAAAGTATGGCGGAGAAGCACTATTGGCATGAATGCATGACCTCATCTCTCTCATCTGGAAGGAGGAGAGCATGCTGGGAGATCTCAGAGATGCCGTAATTGTAACCATCTTTAAAAAAGGGGACAAGTCCGACTGCAGCAACTACAGAGGAATCTGCCTGCTGTCGGCCACTAGGAAAGTCATCGCTAGAATCCTCCTCAACCATCTTCTCCCCGTGGCTGAAGAGCTCCTCACAGAGTCAATGTTGATTCCGTCCACTAAGGGGCACAATGGACATGATCTTCACCACGCGACAACTACAAGAGAAATGCAAGGAACAGCACCAACCCTTGTACATGGACTTCTTTGAGCTCACAAAGGCCTTTGACACTGTCAACCACAAGGGACTATGGAGCATCCTCCTTCATTTTGGCTGCCCCCAAAAGTTTGGCACCATCCTCCACCTGCTTCATGACGACATGCAAGCCGTGATCCTGACCAACGGATCCACCACAGACCCAATCCATGTCCGGACCGGGGTCAAGCAGGGCTGCATCATCGCGCCAATGCTCTTCTCGATCTTCCTCGCTGCAATGCTCCATCTCACTCTCAACAAGCTCCCCGCTGGAGTGGAATTAAACTATAGAACCAATGGGAACCTGTTCAATCTTCGTCGCCTCCAGGCTAGATCCAAGGTCGTCCCATCCTCTGTCATCGAACTATAGTACACGGACGATGCTTGCCTGTGCGCACACTCGGAGGCCGAACTCCAAACCATCGTCAACACCTCCACCGAGGCGTACGAAAGCATGGGCCTTGCACTAAACATCTGTAAGACAAAGGTCCTCCACCAACCTGACCCCGCCACACAGCACTGCCTCCCTGTCATCAAAATCCACGGCGCGGCCTTGGACAACGTGAACCATTTTCCATACCTCGGGAGCCTACTATCAGCAAGGGCAGACAATGATGACGAGGTCCAACACTGCCTCCAGTGCACCAGCGCAGCCTTCGGTCACCTGAGGAAGAGAGTGTTCGAAGACCAGGACCTCAAATCTGGCACCAAGCTTATGGTCTGCAGGGCTGTAGTGATACCCACACTCCTATATGGCTCAGAGATGTGGACCATATACAGTAGACACCTCAAAACGCTTGAGAAATACTACCAACACTGCCTCTGCAAGATCCTGCAAATCCATTGGGTGGATAGTCTCACCAACGTCAGTGTTCTTGATCAGGCCAACATCCCCAGCATTGAAGCACTGACCACACTCGACCAGCTGCGTTGGGCGGGCCACATCGTCCACATGCCAGACACAAGACTCCCAAAGCAAGTGTTCTACTTGGAACTCCTACACGGCAAGCGAGCCCCAGGTGGGCAGAGGAAACGTTTCAAGGACACCCTCAAAGCCTCCCTGATAAAATGTAACATCCCCACCAACACATGGGAGTCCCTGGCCCAAGACGGCCCTAAGTGGAGGAAGAGCATCCGGGAGGACGCTGAGCACCTCGGGTCTCATCGTCGAGAGCATGCAGAAATCAAGCGCAGGCAGCGGAAGGAGCATGTGGCAAACCTGTCCCACCCACCCCTTCCCTCAACCACTGTCTGTCCCACCTGTGACGGGGGGGAGGCGGGCAGTGGCGGGAGAAAAGGGACCGAAGCTTGTGATGGGTTAAAAGCACTTTAGTTTGCCATGGCTCAGTCAGTAGCACTCTCACTTCTGAGTCAGAAGGTCATGGGTTCAAATCCCGCTCTAATGAATTGAGCACATAATCCAGGCTGACACTCCAGTGCTCAGAGAGTGCTGCACTGTCAAAGGTGCTGTACGAGTACTGCACTGTTGGAAGTGCTGTCTTTTGGATGAGACATTAAACCGAGACCTCGTCTGCCCTCTCAGGTGGGTGTATCATTATTTCATTGCTGTTTGCGGGACCTTGCTGTGCGCAAATTGGCTGCTTCATTTTCTACATTACAGCAGGGACTACACATCAAAAAATACTTCATTAGCTGTAAAGTGCTTTGAGACATCCTGAGGTTGTGAAAGACGCTGTATAAATGTAAGTTTTTCTTTCTTTCTTTACTACACACTGAGACTTTACACAAAGATTACAAGTATCATGCTCTGAGATTACAGGTACTGTACACTGAGACTGTACACCGAGATTACAGGTACTGTACACTGAGATTGTACACCGAGATTACAGGTACTGTACACTGAGACTGTACACCGAGATTACAGGTACTGTACACTGAGACTGTACACTGAGATTACAGGTACTGTACACTGAGACTGTACACTGAGATTACAGGTACTGTACACCGAGATTACAGGTACTGTACACTGACACTGTACACTGAGATTACAGGTACTGTACACTGGGATACAGGTACTGTACACAGGTACTGTACACTGAGATTACAGGTACTGTACACCGAGACTGTACACTGAGATTATAGGTACTGTACACCGAGATTACAGGTACTGTACACCGAGACTGTACACTGAGATTACAGGTACTGTACACTGAGACTGTACACTGAGATTACAGGTACTGTACACTGAGACTGTACACTGAGATTACAGGTACTGTACACTGACATTGTACACCGAGATTACAGGTACTGTACACTGAGATTACAGGTACTGTACACTGACACTGTACACTGAGATTACAGGTACTGTACACTGAGACTGTACACCGAGATTACAGGTACTATACACTGAGACTGTACACCGAGATTA
Source organism: Pristiophorus japonicus (assembly GCF_044704955.1). Classification (NCBI taxonomy): domain Eukaryota; kingdom Metazoa; phylum Chordata; class Chondrichthyes; family Pristiophoridae; genus Pristiophorus; species Pristiophorus japonicus. The sequence continues at coordinate 173,136,694 of NC_091984.1, forward strand.
CAGGTACTGTACACTGAGACTGTACACTGAGATTACAGGTACTGTACACTGAGACTGTACACCGAGATTACAGGTACTGTACACTGAGACTGTACACTGAGATTACAGGTACTGTACACTGAGACTGTACACTGAGATTACAGGTACTGTACACCGAGATTACAGGTACTGTACACTGACACTGTACACTGAGATTACAGGTACTGTACACTGAGATTGTACACTGAGATTACAGGTACTGTACACTGAGACTGTACACCGAGATTACAGGTACTGTACACTGAGATTGTACACTAAGATTACAGGTACTGTACACTGAGACTGTACACCGAGATTACAGATACTATACACTGAGACTGTACACCGAGATTACAGGTACTGTACACTGAGACTGTACACCGAGATTACAGGTACTGTACACTGAGATTACAGGTACTGTACACTCAGATTGTACACTGAGATTACAGGTACTGTACACTGACATTGTACACTGAGATTACAGGTATTGTACACTGACACTGGACACTGAGATTACAGGTACTGTACAGCGAGATTACAGGTACTGTACACTGACACTGTACACTGAGATTACAGGTACTGTACACTGACACTGTACACTGAGATTACAGGTACTGTACACTGAGATTGTACACTGAGATTACAGGTACTGTACACTGAGACTGTACACTGAGATTACAGGTATTGTACACTGACACTGGACACTGAGATTACAGGTACTGTACAGCGAGATTACAGGTACTGTACACTGACACTGTACAGTGAGATTACAGGTACTGTACACTGAGACTGTACACTGAGAGCACAGGTACTATACACCGACATTGCATTTATATAGCGTCTTGAATGCAGGAATATGTCCCAAGACATATCAAATATGATATCAGATAAAATTTGACACCAAGTGACGTAAGGAGATATTAGGGCACATGTCCAAAAGCTTGGTCAAAGAGGTTTTAAGGAGCACCTTAAAGGAGAAAAGAGAGGTAGAGAGGCGGAGAGTTTTAGAGAGGGAATTCCAGAGCTTGGCGCCAAGGCAGCTGAAGGCACGGCCACTAATGGTGGAGCAATTAAAATGGGGATGCATAAAAGTCCAGAGTTGGAGGAACACAGAGTTCTCGGAGGGTTGTAGTGCTGTAGGAGGTTACAGAGCTATCTTTATTGCTGGTTATCTCTATAACCGTCCATCTTGTTTGATGAAGCACACTGGAGAATCTCGCTGCTGTTTATTCCGGGCACATCACCCTGAGTCGGGAGCAGCGTCAAGGAGGTGCGTGGAGAGGCCTATAAAAGGCAGCGAGGTCGGGCAGGGCATCGCTGAGTCGGGAGCAGTGTCGAGGGGGTGCGTGGAGAGGCTTGTGCAGCTACAGGGAGAAGGCAAAAAGAAGTAGAAAGAAATAGAAAAGTGATGTCACAGCCAAGGGGGTAAGTGATTGGCTGGTGATTGGTAAGTAGTTTTTTCTTTTTTCTCTTCTATATCAGTGAGTAACTTTTAACACTGTTGTTGCCAATTTAAGTTAATCTAAGGGTTAAGTCATGGCAGGAGAGCTTGGACATGTGTTATGCTCCTCCTGTATTATGTGGGAAATCAGGGACGCCTCTGGTGTCCCTGACGACTACGTGTGCGGGAAGTGTATCCGCCTCCAGCTCCTGACGGACCGCGTTGCGGAATTGGAGCTGAAGGTGGATTCACTCTGGAGCATCCATGATGCTGAGAATGACGTGAATAGCACATTTAGTGAGTTGGTCTTACCGCAGGTAAAGGGTCCATAGCCAGAGAGGGAATGGAAGACCAACAGGAAGAGCAGTGCAAGGAAGGTAGTGCAGGGATCCCCTGCGGTCATCCCCCTGCAAAACAGATACACCGCTTTGAGTACTGTTGAGAGGGATGACTCATCAAGGGGGAGCAGCAGCAGTGGCTGGCTCTGCTGCACAGGAGGGCAGGAAAAAGAGTGGGAGAGCGATAGTGATAGGGGATTCAATTGTAAGGGGAATTGACAGGTGATTCTGCGGCCGCAACCGAGACTCCAGGATGGTATGTTGCCTCCCTGGTGCAAGGGTCATGGATGTCTCAGAGCGGGTGCAGGACATTCTGAAAAGGGAGGGTGAACAGCCAGTTGTCGTGGTGCACATTGGTACCAACGATATAGGTAAAAAACGGGATGAGGTCCTACGAAACGAATTTAAGGAGCTAGGAGCTAAATTAAAAAGTAGGACCTCAAAAGTAGTAATCTCGGGATTGCTACCAGTGCCACGTGCTAGTCAGAGTAGGAATCGCAGGATAGCTCAGATGTGGCTTGTGCAGTAGTGCAGCAGGGAGGGATTCAAATTCCTGGGGCATTGGAACCAGTTCTGGGAGAGGTGGGACCAGTACAAACCGGACGGTCTGCACCTAGGCAGGACCGGAACCAATGTCCTAGGAGGAGTGTTTGCTAGTGCTGTTGAGGAGGAGTTAAACTAATATGGCAGGGGGATGGGAACCAATGCAGGGAGACAGAGGGAAACAAAATGGAGACAGAAGCAAAATACAGAAAGGAGATGAGTAAAAGTGGAGGGCAGAGAAACCCAAGGCAAAGAACAAAAAGGGCCACTTTGCAGCAAAATTCTAAAGGGTCTAAGTGTGTTGAAAAGGCAAGCCTGAAGGCTCTGTGCCTCAATGCGAGGAGTATTCGGAATAAGGTGGACGAATTAACTGTGCAGATAGCAGTTAACGGATACGATGTGGTTGGCATCACGGAGGCATGGCTCCAGGGTGACCAAGGCTGGGAACTCAACATCCAAGGGTTTCAACATTTAGGAAGGATAGGCAGAAAGGAAAAGGAGGCAGGGTGGCGTTGCTGGTTAAAGAGGAAATTAAGGCAATAGTAAGGAGGGACATTAGCTTGGATGATGTGGAATCGGTATGGGTGGAGCTACGGAATACCAAGGGGCAGAAAACGTTAGTGGGAGTTGTGTACAGGCCACCAAACATTAGTAGTGATGTTGGGGAGGGCAGCAAACAGGAAATTAGGGGTGTATACAATAAAGGTGCAGCAGTTATCATGGGTGACTTTAATATGCATATAGATTGGGCTAACCAAACTGGAAACAATACGGTGGAGGAGGATTTCCTGGAATGCATAAGGGATGTTTTTTTAGACCAATATGTCGAGGAACCAACTAGGGGGGAGGCCATCTTAGACTGGGTGTTGTGTAATGAGAGAGGATTCATTAGCAATCTCGTTGTGCAAGACCCCTTGGGGAAGAGTGACCATAATATGGTGGAATTCTACATTAGGATGGAGAATGAAACAGTTAATTCAGAGACCATGGTCCAGAACTTAAAGAAGGGTAACTTTGAAGGTATGAGGCGTGAATTGGCTTGGATAGATTGGCGAATGATGCTTAAGGGGTTGACAGTGGATGGGCAATGGCAGACATTTAGAGACCGCATGGATGAACTACAACAATTGTACATCCCTGTCTGGCGTAAAAATAAAAAAGGGAAGGTGGCTCAACCGTGGCTATCAAGGGAAATCAGGGATAGTATTAAAGCCAAGGAAGTGGCATACAAATTGGCCAGAAATAGCAGCGAACCCGGGGACTGGGAGAAATTTAGAACTCAGCAGATGAGTACAAAGGGTTTGATTAGGGCAGGGAAAATAGAGTACGAGAGGAAGCTTGCAGGGAACATTAAGATGGACTGCAAAAGCTTCTATAAATATGTAAAGAGAAAAAGGTTAGTAAAGACAAACGTAGGTCCCCTGCAGTCAGAATCAGGGGAAGTCATAACGGGGAACAAAGAAATGGCGGACCAATTGAACAAGTACTTTGGTTCGGTATTCACTAAGGAGGATACAAACAACCTTCCAGTATAAAAGGGGTCAGAGGGTCTAGTAAGAAGGAGGAACTGAGGGAAATCTTTATTAGTCGGGAAATTGTGTTGGGGAAATTGATGGGATTGAAGGATGATAAATCCCCAGGGCCTGATGGACTGCATCCCAGAGTACTTAAGAAGGTGGCCTTGAAAATAGCGGATGCATTGACAGTCATTTTCCAACATTCCATTGACTCTGGATCAGTTCATATGGAGGGTAGCCAATGTAACCCCACTTTTTAAAAAAGGAGGGAGAGAGAAAACAGGGAATTATAGACCGGTCAGCCTGACATCGGTAGTGGGTAAAATGATGGAATCAATTATTAAGGATGTCATAGCAGCGCATTTGGAAAGAGGTGACATGATAGGTCCAAGTCAGCATGGATTTATGAAAGGGAAATCATGCTTGACAAATCTTCTGGAATTTTTTGAGGATGTTTCCAGTGGAGTGGACAAGGGAGAACCAGTTGATGTGGTGTATTTGGACTTTCAGAAGGCTTTTGACAAGGTCCCACACAAGAGATTAATGTGCAAAGTTAAAGCACGTGGGATTGGGGGTAGTGTGCTGACGTGGATTGAGAACTGGTTGGCAGACAGGAAGCAAAGAGTAGGAGTAAATGGGTACTTTTCAGAATGGCAGGCAGTGACTAGTGGGGTACTGCAAGGTTCTGTGCTGGGGCCCCAGCTGTTTACATTGTACATTAATGATTTAGACGAGGGGATTAAATGTATTATCTCCAAATTTGCGGATGACACTAAGTTGGGTAGCAGTGTGAGCTGCGAGGAGGATGCTATAAGGCTGCAGTCACTTGGATAGGTTAGGTGAGTGGGCAAATGCATGGCAGATGAAGTATAATGTGGCTAAATGTGAGGTTATCCACTTTGGTGGTAAAAACAGAGAGACAGACTATTATCTGAATGGTGACAGATTAGGAAAAGGGGAGGTGCAACGAGACCTGGGTGTCATGGTATATCAGTCATTGAAGGTTGGCATGCAGGTACAACAGGCGGTTAAGAAAGCAAATGGCATGTTGGCCTTCATAGCGAGGGGATTTGAGTACAGGGGCAGGGAGGTGTTACTACAGTTGTACAGGGCCTTGGTGAGGCCACACCTGGAGTATTGTGTACAGTTTTGGTCTCCTAACTTGAGGAAGGACGTTCTTGCTATTGAGGGAGCGCAGCGAAGGTTCACCAGACTGATTCCCGGGATGGCGGGACTGACATATCAAGAAAGACTGGATCAACTGGGCTTGTATTCACTGGAGTTCAGATGAATGAGAGGGGATCTCATAGAAAGGTTTAAAATTCTGATGGGTTTAGACAAGGTAGATGCAGGAAGAATGTTCCCAATGTTGGGGAAGTCCAGAACCAGGGATCACAGCCTAAGGATAAGAGGTAAGCCATTTAGGACCGAGATCAGGAGAAACTTCTTCACCCAGAGTGTGGTGAACCTGTGGAATTCTCTACCACAGAAAGTTGAGGCCAATTCACTAAATATATTCAAGAAGGAATTAGATGTAGTCCTTATGACTAGGGGGATCAAGGGGTATAGTGAGAAAGCAGGAATGGGGTACTGAAGTTGCATGTTCAGCCATGAACTCATTGATGGTGGTGCAGGCTCGAAAGGCCGAATGGCCTATTCCTGCACCTATTTTCTATGTTTCTAGCATGTGGAACAGGTGACGAGCTCAGCGTTCCATATCTGCTCGCTCCAAAGATGTTATCGTCTTGGTGGCTGCCCATTTTGTGTTGTTATTGTCGATGAAGCCGCTGATTCTTGCGGGGGGTAAATTTCCCGGGGCTCCTCAGTGGACCTAAGAGCTTTAACTTTTGATTGTGGAGCCAGCACAGCCACACCTGACCCCACCCTCGCCCACAACACGCACCGTCCGGCAGAGGTCACTCGATGGCCAGCAAGATGGGGAGTCCCCGCCGGATTGTATTCTCATCACTGCCACAGTGTTCTGGCACCAATCGGAGCACCTCCACTAACAGCCAGGCTAGGATCGGCTAACTCAGGAACCACCCAGGATAGTACCTAGAACTTCCCTATTCTGTAAGGTGTTGTGTCACATTGCCAGTGAATGTTCATCAATGGGCCGTCGAACAAGCCCGTACAAAACCACGGGCGATGAAGTGGTTATATGCCTTCCAGCTTTTGTATCTCCCACAGCATGCCTGAACTGACCAAGGCAATTGTTCCACACCAAGCCAAATGTCAGTTGGATCCATGAGCCATTTAACAGCAGTTGTTGGGTTTTTGGGGGGTGTCACAGAAACCCGTCGCTATATCCAAAGCAAGTCACTGAGAATTCTGCATGCTCAATATAGAGTGAGCACTGTCTTCCTGTAGAGACACCGAGGTCCAAAGAGCTTAGGTAGAAGCTGGGAATGGCATAGCTTAGGGCAGCCCAAGTGCACAACGGTGTACTCCTGGAGTTTAACGGGCTGACCCTGCACAGCCCAGCGGAGCTGCTTCTCACTGCTTGTCCACATTAGAGCCACACTACCCATTGGCTTGAAGGGTTATCGGGAGCAGAGTGGGAAGAATCCTAGCCCCCCCCACCCGCCTCCTCCAATAACAGGTCTACCCTGACAGGCACCATTAGAGAGCCAAGCTGACTGGTCAATCAGTAATCATGCCCTGGGATATTGCAGACCTGCCCAGTCCAGGTATCAGATCACCAAGTGCCCTGGGGTATTGCAGATCTGCCTAGTCCAGGTATCAGATCACTGAGTGCCCTGGGGTACTACAGACCTGCTCAGTCCAGGTATCAGATCACCGAGTGGCCTGGGGTACTACAGGCCTGCTCAGTCCAGGTATCAGATCACCAAGTGCCCTGGGGTATTGCAGATCTGTCCAGTCCAGGTATCAGATCACCAAGTGCCCTGGGATACTGCAGATCTGCCCAGTCCAGGCATCAGATCACCGAATGCCACAGATGGATCTGAGCCTCCATCCCCAGACATGTCAATGTGGAGCCACCTCAGCCCCAGAGAGTATAGTCACTGGTTGGTCGTCAGCCGAGCGTGGGTTTGAGCCCCCACTGAACAGGCAGCAGATACTAGGAGCTCTTCCTGAGTGGGCACAGTGGGTTAACTGCCACCATCCTCCTAACCACAGCATAGACACGCACCATATCCCACAGCTGCCCGGCCATTGCCTCCTCTCTTCAGTGAGGGACTGTCAGACTCACTGTCCCACCAAAACCCCCTCCCCCACCGTCCCGCCCCCAGCAGTCACATGACCATGACAGGACATGCCTGTGGGGGAGGGAGCAAAGGTGTCAGTGAAATCAACAATATTCTGCTCGATATCTGACCCTCAATCAAGTCTAGGAAAGCAGATTATCTGGCCATTATCCCACGTTACAACAGCGACTCAATCTCAAACATGCTTCATTACTCGTAAAGCACTTGGGACGTCCTGAGAAGGTGAAAGGTGCTGTATAAATCCAGGTTCTTTCTTTAGATGAGGACTGGAATCAGTATTGGTGCCAAGCGCAATCTATAAACACCTGGCTTTGTTTTATTGTGTGTTTTATCAATTTGTTTATCGAGCAGGTGGCCTTATTTGCCTCCTGTTGGATTGATTGCAGCCTTCAGTCAGCAGGATACTTGCACCAGATTGATTCCAGTTATCAGAGTTACAAATATTCACACCACGATTGAAGCCTATGGGCTGTTTCACTTCAGTTGTCTTTCTATTGTTTCCTTTGCGCTTTGCATAGTTGGCTCGGTTCTCCCTTGTTCCCTTGTGGCTGGGAGTCAGGGCTTCTGAGAGCTTGGAAGTAATTGCACTCTCTGACATCTCAGTGTCTTGAAACATATTTCAAATAATAAGTCATGCACTTACGATCACACAGCACAACGGGAGCGTACATAGTGGGGAACTAACTGAAAGAGCACTCTCACACAGCTATGCTTCTCATTTGTTCTCGATGTGGGCGTCGCTGGCAAGGCCAATTATCCTTTGTGACCCTCTGGGTTGGGCCCTCTCCTCGGATAGTACAAGGTAGGGAATTCCAGGATGCTGACTCAACGATGATGAAGGAACGCTGATATATGTCCAAGTCAGGATAGTGTGTGACCTCCATAACAATCCCGTCTCCACCCCCGCCTCAGGTCCTCCGCTGCTGAAACCCTCACCTGTGCTTTCGTTACCTCCAACGCTCTCCTGGCCGGCCTCCGATTATTCCAACGCTCTCCTGGCCGGCCTCCGATTATTCCAACGCTCTCCTGGCCGGCCTCCGATTATTCCAACGCTCTCCTGGCCGGCCTCCGATTATTCCAACGCTCTCCTGGCCGGCCTCCGATTATTCCAACCCTTTCCTGGCCGGCCTCCGATTATTCCAACGCTCTCCTGGCCGGCCTCCGATTATTCCAACGTTCTCCTGGCCGGCCTCCGATTATTCCAACGCTCTCCAGGCTGGCCTTCGATTATTCCAACGCTCTCCTGGCCGGCTTCCGATTATTCCAACGCTCTCCTGGCTGGCCTCCAATCATTCCCCTTCCATAAACTTGGGCTCATCCAAAAATCTACTGCCCGTGTCCTAACTCGCACCAAGTCCCGCTCACCCATCACCCTGTGCTCGCTGCCCCGTGTCCTAATGCGCACCAAGTCCCGCTCACCCATCACCCTGTGCTCGCTGCCCGTGTCCTAACTCGCACCAAGTCCCGCTCACCCATCACCCCTGTGCTCGCTGCCCCATGTCCTAACTCGCACCAAGTCCCGCTCACCCATCACCCCTGTGCTCGCTGCCCCGTGTCCTAACTCGCACCAAGTCCCGCTCACCCATCATCCCTGTGCTCGCTGCCCCGTGTCCTAACGCACACCAAGTCCCGCTCACCCATCACCCCTGTGCTCGCTGACCTACATTGGCTCCCAGTCCGGCAACTCCTTGATTTTAAAATTCTCAGCCCCGTGTTCAAATCCCTCCATGGACTCGTCCCTCCCTGTCTCTGTAACCTGCTCCAGCCCTACAACTCTCCCAGATCTCTACGCTCCTCCAATTCTGGCCTCTTGTGAATCTCTGATTTCTTTCACCTCACCATCAGCGGCCGTGCCTTCAGCTGCACAGACCTTAAGTGATGGAATTCACCCTAAACCTCTCTGCCTTCTCTTCTCCTTTAAGATGCTCTTTAAACCCTAGCTCTTTGACCAAGCTTTTGGTTACCTGCCCTAATATCTGGTTATGTGGCTCAGTGTCAAATTTCATCTGATAACGCTCCTGTGAAGCATCTTGGGATATTTTACTACATTAATGATGCTATATAAATGCAAATTCTTGTTGTAAATATTTGTGGAACAGGGTGGCTGTCCGTATTATCGGCGCAGAGGTCAGAAGCTGACAATGTGCCTGACCGTGGACTGTGTAAATGTGCTCAGATCCAACAATGTATTTAAATTAACAACAACAACTTGTATTTATAAAGCAGCGGGGAAGCTCCTGGTAATGCAGAGAAGTCCCGTAGGTGGAATAGAATCACACAGCACAGAAGGAGGCCATTGGGCCCAATGTGTCTGTACCGTCTCTTTGAAAGAGCTGTCCAATTAGTCCCACTCCCCTACTCTTTCCCCATAGTCCTGCAATTGTTTTCTTTTCGAGGATATATCAATTCCCCTTTGAATGTTACAGTTGACTCTGCTTCCAACGTCCTTCCAAGCAGTGTGTTCCTGATCCCAACAGCTCACTGCGTAAAAAATAAATCTAGAGCTTCCCTCTGGTTCTTTTGTCAATTATCTTAAGTCTGTGTCCTCTGGTTACCAACCCTCCTGCCACTGGAAACAGTTCCCCTTTATTTACTCTATCAAACCCTTTATAATTTTGAACACATCAATTAAATCTGCCCTAAACCTTTCCTGCTCTAAGGAGAACAACGCCAGATTCTTCAGTCTCCCCATATCAGTGAAGTTCCTCATCCCTGGGACCATTTCGGTAAATGTCCTATTGCACCCAATCCAAGGAAGAGTTGCTGTATAATTTCCTTTCATATTAGTTTACACACCATCAGTGCTGGGTTCCATAATCGTTTTACACCAGCTATCAATAGTATCAAGCTGAAATGCTAACCCGCTGGTAACCCTGTGAAACGATTGTACAATTACAGGTGCAGCGGCCCGAATCCGGAACCCTTGGGACCGAGGCCGTTCCGGATTTTGCGTTTTGCCAGATTGTCTTTCTTATGTCACAAATCCAGAAACACCCGAGCCCAGGTTCGGGTATTTCGGATTTTGGAATGTCAGAAAGGGGTGGGGGAGGGGGGGTGCTCGTCGACGAGCTGTTCGAGTGTTCGGGCGGGGCCTCGCCGCCGTGGAGGAGTTCCTTGTCTGGCCCGAGGTAGGTGGGGTCGGGCAGCCAAGGTAAAGGGGAGGGAGGGGGGCCAGGGCGTGGTCGGGCCTGGGTGAGGTCAGGCCGCATGGTCGGGGCGGGCGAAGTCGGGGCAAAGTCAGGGCGGGTGAAATCGGGCCGGGGCGAGGTCGGGGCGAGGTCGGACCGCGTGAAGCCGGGACAGGTGAAATCGGGCCGGGGCGAGGTTGGTTCGCCGAGGCAGGGGGGGGGGTCCGGATATCAGAACATTTTCCGGTTTCCGGACGACCCCGCCACGAATCGGCCCGGTGTCTGGATTCCGAAACATTCTGGATTCCAGAACTCCGGATTTTGGAGGTCAAACCTGTACAACAATCTCTGCTGGCTACTAAAAGCCTTTTGCCGTTTCTGGATGTAGGCTGCTATATTAACAAACGGTAAACGCACGCTTACTGTAAATCACCAGAGCGTGGTGCCTGAGGGGCAATAAAAGAAAAATCTAAATGCTTCTTTTTATTTACATGCTTTGTTAATCTCTTCCTGCCCCCTGATGAGTGAGTGAATTCACAGACTCTGTTTATACAGCTGTCCAGTCCCACAGCAGAAGGTTGAATGATATCCATCTATTGCTGCAGTATTATTCTCACCTTTTACCATGTCACGTGAATCACTCGCTCAAATTTTGTGACAATCCCTCCCAGGTGTTCACATTTGTACACGTGGTTTGGGCAAAATCACAATATCCGAATAATTACAAAGGCTTCTATTATAAATCAGTCGGGGGTTTTTTGCTGTAAAAGTGTTTTATTTTAAAACATAAATTGGCCTGGGTTTTTATCTGGTTTTTGCCTCTCCCAGGAGATCACATGGCTCCGGTTGGGGTGGAGTGTAGAATGTTTCAGTATAAGGGGTGTCCCAGTTGTGTGAGGCGGACTGGTTGGGCTGGGTGCTCTTTGCCTTTCCGTCATTGTTCATAGGTTTATATGTAACCTTCAGGGCTGCTGACCAAGGGCCGTGCAGCTCTTTGTCGGCCGGCGTGGATACGATGGGCCAAAATGGCCTCCTTCTGCGCTGTAAATTTCTATGTTTCTATATATAACAGCACGGAGCACTCAGTAGAGGCACTGAGGCTTGTCCATACCACTCTTGATGTCCAGGACACACACATTCTGCCAGTTTTTCTTCAGCAGCGACACCAGGAGGTTGATGGCTAAGTGAATGTTGTCGGCCAGTTCCTCTTCAGTCATTTTAATGTGTCCCACTGTAACTACCAAGCACAGCAACTTTTTCATCTGGAACTTGATGGTCGATTTGACTTCACCCACTTTGGTTAACATGTTCTCGTTGTGTGAGGAGGGAGGGGAATTTGCCAGCCTTGGTCAGGCCAGGACCCAGAATATGAGGAATCTGCTCAATCAGAGACTCAGAGGCAAGGAAGGCATCATACTCCTTTGCAAGCTTCTTGATCGTTGCCATGGTTTCTTGCCTCGACAGTTCGTGGCACGGCTCGAGGCTGTATTTCCCCATGGGATGAGTTCCCGCTCTGGGCTGTGCTGTCTGGAGACGGGGCAGAGTGAACGTTTGGAGCATCTCCCACAGACCAGCTGAATTGCGCTGTAAGTGGTTTTCCTTAGGTGTTTTCGATGCACCCTCACGTTACAATAGGTCTAGACCTGGGAGTGATTACTGTACTGAACAGATGAATGAGTCACGGACAAATACCTCGGTCTCAACCGTCAATGCTTTATTAAAGCTACCTCAACACAGCAAAACTACAAGTAAATACAGTGATGATACAGTACAGTCCAATACCCTGGCATGGTCTAAACTGCCCCTATCGCGAAGTACCCACATCTAAACCCTCTGCTCGAATCCACAGTGTACCACTGAATCTGTACTGACCGGCTGGGCGTACCCCTATATTCCTTGCAGCAAAACCTCCCCACTAAAACCTGAAGGCTTGTTTGGGAGAACACATGACACCTTCTCACACAGTGGCTGTGATCTTAAAGATGTGTGGGCAGGGATTATTCGTTGGCTTACTCGCTGCTTCTCCTGGTGAAAACGTGTCTCTTCTGATTTTTTCTCTCCGCCCCACACAGAGTGCTCAGTTCTTGTAGAGGCGAAGCACGCGAGAGCAAGAGAGAGATATGTGGCCACACGGCCCCTTTTATATCCAAAACCTGTTTGCCCTTTCAGGTTGAATAAAGTTTGTCCTTGTTTCGAGGCTTCCTATTTTGAGTCCAGCGATGGTGTTTCGCTTCCAACCGATCTGGGGCTTAATGGCTTTCTATTGTTCTGGTTTCCCGCCTCTCAGGGTTACCTCATCCAGGTAATGGCTTGATCGCTGATCAGTTCATATCTGATCTAATTCTGACGAGTTCACATTGCTTATCAATGGACCCACTTTGCCCATTACCTGTGATGAGTTGCCTTATCCTGGCCTTTGTAACTTCCCAGATCAGCCCCACCCATCAGGTGTGGATTTCGAGTACAACATGGAAAAGTACCTGGGCCCCTCCCACAAACAGGCTTCCAGTTTTTTTCTGCAGTGAGAAATATTAAAACCGTAATGTCCAGATAATGTCCAACAATCCTTGCTATTGCCTACAGTAGCAATGTGCGACAGGCCAGTACCAACAGGGGAATCCGCGCAGCCAGCTGGGGAATGATGCCACCAGCTTACTTTGGAGAAAGAAAACATTTTAAAATGGAATCAAAAATGATTTAAGGAGGGATATACCTGCACTGGAGGCAGTTTAGAGAAGGTTCACGAGGTTGATTCCTGAGATGAAGGGGTTGTCATATGAAGAAAGGTTGAGCAGGTTGGGCCGATACTCATTGGAGTTTAGAAGAATGAGAGGTGATCTTATTGAAACATATAAGATACTGAGGGGGCTTGACAGGGTAGATGCAGAGAGGATGTTTCCCCTCGTGGGGGAATCTAGAACTAGGGGGCATAGTTTCAGAATAAGGAGTCGCCCATTTAAAACGGAAATGAGGAAGAATTTCTTCTCTCAGCGGGTTATTAATCTGTGGAATTCTCTGCCCCAGAGAGCTGTGGAGGCTGGGTCATTGAATATATTTAAGGTGGAGATAGACAGATTTTTGAGCGATAAGTGAGTAAAGGGTTATGGGGAGCGGGCGGAGAAGTGAAGTTAAGGCCAGGATCAGATCAGCCATGATCTTATTGAATGGCGGAGCAGGTCGAGGGGCCAAATGGCCGACTCCTGTTCCTATTTCTTATGTTCTTATAAATATGCAAACATTCCAACAAGCACATTTGCACCTAACTCCAATCAGATTGACTTCATTCATCACTAATTCCACAAAGAGCAGCCCAAAATGGATTTACTACTGGGGACAGAGCGGGGGAGTGGGACTAATTGGATCGCTCTTGCAGAGAGCTGGCACAGACACGACGGGCCGAATGGTTTCCTTCTGCGCTGCATAATTCTCTGATAATAGAGGGGCTCATTTGATGGACAGCAGCGGATCAAGGAGAAGGCTCACCACCACGTTCCCAGGGCAACCAGGGATGGGCAATAAATGCCAGCCTTGACAGCAACGCCCACATCCCAAGAACAAATTTCAGAAATTGCCAAGCACGATAACTCCAGGTTCCATCCTTGGTCCGGGTTGAGTCAGCTGAACTCAGTCAAAGCAGTGCCAGGGGGCGCTACAGCAGGAGTCAGTGCCCAGGTAACCAAGAGGACGATGAGAAAATTGGGCCCAACATTCTGCACAGCTGCGGGGTAGGTACTGATGTGTACAGGTTTAACACTGCCTCTTTTCCTTTGTATCTGTGGGTCGGAATTTTCTTTACCTGGGCGGGCCGGGTGCAGGTGGTCGCTGTGGGGGATCACGACCCATCCTTGCTTCCACTCCGCTGCAGAAATCGACTTAGCGCTAATGAGGCCTATTCAGCCCACCCTACGTGTTACCCGGATTAAATGTTACGGTCTGATGACGTCATCCATAATGCATTTTCCCCCGGGATATTTAAAGGAGCCACCGCCACATTGCATTTGAAGGTTCATCCAAGAGTGTGCAGTCACTGAACTGGAGGCTTTGATTGCTCCAAACACTTGGAAACATGACTGCACAGAGGCAGAGGGGTGCACCCAGGTTCTCAGATGACTCACTTCATTTGCTTGTGGAGGGAATGAGAGCACGCAGGGGGGTTCTCTTCCCTTCTGATGGGCGGAAGAGAACTCCCCAGCAGACCAAAGGAGCCAAGTTTGATATTGTAGAGGAGGTGAACAGCAGGGATGTTGTAGGAGTACCTGGGTACAGTGCCGGAAATGCTTCAATGATCTCATTAGTTCCGGAAAGGTGAGTGCAAAGCCACACTCAAGTTCATCCTGCTGTGTCTCTCATCACATCTCCATCACTCTGGCTTCCCAAGCCTGCTACTGCACATCATTATTCACACCAACATACCTTGCACATCCACCCATCCCTCTCTTTCGACCTACATTATCACATCCCTCACAATCAGCCTCATCCTAATGCAATCATACCAACTAACAACACACAAGGAGGCCACTTGGCTTTGCTACCCCACTCCATCATAGTCTCCTTCTGCAGATGTAACCCATTCATTCTTTTCACTCATACCATCACTCTCACTCTCACTCAACCTTCTCTTTCCCTCCTTGCAGGAAAAGCGAGCACACAATGAGGGAGAGGGAGAGAACTGGAGGTGGGCCTCCATCATTTGCCACCCTATACAGCAGAGGAAGCTGCGTTGGAAGTCTCGGGAGTGGCCGAGCAGCTGGCGGTGGGAGATGGAGAGAGGGGGACATCTCAGCAACCTGGTGACTGAATGACATATCTTACAGCTACATGGTGTACATCAGTCACTCATAGGGGACTGGTCATCAGCCACTGAACGGTCATCCTGTGTATTATGGTATCTGTACCAATTCTTCAATATCTAACTCATCTTTTTACTCTCCTACACGTCCATCAAGAGCTCCCCCTCCCCCCCCACCCCGGTCCAGGAGGAAGAGGTTGACGACTCCTCAGAGGAGCCTCCAACCACTGAGGGTGCAACGTCATCAGACATGAGCACACCCAGCACCAGCGCTGATACACACACGTTGGTGAATCTCACGTGAGACAGAGTACTGTTGTCACCTGGTGTGGCACAAGTTACAAGTGAGCAAGAGGTGATAGTGGAGACAGGGACAGCAGTGCAGACTCCTCGCCAGAGGGCGCAAGATGCTCCGAGCTCTGCTCAGCTGCCTGTAGATGCTGAGCCTCGGGGGCCTGAAAGCGGGCGATCCAGGAGGTGCAGGAAGAAATGCAGGAGGCTATGACAGGTTTTGCAACCACAATGTCAGCAAATGTGCAGAGAATGGTGAAGTCCATCTCTAATATAAGCGGCACCGTGTCGCAGGCGATGGTGACTGTGGGTTCTTCCACAGAAAGGATAGCCAACTGCATGGAGCAGCTAATGCGCCATTCACATGAGCACATGCTATCTATAGAGAGTAGATGGCAGAGGCTCATAGACATCCTCTCTAGGAGGGATGTCAACATAGACTTGGGTCCTCATGGCCCCACTGCTGTGCAGCAAGGTGCTCTCCAGCTCCTTTCCAGCAGGGAAGTGTGGGTGGCCCATGAGAGGGACGATGGTGAAAGAGGACATGGAAGTGGGGGCTGCTCTCAATGCA
The DNA here is from genome assembly GCF_044704955.1 of Pristiophorus japonicus. Taxonomy (NCBI): domain Eukaryota; kingdom Metazoa; phylum Chordata; class Chondrichthyes; family Pristiophoridae; genus Pristiophorus; species Pristiophorus japonicus. Next base: position 173,152,560 of record NC_091984.1, read on the forward strand.
CTCACACTTCTCTCCCGACGCATCCCCCTCAGTCAGAGCCCCACATGCCTCCTCGGACAGCGATGGCCAAGTCTGCCCCTGCACAGTCACAGGGGGAGCAGAATTTGGTGGGGCCTTCACAGGCTCCAAGACCCAGAGGACATCCGCCAAGAGTATTTAAGCAGTCACAGCAGGGGGGTGAGCAGGCTGCCTCTATCTCTGCTGAAGCCACGGGGGCTGCACCTCATAGAAGCAGGCATAAGAGAAAGATGACATCCAGGTAGATTCACAAGGGTAGCCATTGGGTGTTTTATTCAATGTTAATGTCAAGTTTCCGTTAATGTGATCTCAACCGTAAAAATCCTTATTTTCACCACTTTGTTGTTTCTGATCTTGGCCAAATTTGTGTGCACCTTTGGAAGTGGCTCAGTGAGTTGGAGTGACTGATAGGACATAACGTTACCTCCAGCAATGGTGGTGAGTGTGAAAGGAATGGCTTGGTCATTGCAGGGATGCTTTATAGTGCTGGTGTGGGGTGGAGGGAACCTGATGCAGCACGTGGCAGCCAGGGTGTAATGCGTGAAGTTACGTAAATCTGACCGTGATGACCCCATCCCTGGCAACAATGTGCTCGGGTGCTGGTGGGAGCTGGACTGCAAGTTCCTCCAGCTTCTGCTCCTTCTCGCCTTCCAGCTGATGCAATTCCACTGAAGAGGCTGTGTGCTCAGTGCCTTGCTCCTCCTGCAGCTCCAGTCCTCGCTGCTGCGCTATGTTGTGTAGGGCACAGCAGACCACAACGATTCTGAAGACCCTGACCACAACGATTCTGAAGGGCTACTCCAGATCTGTCAAGGCATCTGAAGTGCATTTTGAGCATGCCTATTGTCTGCTGTAGGACACATCTGGTGAAAATGTGGCTTTCATTACATCTCTACTGGGCCTCGTCAAGGCTGTCATGAGCCATGTCTTCAGTGGATAGCCCTTGTCTGTAAGGAGCCACCAGGAAAGTCTGTTTGGAGGAGCAACGATGCGATGTGATGTGATGTGACATGATGTGACATGATTGTAATATATAGCTCCATCTAGTGGACTGTTGCTCCACGTAGTGGACTACGATGGTAATGCAGCCATTGCTGGAAATACAATGAAAGCATCAGGTGACAGGTCACCTGACAAGTTCCTGATTTGAAGCCATTTGTAAGTGTGTGTTTGTGATGTCATAGAGAATATACCACACTGGTGATGAGGATAGGATTTCTGGATACCCTAGCTGAAATTATTGTTGGTGGATGATTTCAGCCAAACAACAGAGAGACTAGAGAGATCCTTTGTGTTGCAGAACAGCTAAACATCCAAGGTAAATTACAAGCACATTTGGCTGAACTGCCAGAGCCCAGATGGCCATGCCTATGGAAATAATAGGGCACTTGGGTGAATTCCATCGTGGCCGAGAGACTTTCGGAGCGTATGTGGAGCGGCTAGAAATGTTTTTCACCGCAAATAGTATCATCGAAGTCCCCAATGATGAAAACCGTAACCGACTATTTTCCTGACTGAAGCAGGCTCCAATGTGTATGAAACCTTGAAAAATATGCTTGTTCCCTTCAAGCCAAAGGACATATCACTTACGGAGATTCTAACTAAGTTACAACAGCACTACAGTCCTGAAACCCTGGAAATTGCTGAAAGTTATCGCTTTGGAATACAAGATCAATTCCATAACAAGAGTATCAGTGATTACATTGTTGCTTTGAAAAAGCTATCCATTCACTGTAATTTCAGAAACTTTCAGGACCGAGCATTGCGTGACCGCTTTGTTTGTGGGATGAAAAATGAAGCGATCAGAAGAAAGTTATTGACAACTCTTAACTTGACTTTTGATTTAGCTTGTCAGACAGCTATGTCAATGGATATGGCCAACCAATACTCCCGAGAATTTTGTATCATTTCCAGTCATCAGACAACCGAGGTGAATCGCCTGCAGGTAAAAATAAAAAGGCAGTTGATCCCCAAGGCCTCAGCTAAAGTAATAGTGCATTGAAGTAATGCTATCGGTGCCTGGGACAACACATGGCTCAAAGTTGTCCACATGTGAAGGCAAAGTGTTTCTTCTGCAGGAAAACTGGGCATCTTGCAAAGGCATGCTGACTGAAGAGTAAACCAACTTTCAAGACTATAAGTAGAAATCCCCAGCGACTACATAGCATGGAAGAAAAGCAACAAGACGAAGCATCCGTGGATAACTAAGGAAATAAGGGACGGTATCAAACTGAAAACAAAGGCATACATCATCTTCATCATCATAGGCAGTTCCTCAAAATCGAGGAAGACTTGTTTCCATTCTAAAAGTGAGTTCTCAGGTGACTGAACAGTCCAATACGGGAATTACAGTCTCTGTCACAGGTGGGATAGACAGTGGTCGAAGGAAAGGGTGGGTGGGACAGGTTTGCCGCACGCTCCTTCCGCTGCCTGCGCTTGTTTTCTGCATGCTCTCGGCGATGAGACTCGAGGTGCTCAGCGCTCTCCCGGATGCACTTCTTCCACTTAAGGCGGTCTTTGGCCAGGGACTCCCAGGTGTCGGTGGGGATGTTGCACTTTATCAAGGAGGCTTTGAGGTGTCCTTGAAACATTTTCTCTGCCCACCTGGGGCTCGCTTGCCGTGTAGGAGTTCCGAGTAGAGCGCTTGCTTTGGGAGTCTTGTGTCAGGCATGCGAACAATGTGGCCCGCCCAACGGAGCTGGTCGAGTGTGGTCAGTGCTTCGATGCTGGGGATGTTGGCTTGATTGAGGACGCTAATGTTGGTGCGTCTGTCCTCCCAGGGGACTTGCAGGATCTTGCGGAGACATCGTTGGTGATATTTCTCCAGCGATTTGAGGTGTCTACTGTATATGGTCCACGTCTCTGAGCCATACAGGAGGGCAGGTATCAATACAGCGCTGTAAGACCATGAGCTTGGTGCCAGATTTGAGGGCCTGATCTTCGAACACGCTTTTCCTCAGGCAGCCGAAGGCTGCACTGGCGCACTGGAGGCGGTGTTGAACTTCGTCGTCGATGTCTGCTCTTGCTGATAATAAGTTCCCGAGGTATGGAAAGTGGTCCACGTTGTCCAGGGTCCACGTCTTGATGACTGGGAGGCAGTGCTGTTTGGCGGGGACAGGTTGGTGGAGGACCTTTGTCTTACGGATGGTTAGTGTAAGGCCCATGCTTTCGTATGCCTCACTGAAGATGTTGACCATGATATGGAGTTCAACCTCTATATGTGCACAGACGCAAGCGTTGTCCGCATACTGCAGTTCGATGATAGAGGTTGCGACGGTCTTGGATCTGGCCTGGAGACGACAAAGGTTGAACAGGTTCCCACTGGTTCTGTAGTTTAGTTCCACTCCAGCGAGGAGCTTGTTGAGTGTGAGGTGGAGCATTGCAGCGAGGAAGATCGAGAAGAGGGTTGGCGCGATGACGCAGCCCTGCTTGACCCCGGTCTGGACGTGGATCATTCTCATCAAACCAATTCTGGTGTTTCCTGGTTGAGTGACCGAGTGACTCTTCGCAGGCATTGGTTATGATGGCCTGGAGGGCAGACCAAGCACTGTGGGCATTCTGCGTCTCGGGGTGATCAAGGGTCGCCAGGTTAGCAGTGAGGTGCTGGCTGTATAGGGCTCTCTTAGCTGGGTCTTTGAGTGCCCCGGCATTGATTTTTTTCCAGCACTGCTTCTGCTGCCATCGCCACTTTTGGGGCTATGTTGATGTTTATGATGGAACGGATTAGGCGGTGGTCTGTCCAGCAGTTGTCGGCTCCTGTCATGGCACGGGTGATGCGCACATCCTTGCGATCCCTGGCTTGGACGATGACATAGTCGAGCAGGCGCCTGTGCTTGGAGCGAGGGTGTTGCCACGATGCCTTGTATTTGTCCCTCTGGAGGACCAGGGTGTTGGTGATGTCAAGGTCTTGCTCTTGGCATTTGTCAGGAGCAGGGTACCACCGGAATTGGTTTTCTTTACCCCCTCTCTGCCGATCACTCCTCCCCAGAGGGCTGTGTCCTTGCCGACCCTGACGTTGAAGTCGCCGAGGAGGATCAATTCATCATCCGTAGGGATGTGGGACAGGGATTTTTTGAGGCTGGAGTAAAAACCCTTTTTGATCTCATCTGTTGCATCGAGTGTTGGGGCGTACGCACTGATGACTGTGATAGGGTGAGTCGGAGAGTCATGAGACATTCGTTAATCCCGCAGGGGGAGTCTCTGAGGTGGTCGACCAGCTCGTTCTTGATGGTGAAACAGACTCCATGGAGGCGGTGTTCTTCATCTGGTTTGCCTTTCTAGAAGAAGGTGTAACCTCCACCGTGTTCCTTGAGCTGGCCTTCCCCTGCCTGCCAGGTCTCGCTTAGGGTGGCGATGTCCACATTGAAGCGTCAAAGTTCCCGGGCAACTATGGCGGTGCGGCATTCCGGCCTGTCGCTGTTGGAGTTGTCCATGAGGGTCCTGACGTTACAGGTCCAGAACTTCATATTGAAGGGTGGATGATGCCTGTGCATGGTACAATGTGGCCAAGACTAGTGGGAGGCCAGAGGTTTTGGAAATTTTTAAAAGCCAGCAGAGAACGCCAATAAAATTAATTAAGAAAGGGAAGATAGATTATGAAAGTATATGAAATATAAAAACAAATAGTAAGAGTTTCTATAGGTTCATAAAAAGGAAACGAATGGCTAAAGTTGGTCCCCTGGAGGATGAGACTGGGGAATTAATAATGGAGAACAGGGAAATGGCAGAGACGTTGAACAAATATTTTGTATCGGTCTTCATGATAGAAGACACTAAAAACATCCCAATAGTGGATAATCAAGGGGCTATCGGAAGGGAGGAACTTAATAAAACCACTACTACTAATAAAGTAGTACTCGGTAAAGTAATGGGACTAAAGGTGGACAAGTCTCCTGGAACTGATGGCCTGCATCCTAGGGTCTTAAGAGAAGTGGCTGCAGAGATAGTGGATGCATTGCTTTTTGTCTGCCCCTATTTAAAAAAGGAGGCAGACAATAAGCACAAAACTATAGACCGGTTGGCCTAACATCTGTCGTTGGGAAAATGCTGGAGTCCATTATTAAGGAAGCAGTAGCGGGACATTTGGAAAAGCATAATTCAATCAAGCAGAGTCAGCATGGTTTTTTGAAAGGGAAATCATGTTTGACAAATTTGCTGGAGTTCTTTGAGGATGTAATGAGCAGGGTAGATAAAGGGGATGTGGTGTATTTAGATTTCCAGAAGGCATTCAGTAAGGTGCCACTTAAGAGGTTACTGCACAAGATAAAAGCTCACGGCGTTGGGGGTAATATATTAGCATGGATAGAGGATTGACTAACTAACCCGAAAACAGAAAGTCGGAATAAATGGGTCATTTTCCGGTTGACAAACAGTGACTAGTGGAGTGCGGCAGGGATCAGTGCTGGGACCTCAACTATTTACAATCTATATTAATGACTTGGATGAAGGAACCATGTAATGTAGCCAAATTTGCTGATGATACAAAGATGGGTGGGAAAGCAAATTGTGAGAAGGACACAAAAAATCTGCAAAGGGATATCGACAGGTGAAGTGAATGGGCAAAAATTTGGCAGATGGAGTATAATGTAGAAAAATGTGAGGTTAAGCACTTTGGCAGAAACAATAGAAAAGCAAATTATAATTTAAATGGAGATAAAGTGCAAAGTGCTGCAGGTACAGAGGGACCTGGAGGTCCTTGTGCATGAAACACAAAAAGTTAGTTTGCAGGTACAGCAAGTAATCAGGAAGGCAAATGGAATGTTGGCCTTTATTGTAAGGAGGATAGAGTATAAAAGCAGAGAAGTCCTGCTACAACTGTACAGGTGTATTGGTGAGGCCACACCTGGAGTACTGCGTACAGTTTTGGTCTCTGTATTTAAGAAAGGATATACTTGCATTGGAGGCTGATCAGAGAAGGTTTACTAGGTCGATTCCGGAGATGAGGAGGTTGACTTATGAAGATAGGTTGAGTAGGTTGGGCCTATACACATTGGAGTTCAGGAGAATGAGAGGTGATCTTTGTTACACTCATAATAAATGGTAAGACTAAGTACTGTGTGTAATGAGCAAGTGTGACCTGAGCTCCTTTATTAAGATTCCAGAGTGCAGGTACCTTGTGGGTGACCTGCTTATATACTGTGTTCCCTTGGGACTCCAACAAGTGGGCCCTCTAGTGGTCAGGTGTTATGCAGGTTACAAGGGGTTAAATACATAATAATCTTATTGAAACTTATAAGATAATGAGGGGGCTCGACAAGGTGGAGGCAGAGAGGATATTTCCACTCATAGGGGAAACTAAAACTATGGGACATAGTCTTAAAATAAGGGGCCACCCATTTAAAACTGAGATGAGGAGAAATTTCTTCTCTCAGAGGATTGTAAATCTGTGGAATTCTCTGCCCCAGAGAGCTGTGGATGCTGGGTCATGGAATATATTTAAGGCGGAGATAGACAGATTTTTGAGTGATAAAGGAGTAAAGGGTTATGGGGAGCGGGCAGAGAAGTGGAACTGAATCCATGATCAGATCAGCCATGATCATTAAATGGCGGAGCAGGCTCAAGGGGCCAAATGGCCTACTCCTGCTCCTATTTCTTATGTTCTTATGTTCTTATGAGGTACACGTCATCAGGAGCACGAGCGTATCTAACAGCGACTTGAAAAGTATCACCATCCAAGTAGACGTTGCAGGAACCAAGATACCCAAGGAAATCAACGTGCATCCGTGAGCATAGTACTGGAATCGCTATATCTCGACAAGTTGAGTGATTTTCTACTGGAAAAGTCGAAGATAAAGCTGTGAGGCTACTTGGGAGAGAACATTCCTGTGGTAGGTCGTATCACCGTACCAGTGAAATACAAGGATCAATTTCAGAACTTGCCTCTCTTAGTATTGGCAGGAGACAAATCTGCCTTAATAGATAGAAATTGGTTGGGATCACTGAAGCTTGATTGGAAGGAGATTTTTCTTGTTAAAATGAGATTTGCATTGAAGGTTGATGTCATCAAGAAGTATCCAAAAGTGTTCTGTGAAACGGGCAGTCCGATCCAAGGCTTCAAGGTGAGTGTCAGGATACAGAAGGACACTAGACCGGTTTACTGCAAGCTACGTCCCGTATCATACGCACATCAAGGAGAGAGTTGAACAAGAACTCAAAAGACTAGAGACTGAGAACAGTATCTCTAAGATAGGTCCATGTAATTGGGCTACACCTATTGTTGTTGTACCTAAGTCCAATGGTAAGGTAAGGTTGTGCGATGATTATTAAATAACTGCAAACCAAGTTCTAGAGGGTAATCTACCAATACATTGCCGAATATAGAAGATTTGTTCACCACGCTGACAGGTGGTCAGATCTTCTCAAAGTTAGATCTCACAAATGCCTACTTACAACTTGATCTAGATGAGGAGTCCAAGTCATGCTTGACTCTAAACACTCATCTAGGCCTATATAAATGTAATAGGCTACCATTTGGAATGTCTTCCGGCCATATTCTAAGGGGTGATGAACCAGATTTTGCAAGGCATTGAAGGGGTAGTATATTATTTAGATGACATACTCATTTCAGCACCAAATATGCAAATCCATAACATATTGAACATATCAAATGGCTAGAGACTGCTCACAAGTGTGAGTTATTTCAAAAGTCAGTGGAGTACTTAGGGCACAGAGTAGACAAAGATGGTTTACATCCAACTAAGGGAAAGGTGGATGCAATCAAAAATGCATCCACTCCCAAGAATGTCACTGAACTTTGATCATTTTTGGGTCTTTTGAACTATTATGGAAAGTTCCTACCAAATTTGGCTACAGTATTACATCCACTGAATGAACTATTGAAAAAACAGGTCCATTGGAAGTGGTCAGAAGAATGTGACGCAGCATTCAAGGAGTGTAAAAGCCAGTTGGTAGAGAACACCATGTTAGTTCACTATGACGTATCTAAGGAGATCAAGCTAGCATGTGATACCTCTTCGTATGGAGTTGGGGCAGTGATCTCTCATGTATTACGTATTGGGGAGGAGAGACCAATTGCTTTTGCTTCACGCACTCTCAGTGCCAGTGAGCGTAATTATGCGCAAATCGAAAGGGAAGTTTTGGTATTAATTTTTGAGGTCAAAAAGTTCCACAAATTTACCATCATTATGGACCATAAGCCCCTGACAGCAATCCTCCATCCAAAGTCCCCAGTTCCACCTTAGCTGCAGCCCAAATGCAGAGATGGGCTTTGATTTTGTCAACATATACGTATGACATTGAGTACAGATGATCAGCTGATCACAGTAATGCTGATGCTATGTCTAGGTTGCCATTCCCATCACAAGTTACACTCAATAGGGAAGAAGTGCTCTATTTTTCATACATTGATGAACTGCCAGCCACAGGTGAAGAGATTGCTAGAGCAACAAAACATGACCCAGTTATGTCAAAGGTATATGATTTCATAGCAAATGCTGGCCGAAACAGATATCAGAGAAAGAAAATCATCCATACTTCGTTCGTAGGAATGAATTGTCCGTGGATAAAGATTGCATCATGTGGGGTGCAAGAGTGGTTATTAGGAGATCTTCATGACCAGCATCTGGGAATGCGCTTGACCAAGAGTTTTGCACGTAGTTACTTATGGTGGCCAGGTCTAGATAAAGTGATAGAGTACATCATCAGTCAGTGTACAACATGTCAATCGGTAAGCAAGAAACCACAAGCAGTACCATTGCAGCCATGGAAATGGCCTCCAAGGGCGTGTCAAAGGTTAAATATCAATTTTGCTGAGCTAGAAGGACAACAATTGTTCGTTGTGATTGATAGTCATTTGAAGTGGCCGAGGTGTTTCCGATGTGAAAAATAACAACTAGTAAAACATTAGACAATTTTCAAAGATTATTTTCTTCATATGGCCTCCCAGAAGAAATTGTATCTGATAATGGACCACAATTTTGTTCAGAAGAATTTGCGTAGTTCACGAGCAGAAATGGTGTGAAACGTACCAAGGTTCCACCGTACTACCTTGCTTTAAATGGTGCAGCAGAGCGCACTGTACAAATTGTAAAACGTGCCCTCATCAAACAAATGTTGGACCCAAATCCAAAGAAACGACAGTTGTCATTGGACCACAAATTGGCTAATTTTATGATTACTTATCTTAATATTCCTCATACAATTACTGGTAAAACACCAGCAGAGTTGTTTCTCAAATGACAACCACGAACCAGATTCTCGTTGTTAAAACCAAACTTGGCACAGTCCATAGAAGAGAAACAATTAAGACAGAAAGAGAATCATGATAGAGGTAGAGTAAAAGAGAGAGAAGTGTGAACTTAAATCAGAAGGTGAGAGTGAAGAACAATCACCATAAATGATTAAAGTGATTACCAGGAAGAGTGGTGAAGATATGTGGTCCTCGCACATATTTGGTCAAGGTGTTTGATCATGGACAGGTTAGGTTTGTTCACATTGATCATATTTTACCTACAGATGTTGATGGAGTTGAAAGTTGGAATGATTTGATTATTTCTGACTCATCAGATAGTCTTGTTACAAGTAAAGTACCAGTAACAAATTCTACATCAGATGTACTAGAAACAAGTCCAAGAGAAAGTCAGAATTTAATTCTGAGTCTGAGTCAGGCGGACAAACAGTCTGAAGTTGTAGAGAGTTCAAATGTAGATCAAGGATTATCCTTGGAGCAAAACTTTCCTCAGGCTCAACCTAGAATGAGTCTAAGTTTGACATCGTGTTTGAGAAATTCTGTTCGAGAACGAAATATCCTCTTCGAAACAGGAAAAGGTGGTTAAGTTTGATGTGTAAATCTGGCAAAATAAGTCCATAGCTTTTGTTATGTACAACCATGCAGGTTATGTATGGTGATTATTTTGTTATAATTACCTTGTCATTAAGGAGGGAGAAGTGTAATATATAGCTCTATTTAGTGGACTACTGCTCCACCTGGTGGACTACTGTGGTAATGCAGCCGTTGCTGGAAATACAATAAAAGCATCAGGTGACAGGTCACCTGACAAGTTCCTGAGTTGAAGCCATCTTGTAAGTGTGTGTTTGTGATATCGTAGAGAATATACCGACGTGACGTAACAACATGATGACGTGGCGGGATGACGTGATGTGACACGTATGGAATATGTGCGTGTGTGCTCGGCCCTTGCAGCAGAGCCTGGTCGTCAATCTTCTTGGGTCCCCTTGCCATTGGACCAAGATCTTGCTCTGCTAAACCTGTGTGCTAGCTGGTGCACAATGGATGCCCCACAGGTATCTTCCACCCTTGAAAATGAAGTTCGGGACCTGGAACGTCAGGACCCTCATGGACAACCCCAACAGCGACAGACCGGAATGCACGGCCATCGTTGCCCGGGAACTCAGACGCTTCGACATTGACATCGTCACCCTAAACAAGACCCGGTGGGCAGGAGAAGGCCAGCTCAAGGAACAAGGTGGTGGATACAGCTTCCTCTGGAAAGGCAAACCAGAAGAAAAACGCCGTCTCCATGGGGTTGGCTTCACAATCAAAAAAGAGCTAGTTTGACGCCTTAGAGATTCTCCTTGTTGGATAAATGAACACCTCTTGACCCTTAGGCTCACTCTTCAGGTGAAGCGGAGCTAAAATGCGGGAGATATTTGGAACAGAGCACGCAGATTAATTCAGTCCCCATTTTAAAGTCTGCCCTTATTTTATTGAAAATTGGCTTAATATTATTATTTTTATATATATAAAAAATGTTGCATCTGGATAGACTTGCAAGCAACGTTTCCCAGTATTAATTGCTAGGACTATGTTTCCAATGGAAGCTGGCTCAGTAAACTTCTCCTGCTGTAATTACAGCCTCCTGCCAGTGGTGGAGTGGCAGCACCTCCTGCGGTGGGAGAGTATCATTACAGCATGACAAACCTCCATTGTAGCGTGAGCACAGGGATTCATATTGGGGAAAGTTAACAGGAAATACCAGTAGATTTAAGATTTATAAAGCATTACCAATTGTGTTGCTGCACATGGTAAGTCTGACGACACGGTCTCTTTTGTCTTCATGTTGCTGTTTCTCTTTTGTTTCTTTCCCTTTATAACTTTTTTCTGATTCTCTCCATTTATCTCAGTCTTTCTGTGTTTTCAGGCAGGTGGAAGGATGTGGTGCAGCAGGAAAGGAGCCACCAACAGCCACAGTGTTCGCAACCTTGGCTCATATTTGACCCTGAAATGAGCTTCCGACCACATATCCTTGGCAAAACTAAGACCACTTATTTCCACCTCCGCCCTTGCCTCAGCTCATCCGCTGCTGAAACCCACATCCAAGCCTTTGTTACCTCTGGAATTGACTGTTCCAACGCACTCCTGGCTGGCCTCCCACATTCTACCCTCCGTAAACTTGAGGTCATCCAAAACTCGGCTGCCCGTGTCCTAACTCACACCAAATCCCGCTCACCCATCCCCCCTGTGCTCGCTGACCTACGTTGGCTCATGGTTAAGCAATACCTCAATTTCAAAATTCTCATCCTTGTTTTCAAATCCCTCCATGACTTCGCCCCTCCCTATCTCTGTAATCTCCTCCAGCCCCATACCCCCCCGAGATGGCTGCGCTCCTCTAATTCTGCCCCTTGAGTATCCTTGATTATAACTGCTCAACCATTGATGGCCACGCCTTCTGCTGCTGGGCCCCAAGCTCTGGAACTCCCTCCCTAAACCTCTCCGCCTCTCTACCTTTCTTTCCTCCTTTAAGACGTTCCTTAAAACTTACCTCTTTGACCAAGTTTTTAGTCACCTGCCCTAATTTCTCCTTATGTAGCTCGGTGTCAAATTTTTTGTCCTATAACATTGCTGTGAAGCACCTTGGGACATTTTACTACGTTAAAGGCGCTATATAAATACAGATTGTTGTATGCCTTTGTAACAGTTTTATCAACTTGTCCGACTACCTGCAGGAATTAATACGGGAAAAATTGACTCAATAAGTGTAACAAAAGTATAATAACAGGAAGTCAAATTATGCAGACAGAAAGTGGACGCAGATGTAAGATTTTTAATAATAAATATAAATACATAGATAGACATAACCCAATGTAATATCACTATCCAGCCACTGGGGATCACTGTTGACTGTATTTTGAAACACACACCAAGATTTTGGACTTAAAGCTTGGATGGGGCTAATTGTTCATTCATAATTGTTGCCTGTGACCGACTGAACTTAGTTAATGCGTCACAAAGTAACTACACACTCCGGGAACGCAAAAGGAGTAGTGATGCAGGTATGGTGTACAAGAGTCGGTTTGTATTAACGGCAGAGAATAATGGCAAGAATGAGGAGTGGGAGGATTAAAGAGAGCAGGAACAGTAACAACAACCTGTATTTATATAGCACCTTTAATGTAGTAACGTCCCAAGGCACTTCAAAAGAGCGATTATCAAACAGAATTTGACACCGAGACACATAAGGAGAAATGAGCGAAGGTGACTAAAAGCTTGGTCAAAGAGGTAAGTTTTAAGGAGCGTCTTAAAGGAGGAAAGAGAGGTAGAGAGGCGGAGAGGTTTAGGGAGGGAGTTCCAGAGCTTGGGGCCCAGCAGCAGAAGGCACGGCCATCAATGGTTAAGCGATTTATAATCAGGGATGCTCAAGAGGGCAGAATTAGAGGAGCGCAGACATCTAGGGGGGTTGTGGGGCTGGAGAAGATTATAGAGATAGGGAGGGGCGAGGCCATGGAGGGATTTGTAAAACGGATGAGAATTTTGAAATCGAGGCGTTGCTTAACCTGGAGCCAATGTAGGTCAGCGAGGACAGGGGGGATGTGTGAGTGGGATTTGGTGTAAGTTAGGACACGGGCAGCCGAGTTTTGGATGACCTCAAGTTTATGGAGGGTGCATGGTGGGAGGCCAGCCAGGAGTGCTTCAGCAGCAGATGACCATCGGACCTGGAAAATAATGGGGGCAGAGAGGGTGTGTACAAAAATATTACAGGTGGTATCGGGATAAATGTTTTTAAAAGAGAAGGAATAGCGGTGGAGGGGAGACTGGACACAGATGCTGAGATTGACCTCCACCAGCAGCAGAATGCATGAACGTCAAATCAAAATCCTCCAACGTATATCGGTCAGCCCACCCAACCCGAGGGGTGGGGGGGAAGTGTGCTGGCAGTACTGTGGCTACACGGTCGCAGTGCTGCACGCGTTCTGGTCTCCCCTCCACCCCTGCAGCCCCTGGATAGAGGTGCTGGAGGCCATTGAAGCGATCTCTGCCTAGACCTTCCCCTGAGCCCGGGGCCTGTGCAGCTCAGCCCACTACCAACAGGCCCAGGGATGACCCCCCCTCCACCCCCACTCAAAGCTGCCACTGATCTCACTGCTGTCAGCGAGATGCATCCTCCCTGCTGTACCACAAGCCCATACCCCCAGAACAAACACAGGCTCCGAGCGTATACAGGGCATCTACCAGTCAAAGCGAGAACTGTACCGACCGCGCATGAATTTAGAGAAACAACAGGAGATGTAGGGGCTTCTTCCTGCAGGCCAACCTCCCCCGCCTCCCCCCCGCCAAGCTACCACGACCAAACCTGCCCGGAGCTCCCTTTCCTCCCTTCACCATCGCTGGGTCAAAATCCTAGCACTCCCTCCCTAACAGCACTGTGGGAGCACCTTCACCACACGGACTGCAGCAGTTTAACAAGGCGGCTCACCACCACCTTCTCAAGGGTTAGGGATGGCCAATCAATGCTGGCCTTGCCCGCAACACTCACATCCCAAAAATGAATTTTTTTTAAAGGACACCACAGTGCCGACGAGGTCCTGTAGCCACCGTAACTCACTGCCACAGCCTGTCCCCCCCACACCACAGGCCCCAGCTTCTCCAGACCGCTGATGATGCTCGTAGAAAGCTCTAACAATCTCTGTCATTCACAGCATTTACCTGCAGCTGTTGTGAAACGTGCCTTTTGTCTGTCTGTGAGAGTGACCATATCACCTGTGGCCGTGTGTTGCTTAGTACGACCCTTTCCTGTTGTTCTAAAACGTTTCTTCACACTATCCGTGAGCAATGCCATGGAACATCCACCAGTGCAGCATCGAACATCTTCAGCAAGTAAACCTCTGTGGCTGGACATGTTACACAAAGCTAGTGAGACTTATTTTGGCACATGTTACTCTCTGGACAGACATTTGATGGTTACTGAGATGTCTGCACTCCTCTAATTCTGCCCTCCTGAGCATCTCTGATTATAATCACTCCACCTTTGGTGGCCATGCCTTCTGTTACCTAGGCCCCAAGCACTGGAACTCCCTGCGTAAACCTCTCCACCTCGCTACCTCTCTTTCCTCCTTTAAGACGCCTCCTTAAAACATACCTCTGTGATCAAGCTTTTGGTCACCTGCGCTAATTTCTATTTATGCGGCTTGGTGTCAAATTTTTCTGTCCTTTAATACTCCTGTGAAGCACTTTGGGACGTTTTACTACGTTAAAGGCACTATATAAAAACAAGTTGTTGTTGTCACTTCTTAAACCACTCGCGTTCCAGTGCATGTCGCCAGCTTCATGGAAACACTCAGAAGTTACAACACAGAAACAGGCCATTCGGCCCAACATAAGAACATAAAAACATAAGAACATAAGAAATAGGAGCAGGAGTAGGCCATACGGCCCCTTGAGCCTGCTCCGCCATTTAATATGATCATGGCTGATCCGATCATGGACTCAGCTCCACTTCCCTGCCTGCTCCCCATAACCCCTTATCCCCTTATCGTTTAAGAAACTGTCTATTTCTGTCTTAAATTTATTCAATATCTCAGCTTCCACAGCTCTCTGAGGCAGCGAATTCCACAGATTTATAACCCTCTGAGAGAAGAAATTTCTCCTCGTCTCAGTTTTAAATGGGCGGCCCCTTATTCTAAGATCATGCCCTCTAGTTCTAGTCTCCCCCATTAGTGGAAACATCCTCTCTGCATCCACCTTGTCAAGCCCCCTCATAATCTTATACGTTTCGATAAGATCACCTTACATTCTTCTGAATTCCAATGAGTAGAGGTCCAACCTACTCAACCTTTCCTCATAAGTCAACCCTCTCATCCCTAGAATCAACCTAGTGAACCTTCTCTGAACTGCCTCCAAAGCAAAATATGGAAATATGAAAACCAAACCTGCACCCAGTATTCCAGGTATGGCCTCACTAATACCCTGTATACTGTACCCTGATGAGACTGCACACAGGGAGGTTAAAGTAACAGTGACCTCAATCTTTATTAAGACACTCCAGAGTGAGGAACAGGCCTTAGGGGCCGGCTTATATACAGTGTTCCCAAGGGATTCTGGGATCCCTTGGGACTTCAGGGGATGCACTCCCTGGTGGCGGAACATGGGAGTGCATGCTTTACAGATACACAACATCACTCCCCCCCCCAAAGTCAAACTGAAAACTATTTACAAGGTGAGGCGCTCGGGAGCCTTTCTTTCCCTGGTGGACCGCCTTGGTACAAATGTCTGTTCTGGTGTGTTGGCTGTGCCCTCGCTGGGCTGGCGTGTTGTTAGCCCTGCAGGGCTGCTGGGTGTGCCTGGCCTTGCTGGGCTGTTGGGTGTGATGGGTTCGATTTCCTGGTCCGGGGTGGTGTCATTGATCCTTTGGGTGTATGTTGTGGGCTGGAAAAAGGTGGTGTCTGCTGTGGGTTGTTCAGGGCAGTCTGTGAACCGCAGCCTCGTTTGGTGCAGGTGCTTTCTGCAAATTTGTCCATTGTCTAGTTTGACTACAAACACCCTACTCCCTTCTTTAGCTATCACCATGCCCGCGATCCACTTGGGACCATGTCCATAGTTTAGCACATACACAGGGTCATTCAGATCAATTTCCCATGACACAGTGGCGCGACCATCTTGTTGCATTTTGTTGCTGCCACCTGCTCTCTACCTAATCATGCAGGTCGGGGTGAACCAGCGAGAGTCTGGTTTTTAAGTGTCCTTTTCGTGAGTAGCTCAGCTGGGGGCACCCCTGTGAGCGAGTGGGGTCTTGTGCGGTAGCTGAGCAGTACTCGGGACAGGCAGGTTTGGAGTGAGCCTTCTGGGACTCGTTTAAGGCTCTGTTTGATTGTTTGTATTGCCCGGTCTGCCTGCCCATTGGAGGCTGGTTTAAACGGGGCCAAGGTGACATGTTTGATCCCACTGCGGGTCATGAATTCTTTAAATTCGGCACTGGTGAAACATGACCCGTTGTCACTGACCAGTATGTCAGGCAGGCCTTGGGTGGCAAACATGGCCCTCAGGCTTTCAATGGTGGCAGTGGCAGTGCTTCCCGACATTATTTCACATTCAATCCATTTTGAAAAAGCATCCACTACCACCAGGAACATTTTACCGAGAAACGGGCCCGCATAGTCGACATGGATCCTCAACCATGGTCTGGAGGGCCAGGACCACAAACTTAGTGTTGCCTCTCTGGGCGCATTGCTCAACTGAGCACACATGCTACATTGCCGTACACAGGACTCTAAGTTAGAGTCGATACCAGGCCACCACACGTGGGATCTGGCTATCGCTTTCATCATTACTATAGCCGGGTGTGTGCTGGGATCCCTTGGGACTTCAGGGGATGCGCTCCCTGGTGGCGGAACATGGGAGTGCATGCTTTACAGATACACAACACTGTATAACTGTAGCAAGACTTCCCTGCTTTATACTCCATCCCCTTTGCAATAAAGGCCAAGATTCCATTGGCTCTCCTGATCACTTGCTGTACCTGTATACCTTTTGTGTTTCATGTACAAGTACGCCCAAGTCCCGCTGTACTGCAGCACTTTGCAATCTTTCTCCATTTAAATAATAACTTTTTTCTGCCAAAGTGCATGACCTCACACTTTCCAACATTATACTCCATCTGCTAAATTTTTGCCCACTTACTTAGCCTGTCTATGTCCTTTTGCAGATTTTTTGTGTCCTCCTCACACTTTTCCTCCCATCTTTATATCATCAGCAAACTTGGTTACATTACACTCGGTCCCTTCTTCCAAGTCGTTAATATAGATTGTAAGTAGTTGGGGTCCCAGCACTGATCCCTGCGGCACCCCACTAGTTACTAATTGCCAACCCGAGAATGAACCATTTATCCCGACTCTGTTTTCTGCTAGTTAGCCAATTCACTATCCATGCTAATATATTACCCCCAACCCCATGAACTTTTATCTTGTGCAGTAACCTTTTATGTGGCACCTTGTCAAATGCCTTCTGGAAGTCCAAATACACCACATCCACTGGTTCCCCTTTATCCATCCTATTCGTTACATCCTCAAAGAATTCCAGCAAATTTGTCAAACATGACTTCCCCTTCATAAATCCATGCTGACTCTGCCTGACCGAATTTTGCTTTTCCAAATGTCCTGCTACTGCTTCTTTAATAATGGACTCCAACCTTTTCCCAACCACAGATGTTAGGCTAACTGGTCTACAGCTTCCTGCTTTTTGTCTACCTCCTTTTTTAAATAGGGACGCTACATTTGCAGTTTTCCAATCTGCTGGGACCTCCCCAGAATCCAGGGAATTTTGGTAAATTACAACCTATGCATCCACAATCCCTGCCACTACTTCTCTTAAGACCCTAGGATGCAAGCCATCAGGTCCAGGGAATTTATCTGCCTTTAGTCCCATTATCTTACTGAGCACCACCTCCTTAATGATTGTGATTGTGTTAAGTTCCTCCCCCCCTATATCCACTTGACTGTCCACTGTTGGAATATTGTTAGTGACCTCTACCATAAAGACTGATACAAAATATTTGTTCAGAGTTTCTGCCATTTCCATGTTCCCCATTACTAGCTTCAACCTGTCCATGTTGGTGTTTACCCTCCCCGTGAGGGAATGGCTCTAATCTCATTCACCTTCCCTGTTCCCATTTCCTTTTATCCCCCTATCCAATCTCATCTTCAATGGTGACATAGATTCCACCTCAACCTCTAACCCTGGAAGTGAATCCACAGCCTCACAACTCTCTGTGTAACGACGTTTTTCCTGTTCGCTACGGTCCCTCAATGTCTGCTTCTAGCTACACTCTGACTCATCCTGTCATCACTTTTGTCATGTATTTAATCCCTTGTAACCTGTATCACACTACCACCAGAGGCCCTGCCTGTTGGAGTCCCAAGGGATCCCAGCATCCCTTGGGAGCACAGTATATAAGCAGGCCGCCTACGAGGTACCTGCACTCTGGAGTCTCATTAAAGGAGCTAAGGTCACATTT
Source organism: Pristiophorus japonicus (assembly GCF_044704955.1). Taxonomy (NCBI): domain Eukaryota; kingdom Metazoa; phylum Chordata; class Chondrichthyes; family Pristiophoridae; genus Pristiophorus; species Pristiophorus japonicus. The sequence continues at coordinate 173,170,784 of NC_091984.1, forward strand.
GCTCATTGTACACAGTACTCAGTTTCATCCTTTATTATGAGCACAACAACTGGCGATGAAGTAATGAACAACCACACGAAAATGCAAAGAACAGTTGGTATCCTGGAGAAGTTCTCAGAAGGGGATGATTGGGAGGCCTTTGTGGAGAGACTTGACCAACAAGCTGGAAGGGGACGAGAATGCTGCCAAACAAAGGGCGATCCTCCTAACTATCTGTGGGGCAACAGCCTATGGTCTCATGAAGAATCTCCTGGCTCCGGCAAAACCAACAGAGAAATCCTACGAAGAATTGTGTACGCTGGTCCGGGAGCACCTAAATCCTAAGGAAAGCGTTTTGATAGCGAGATATCGGTTCTACACGTATCAACGATTGGAGGGCCAGGAAGTGGCGAGCTATGTCGACGAAATAAGGCACCTCGCAGGACATTGTGAATTTGGGGGATTCCTAGAACAAAGGCTCAGAGACTTTTTTGTACTGGGCATTGGCCATGAGACAATCCTTCGCAAACTGTTGACTGTAGAAACTCTGAATCTTAGTAGAGCCATAACAGATTTCGCAGAACAAAGAAGTTTCAGCCAGTACTGTGCATAAAGTAACGCCGGTTTTGAGCAGAAATGTACATGGCAGAATGTTCACGCTGGCTGCTGCTGCATGACCTGAGATGACCAAGAGTCTGCCATCAATCGTTAATGCGAGGCAGTTAACACCTTGTTGGCGCTGTGGAGGTGATCATCGGGCCCATCAATGCCACTTCAAGCACTATGTGTGCAACGGTTGCAGAACAATGGGACACCACCAGCGAATGTGCAGGCGAGCTGCAAACCCTGTAAACCAGCACATTGCAGAGGAAAATCGATCCACTGGGGATCAGGCTGAATTGGAGACTCGTACCGAGGAGGCAGAAGTGTACGGGGTACACACATTCACCACGAAATGTCCACCAATAATGCGGAAAGTTGAACTGAACAGAATTCCAGTATCGAGGTAACTGGACACGGGTGCGAGTCAGTCCATAATGAGTAAAAAAGCCTTCGACAGGCTGTGGGGCAAAAAGGCACACATGCCCAAGCTCAGCCCCATTCACACCAAACTAAGTACTTACATCAAGGAACTAATCCCTGTAATTGGCAGTGCAGAAGTCAAAGTCTCCTATGATGGAGCAGTACACGAACTCCCGCTGTGGATTGTGCCAGGAGATGACCCCACGCTGTTTGGCAGAAGCTGGCTGGGAAAAATTGCTGGAACTGGGACGACATCCGAGTGCTTTCGTCCATCGACGACGCCTCATGTGCCCAGGTTCTGAGCAAGTTCCCATCGTTGTTCGAGCCAGGCATTGGAAGCTTCTCGGGGGTGAAAGTGCAGATCTATTTGGTTCCCATACGCGACCCATCCACCACAAAGCACGGACAGTGCCGTACATGATGCGTGAGAAAGTAGAAATTGAGCTGGACAGGCTGCAGCGAGAAGGCATCATCATGCAGGTGGAATTCAACGAGTGGGCTAGTCCGATTGTCCCGGTACTTAAAGAAGACAGCACGGTTAGAATTTGTGGGGACTATAAAGTAACGATTAACCATTTTTCGCTGCAGGACCAGTACCCGCTACCCAAAGCAAACGAGCTATTTGCAACCCTGGCTGGAGGGAAGATGTTCACCAAGCTGGACCTGACCTCGGCCTACATGACGCAGGAGCTGGAGGAGTCTTCGAAAGGCCTCACCTGCATCAACACGCACAAAGGTCTGTTCATTTATAACAGGTGCCCGTTCGGGATTCGGTTGGCCACGGCAATCTTCTAATGGAACATGGAGAGCCTGCTAAAGTCGGTTCCTTGTGTCATGCATGTAACCACAATGTAACACCACTGTATTACTGTATACACTCAACCTAGATGCACACCTTGACCACAAGGGGTGAACTTGTAGGAGACACTCCTTACCTGATCTCACAGGTATACAAAGGGAGGTCCCACGCAGGGTCATCGTCTTTGGAGTCCTGTGAATAAAGAGTTAAGGTCACAGAGTGACCTTGTCCCCAGAATGTGCCTCGTGTAGTTTCATGCTGTAGAGTAAGGACTTTATACCTCACACCGTGGTTTTCCAGGACGACATACTGGTTACAGGTTGGGACACCATTGAGCACTTGAAGAATCTGGAAGAGGTTCTCAGTCGGTTGGATCGCGAGGGGCTCAGGTTGAAACACTCGAAGTGTGTCTTCCTGGTGCAGGAGGTCGAGTTCGTGGGAAGAAGAATCGCAGCAGATGACATCAGACCCACCGACACCAAGGCGGAGGCCATCAAGAACGCGCCGGGACCACAGAACGTGACAGAATGGGATTGGGGGTAGTGTACTGACATGGATTGAGAACTGGTTGTCAGACAGGAAGCAAAGAGTAGGAGTAAATGGGTACTTTTCAGAATGGCAGGCAGTGACTAGTGGGGTACCGCAAGGTTCTGTGCTGGGGCCTCAGCTGTTTACATTGTACATTAATGATTTAGATGAGGGGATTAAATGTAGTATCTCCAAATTTGCGGATGACACTAAGTTGGGTGGCAGTGTGAGCTGCGAGGAGGATGCTGTGAGGCTGCAGAGCGACTTGGATAGGTTAGGTGAGTGGGCAAATGCATGGCAGATGAAGTATAATGTGGATAAATGTGAGGTTATCCACTTTGGTGGTAAAAACAGAGAGACAGACTATTATCTGAATGGTGACAGATTAGGAAAAGGGGAGGTGCAAAGAGACCTGGGTGTCATGGTACATCAGTCATTGAAGGTTGGCATGCAGGTGCAGCAGGCGGTTAAGAAAGCAAATGGCATGTTGGCCTTCATAGCAAGGGGATTTGAGTACAGGGGCAGGGAGGTGTTGCTACAGTTGTACAGGGCATTGGTGAGGCCACACCTGGAGTATTGTGTACAGTTTTGGTCTCCTAACCTGAGGAAGGACATTCTTGCTATTGAGGGAGTGCAGCGAAGGTTCACCAGACTGATTCCCGGGATGGCGGGACTGACCTATCAAGAAAGACTGGATCAACTGGGCTTGTATTCACTGGAGTTCAGAAGAATGAGAGGGGACCTCATAGAAACATATAAAATTCTGACGGGGTTAGACAGGTTAGATGCAGGAAGAATGTTCCCAATGTTGGGGAAGTCCAGAACCAGGGGTCACAGTCTAAGGATAAGGGGTAAGCCATTTAGGACCGAGATGCGGAGGAACTTCTTCACCCAGAGAGTGGTGAACCTGTGGAATTCTCTACCACAGAAAGTTGTTGAGGCCAATTCACTAAATATATTCAAAAAGGAGTTAGATGAGGTCCTTACTGCTAGGGGGATCAAGGGGTATGGCGAGAAAGCAGGAATGGGGTACTGAAGTTGAATGTTCAGCCATGAACTCATTGAATGGCGGTGCAGGCTAGAAGGGCCGAATGGCCTACTCCTGCACCTATTTTCTATGTTTCTATGTTTCTATGAAGCTGCGGTCGTTCCTGGGACTCCTTAACTATTTCGGTAATTTCCTACCTGGGTTAAGCACCCTACATGCGCTACTGTGCAAGGGAGATGACTGGATATGGGGGAATTCACAAGAGGCTGCCTTTAAGAAAGCCAGAAATCTGTTGTGTTCAAACAAATTGCTTGTCCTGTATAACCCTTGTAAAAGATTAGTGTATAAGGTTCTGCAAAATCAACCACGGAGACATGTGGCAGGGAGAATGGGAAGATGCCATGTTTAAAATGACCAACTGCAGCCAACAGCCTGTAAACCGAAGAGGATGATGGGACTCTGGCCACCCTGTATAGTAACAGACAGTGTTGCAGGGGCACGGAACCGGACGGGGGATGAGCCAGCTACCGTAAGGGGGAAGAGTGTACATTCGGTTCTTCCAGGAAAATGGATACAAGGCAACTTTATATTTTAAAAGGACATTTCTCCAGCTTTTTGTGTAAAACCCTCATAGAAGAGGCAACATGTCGAGGCAAAATCTCCCCAGTAATACACAAGGCAACACAAAGGGTATCAGTTTGAATAATTAAACAAAGGCCCACAGGTCTGATGCAATCAGTTTGGCCAGCCTAGACAGAGTGGCACCTCTGTCGGGATAGTGAACAATCATCTTTATTTACCCCATCAGCGAGCAACAGGATACAGGAGATGTGGCAAATCTCCCATTCCAGACAGATCGATACACATCGAACTACCATTCACACCCTATTTTATTCAAGGAAGACCCAAGACAATGGCATGCAGTTTTGGCACGAAGATGAACTGACTATAAGAAAAAGCTGCAAAAACACACAAGGGTTTTGGAGGTTGGGAGTTTGGAGTCAGCTTTTGCATTGAGTTGTAGAGTTGAGTTAAGAAGGTGGGAGTCAGTTTTCGTTGTGGTTCAGTTGAGTTAAAGGGGAGTTGAGTCAGCTTTTCACAGGGCCCTCGCTCTGGGGAAGGTGTGCTTAACTTCAGCAGCTTTTTGCTTAGGAGCCAACCGAGAGGCAAATAGAAGAAACCGACGCAACATCGAGGAGGTAAACCGAACCAACCAACAACGTAAAACCCACCCCAGAGGGACCCCGAGCTGAAATAAGTGCCCCCAGAACCCCGGAGTTGATAGGATTGTGAGTGTAGCCCAAACCCCCTCACAGACTCAATTTCGGATAGGAATTGGTAAGTAGGGTGGAAGTGGGAGGTGGGGTTGTGTGTGAGTGGAATGTTTCAATCTCTTATCTTCCCCTTCCCTGTTGTGAAAATTTTTCGTATTGTTGAGTGAGATTGTGCCATTACTGCTATTTATGACCTCTTCCTATGCCCTCCATCTTTATGTTTACTATTCTAAATAAACAACATTAGCCATTTTGCACTCGTACCCACTGTGTCTGGTGCCTCATTACTCACCCATCCTCATAAATCGCACGTACAGAACCTCAGGGGAGTGTGGATTCGAACCCACACCCCAAGCTCCCCTTACAATGGCGACCACGAAGGGACGTGCATTGAGTGAGGGTGAAGAGACAGTCAGTCTTGGTGGAGAGGAGTATAAAATGGTGGGTAGGATTGCTAGGTATATAATAGCAAGGATAAACTGCTCAAGGAAGTGGGTGCAGGCGCTGCTGAGGGCTGAAAGGCCTGAGGACGCAGCAGCCAGGTGGACCCAGAGTAAAGATCATAAAAGATCAGTGGAAAAGGCAGTGTGGCTGATTTGCTTTCAGAAGCAAATACAGGTCTTGGACAGGCAGGTAGATGTCCTGCAGACAGAGTTCGCTGAGCAGAGAGAGGAGCTAGTAAAGACCAGCAAAGAAAGGGAAAAGCTGGATCAGGATTTAAAGTGGGAGAGGCAAGAACGAGAAGGTGATGGAGAAAGCTATGGCAACCACAGGGAGTACCTTCAGTCCCAGGTAACTGAGGGAAAAGGTTACGTCAGGGGACTGCGGGAGGAACTTGCCCAGGCTCAGAACCAGGGAAGGTTGGGAGAGGGTAAGAGTCTCCAGCTACAAGCTGCGCTTCAGGCGTGCCACAGCAGGGCAGAGGCGGATCATCGTTCCTTTCAGGAACAAATTGATCGGCTCACCCTGGCTCTGGCTGAAGCCAAAGCAGCCCTTGTTCTAGCCGGAGCAAATACTCTGGAAGTGCCCGAGACTCAAATCCCCACCCGGCCCGACACCAAAGCTCTGGCCCTAGCTGAGGCAAAAGTCCTTGGCTGGGCTGAAAGCAAGGCACCCAGTAAAGGAGTGGTGTGCCTTATCAGCCCAGCCGAGGTGTGGAAGGGGGAGTATAGTGAAACAGGCTGTGGGGAGGAGGATAGGGAGGAAGAATCCTACAGGCCCTCTCCCACAGCCCCATTGGGGATCCCGGAGGAGAGGCAGGGTGAAATGCTGGAATCTAAACCTCCGGGACTAGCCCCAATGTACCCCATCAGGCAGAGTAGATTCGGACCACCCGCAGTGGGTCAGGCTGAGGGTCCCCTACAGAACCAATACATGCTTCTCCACAGTGTGACCCAGCTGCGGCAGATGGTGGCCCATGTGAATAAACTTAACCGAAAAGGAGACCCCTCTGTCCACTTTATGGAAGTAGAGCAGGTAGGAGATATAAATGACTGCGATGAGGCCGAACGGAGCAAACTGCTCCTATTCTCACTGGACCCAGCCCTGCGTCAGGCTCTCTCTGCGTAGAGCAAAAGGGGTCAGCGAACAGTGGCCGCTCTCCAGGAGGATATCCTGGAGGCCATGGGGTTGAACGACGGCTGTCAGCTCGACCGGGTACAGGCCACTGTCCAGAGACCCGGGGAGACCCCCCAGGCGTTCGCTGATTGACTGTGGCCAGTGTATGAGGAAACCAGTGGGGGGAATTTGGACCGAACCCAGCTGGATGCACACCGACGTGGTCGCTGGCTGCGTGCACTGGTGGCAAACAGCCTACCGGAGTTGAGCGCCCAGGCCAACCTGTGGTTCAATTTCAGAGACCCCCAAGCCACAGAGGAGACGGTGCTGAGGCAGCTGACCCTCTCTTTTCACAATCGTGGGGGAGAAGCCCACCGAGGGGAAGGTGTGTGAGATCCGCCCCAGCTCTGATAAGCGAGAGTGGAGGCAAGAAGGGAATTGGCAGGCAGGCAGAGAGGTGGTTTGCTACGGGTACGGGGAGACAGGGCACATGAGGAGGGAATGCTGGGCTCCGAGGCAGGAAAAGAGAGGTCCACAGGCCCCAACCTCAGCCCCAGTCCCCGCGGCCGCATGCCCTCCCAAGCCAGCTGTGCCCAGCCCTGCCGCCCCACTCGAGGGTCTCCTCGCGGCTCTGCAGGCATTCTTTACCCAGACTGGGAAGGTCGCAGCACTGACCGGGGGCGATGACCCTCAGGCCCAGACCAACACCCCCAATGACTAGACCCCAAGGAACCCGTGTATCTGCCCGGTCACCTATGATGCGTGGAGAAGACCACGTGTCATGATGGGGGTTGAGGGGGTCCGGGGGGAGTATCTGCTGGACGCAGGGGCCTCGTGCACCCTGGCTCATGTAGACGACCCGACCACCTCACCCCTATCCAGTGGGATCCCCTACTCCCTAACCAGCTTCACTGGAGAAGAACGCGAGGGCTTCTTCTCCAAACCACTGCAGATACACATAAGCACCCTCCACACCATGTGGAAGTGGGTCCTTCTGCCGTGGGAGGGAGTGGATAAAGGCATCCTAGGGGCAGATTTCCTCAGTGGCCAGAAAATTCTGGCCGACCCGAGGAACCACTGTCTGTGGGGCACAGCTGACACTGGGGAGGGGGAAGGTACAGCAGTCATCCAGGGGAAGCAGGGGAAGGGTTCCATCTGCACTGTAAAGCCGAAGGAGGGATATGACCTCGGCGCTCTGGTAGACGGCACCCCGATGATCTATCAGGCTTTGTGCGGGCCAACCTGGCGGCATTTGCCAGGCATAAGCACCGACTGTGGACGGGTAAATGGGGTCGAGGTCAGAGTAGATGGGGACCCCATGTCTAAGTCCCAGAAGCAGTATAATTTTCCCAGGGAGGCTGAGGCAGACCTAGAGGTCGCATTGGGATCTCTAGTCAGACAGGGAGTGTTGAGACCAATAGCCACACATGTGAACTCTCCACTTTGACCGGTTAGGAAAACGGACAATTCTTGAAGGGCCACGGTGGACTACCGAGTCCTCAATAAAAATATCCCTGCCTGTGCGCCCACAGTGGCAGCCGTAGCCGACTTAGTCTCAGCCATCCCCGCGTCCGCAGCCGTCTTTACGGTGCTGGACATCTCGAATGGGTTCTAGTCCATCCCGCTGCGGCGGGAGGACCAGTACAAATTCGCCTTTACATTCAAAGGACAGCAGTATACCTGGAACTGTCTTCCCCAGGGCTTCCACAACAGTCCGAGCATTTTTCATCAGCGTATGGCCAACTGCCTGAAAGAGTTCAGCAGACCCAGACAGCTAGTCCAGTACGTGGACGACCTGCTGCTATTCTCCGATTCGGAGGAAGAGCACAGTCCCCTGCTGGCAGAGCTGTTGGGCCTGCTGCATGAGGAGGGTTTTAAAGTAAACCCTAAGAAAGCACAGATCGGCCAGACAGAGGTAAAATTCCTGGGGCTGACTGTGTGGGCAGGGGAGAGAGCTATTGATGAGGCTAAGAGGAGGGCAGTTCAGGAGTTACTGGCTCCGACTACAGTTACAGGGCTGAGGTCGTTCCTGGGTCTGACCAGTTACTGCAGGGACTTCATTGAGGATTACGCAGCCATTGCAGCCCCCCTACTCCAGCTCCTGCGCAAAGGCGTGGAGTGGGAGTGGGATGAGGACTGTGATGCAGCGTTTACCCGCTTCAAGGGAGACCTGCAGAAAGCCCCGGCCCTGGGAGCGGTAGATGAGGGCAAGGAATTTTTCCTGGAGGTAGCAGCCAGCGGGGATAGCTTAAGTACTGTGCTGATGCAACAGCAGCACGGCCAGCTGAGGCCGGTGGTCTGCCCCTCCAGGGTCCTCACTGAGGTTGAGAGGGGTTACTCAAACTGTGAAAGGCATCTGCTGGCCGCCCACTGGGCTGTGAAGCGGTCGCAGGTATTTACAGGAGTGTCCCCAATCACCCTCCTCACTCATCACACCCCCACTCAGATGCTGCTGGATGGGAGAATTAAGGATGGGACAGTGAGCAGCGCTGGACCCTCCTGCTCTCACAGATAGATTTGAGAGTAAAACGGATGTGTGAGCCCCGACTGGCAGCCAACATGCTGTACCCCGGGAAAGCCCACCATTGCTCCGTTGAGGGGGTCTGGGACGTGGACATAGGGCTCCGAGCGGAAATCCATCCCCACGGCCGGGAGATGTATGTTGACGGGTCCAGCACGGTGGTGGCGGGGGAAAGTGTCACAGGGTGCGGGATTTATGAACCCCAGGCAGGCATTGCCAGGGCCACCAAGCTCCCAAACACCATGAGCGCCCCAGCATGCTGAACTGTTGACAGTCATGTATGTAGTCACCCACCCCGATGAATTCCCACGGCCCTATACCATCTGTTCAGATAGTATGTTCACCTGCAATGCCTGCACGGAGTACCAAGCCATCTGGTCCCGTCGCGGGTATACATCTGCAGACGGTAAGCCTCTGGCCATAAAACCCCTACTGCAACACATCATGCAGGCAGTAGGGACCGGGGCAGACATTTGCATTCACAAAGTAAAGGCCCATTACAAACATGAGCCCAGGGCTGCGGGGAACCAAAAGGCAGATCAACTGGCCAAAGAGGGAGCCCGAACGGGAACCAAGTGGAACCCGCTCAGGCAGGCCCCAAAGCAGCTATCTGGGGCGGACAGGGGACACAAGGGAGCGCAGGGGTGGCTTTGGCCCTGGACCTCCTTCAGGTACACGAGATCGCGTCCTCAAGTCCGTCATGGACAAGCTGACTGCGGGAGAAAAAGTCGAAGGACCGTACGGAGGCACAGGCATCCATGTTAGGGAGAAGATGTTGTTTAAAGGAGAGCAGTGGATAGTGCCCCAGCAGCACCAGAGGGAGTTCCTTCAGCTGGCCCACGCAGGCCCTGGAGCTGGACACCCCGGACCGGAGGTCACCTGGCAACGGGTGGAACAGGTCGGGTGGTGGCCCCAGCTCGGGGAAGACACTCGTGAATTTTGCACGATCTGTCTTGTCTGTGCAACCAATAATCCAGAAAAGAAAGGTGTCTCTAGGACATGCAAGGAGGGTAGAGGGACCATGGCAATTGATACAAATTGATTACATAGGGCCCCTACCTGTGGCTAATGGAGGGTACCACTACTGCCTGGTTTGGTGGACACTTTCACAAAGTGGGTTGAAGCCTTCCCTTGCCGAACAGCCACAACAGCGGAGACCGCCAGGATATTGGTTAGGGAGGTGTTCTCCAGGCGGGGACTTCCACAGTACGTGGAGACCGACCGGGGGAGCCACTTTACGGGACAGATCATGCAGGCAACCCTTAAGGTGCTGGGGATTGAGGGGAAGTGGCATGTTGCTCACGACCCCTAGTCCTCGGGGCTAGTGGAGCGTATGAATAGGACCTTGAAAGAAAAACTCAGGAAGGAGACTGGGGATTGCCCGCAGAGGTGGGTGGAGAGGTTGCCCCTGGTTTTGATGGGGATCCGGGCCAGCCAGTCGAAAAGCACGGGGTATTCCCCATACGAGCTCATGACTGGAAGAGCCATGCGAACCCCCACCCATGTACTTGCCCCGGTCCTGACGGAAGTTCAGGTAATCGAGGTGAATAGGAACCGCATTACCAAGAGTCTGTTGGAGCACCACAAGCAGATTCACTGGCAGGCGGCCACGAAGATGGGAAAGCAGCATCAGACCAACCGATTGCTGCTGGAACCGAGCAAACACCACGAGTGGCAGGTGGGGAACCAGGTCATGGTCCGCAACTTTGCCAGGGTGGGAGTCTTTGAGCCACTATACATGGGGCCTTACAGCATTTTCGACAAGGCAAGCCCCGTGGTATACGCGGTCAAGATGCCCCGCCGGGTTAAATGGTTCCACATTAACCAATGTAAACTATTTAACCCCAACAAGGCAAAACCTCGTGGCAAAGGGCAGCCCGGAGGGATAATCCCGACGGGAAGCCCAGGCCCCCAGCCCACCACTGCAGCCCCACCGATCCCACAACAAGGATCAGTGAGTTGCTTCACAGGTACAAACTACCCACAGATTTGGGACCCACAGGAAGGGGGATTCCCACCTTACATATGGGACGAGGACTCGCCTCCACCCGTTAGGAGATCCACTCGGACTCCGCAGCCAAGGGTGCCACCGTCCCTAGCAGCCTGTTTTATTTTCCCGAGAGGTACTAGGGGAAAAGGACCTCGCAGGGCAGGCAGCCAGTCACTGGACGTGACCCCGCAGCCAAGGTCTCCTGACAGGGAAGGGGTTGTACCGGAGACAGGGGCTGCCGACAGTGAGGAGCCTGTCGGGGATAGCCTAGCCTTCGGTGCAGACAGCCCAGAGCCTGCAGGAGAGAGGGTGGAGGCGGGTCCCAGCAGTAAATGGTCCCTAGAAGAACGAGAGCCTCCTGACGGGGAAGGGGTTGTACCGGAGGAAGGGGCCGCCGACAGTGAGGAGCCTGTCGGAGATAGCCTAGCTTTTGGTGCAGACAGCCCAGAGCCTGCAGGAGAGAGGGTGGTGGCGGGTCCCAGTAGTGAGTGGACCCGAGAAGAACTGAGGAAACGCTGTGAGAGTTTCAGCTGCGAGTCGTTTCGGGTGGAACCCTTGTACAACCCAAAGCCCCCAGAGGATACGGGAGTCCCCGGCAGTGAGGAGCCTGCTGGGAGAATTTTAGTTGCTCCCGAGGGCAGTGAGCCATCCCTGGAGGGGGTGAGGGGCTGTACCAGCCCAGTAAGCACCACCCGAAGCTCGGGGGACACCTTGGCAGGGGAGACTGAGGGGCCGCGGAGGTCGGTCCGGCCCAAGAGGCCAAAGGAGAGGTGGTCTCCCCCCTCCATTCCCCCGCATAAAAAGAAAACCAAGGAGCGTCCCAGGGATTAGCACAGCCACCCGGGAAGGGTGGCAAGCAGGTTAAAAAGGAGAGCAGTAGGTGTGTGCAGATATATATAAAGTTTTCTCCAGTGTAGTGGGGCTCAGGTGGCCTCTGCAATATAGGGAGTATAACAGTGAGGCTTTTGAGTCAACAGGATAGGGAGCCTGGACTTCTTTTTTTCTCTCACTTCCTCTTTTGTGTAAGGTTTGTTTGTTGTTTCAAGTGTTGATGAGTTGAAACCCCTTGACTTCCACAGTGAAATTACGGTTTGCGGTCAGACCGATAGGCACACACAGTTTAAACCCGTGCAGGGGTATTGTGAGGTGTAGACAGAGTGGAAAATGGGGGAGGGATGAGCCAGGGGGCTCAGGGTTTTTGAACCAAATGTGGCTTTGTCTTTCAGAAGAGGAACCAGAGATGAGGAAAATCCTGCTCCTGTGCACCTACATCAGAATGTACATCGGCTACCGGGGAGAGACTGAAGAAGCTATTATTTTTGGATGCTCAGGGGGGCAGGCACCGACTGTCACCACAGGAGAAGGGACACCAGGGGTAGAGGGGACCGTAATATATACCCACAGGGGAAGGTGGCCAGGGTGGTTGGGGTCCAATTCCACTCGATACTCCAGCCACCCCGGGGTCACGTATGGGGAAGCATCAGTCTCCTGCCCCAGCATTGAGGTGACCGCATCCCGGGTTAGGGTAGTGGTTGGGAAGAGGGTTCGCCTGACCTGTAAGGGGCACATCCCGGTGGGAAGGTGGTGGTGGCTCAGGAAGCTGAGCAAGGACATGGGAAACCTAACAGCAGATTGGGAGAGACTGGACAACAGCACCTGCCGGACCATCACGGGCACCCGGGGGGGAGTGAATGGTGGGATAAATGGTGGGAGGCGGAGTTCGGAGTGTGTGTGTGCATGTGGGGATCAGAGAAGATATGTCCAGCAGGCATCTCCATAGCGTTCTCCCGACAGTGGCGGGATGAAGGGGAGGGGATGGAATGGGACCTGAGCATGGTCGCATGCCTAGTAAGCCACCCCAGCTCCATCCACGCCACCGAGTTAAGCGCACACCCCAGACAGCCCCAGTCCACAGTCCCGACCGAACCAACTGACACGGACAGATGCCCTACCACCACCCAGGGACCAGAGAACGGTTTGATTTTGGTTCCCACGGACAAGCTGCTACACCAGGGGGTCCACTATGCCGTGGCCTCCGTCATCCTAAACCTTACTGAGGTGCACCTACCTGAGTGGTGCCCAAAAGAGACAGAACACCTCTACCAGGCTCTCCTTCGAGAAATGTTCAGGACATTCTACGAGCTCGATTTTGGCTATTTGAATAAGACTTTGCTGTACCGGCTACAACCCAAAGACAATGTCAAACCAAAAAAAACACAGAAGAGGGATCTGGAATGATGTTTTTACCGGTTTCAACACCGGGGCATCAATGATTAATAGCATGGACAATTATGTAGCACATTTCGGATACCACATTCCATTTTTACCAGAGCACCTGACAGATCTGTTCAAAGCAGTACAAAAATCCCAGAAACATTATTTTACCCTACAACAAAAAAAACAGTAAAATTGGGAGCCCAGATAGCTGACTTAAATTCAAGGCCCTGGTGGGATTGGGGGTTGGACGTAGAGGTCCCGGTCTGGGACCGCATCCTCTCTCATGCCCTAGAAGATTGGGAAAATTTTAAATGATAGCAAAGAATGACTAAGAAAGCAATAAAGAAAGGAAAGATAGATTACGAAAGTAAACTTGCGCAAAACATAAAAAACAGATAGTAAAAGCTTTTACCGATATATAAAACGGAAAAGAGTGACTAAAGTAAATGTTGGTCCCTTAGAAGATGAGAAGGGGGATTTAATAATGGGAAATGTGGAAATGGCTGAGACCTTAAACAATTATTTTGCTTCGGTCTTCACAGTGGAAGGCACAAAAACCATGCCAAAAATTGCTGGTCACAGGAATGTGGGAAGGGAGGACCTTGAGATAATCACTATCACTCGGGGGGTAGTGCTGGACAGGCTAATGGGACTCAAGGTAGACAAGTCCCCTGGTTCTGATGAAATGCATCCCAGGGTATTAAAAGAGATGGTGGAAGTTATAGCAGATGCATTCGTTATAATCTACCAAAATTCTCTGGATTCTGGGGAGGTACCAGTGGATTGGAAAGCAGCTAACATAACGCCTCTGTTTAAAAAAGGGGGCAGACAAAAGGCAGGCAACTATAGGCCGGTTAGTTTATCATCTGTAGTGGGGAAAATGCTTGAAGCTATCATTAAGGAAGAAATAGCAGGACATCTAGATAGGAATAGTTCAATCAAGCAAATGCAACATGGATTCATGAAGGGGAAATCATGTTTAACTAATTTATTGGAATCCTTTGAGGATATAACGAGCATGGTGGATAGAGGTGTACCGATGGATGTGGTGTATTTAGATTTCCAAAAGGCATTCGATAAGGTGCCACATAGAAGGTTACTGCAGAAGATAAAGGTACGCGGAGTCAGAGGAAATGTATTAGCATGGATCGAGAATTGGTTGGCTAACAGAAAGCAGAGTCGGGATAAATGGGTCCTTTTCGGGTTGGAAATTGGTGGTTAGTGGTGTGCTCCAGGGATCGGTGCTGGGACCACAACTGTTTACAATATACATAGATGACCTGGAAGAGGGGACAGAGTGTAGTGTAACAAAATTTGCAGATGACACAAAGATTAGTGGGAAAGCGGGTTATGTAGAGGACACAGAGAGGCTGTAAAGAGATTTAGATAGGTTAAGCGAATGGGCTAAGGTTTGGCAGATGGAATACAATGTCGGAAAATGTGAGGTCATCCACCTTGGGGAAAAAAAACAGTAAAAGGGAATATTATTTGAATGGGGAGAAATTAAAACATGCTGCGGTGCAGAGGGACCTGGGGGTTCTTGTGCATGAATCCCAAAAAGTTAGTTTGCAGGTGCAGCAGGTAATCAGGAAGGCAAATGGAATGTTGGCCTTCATTGCGAGAGGGATGGAGTACAAAAGCAGGGAGGTCCTGCTGCAACTGTACAGGGTATTGGTGAGGCCGCACCTGGAGTACTGTGTGCAGTTTTGGTCACCTTACTTAAGGAAGGATATACTAGCTTTGGAGGGGGTACAGAGACGATTCACTAGGCTGATACCGGAGATGAGGGGGTTAACTTATGATGATAGATTGAGTAGACTGGGTCTTTACTCGTTGGAGTTCAGAAGGATGAGGGGTGATCTTATAGAAACATTTAAAATAAGGAAAGGGATAGACAAGATAGAGGCAGAGAGGTTGTTTCCACTGGTCGGGGAGACTAGAACTAGGGGGCACAGCCTCAAAATACGGGGGAGCCAATTTAAAACCGAGTTGAGAAGGAATTTCTTCTCCCAGAGGGTTGTGAATCTGTGGAATTCTCTGCCCAAGGAAGCAGTTGAGGCTAGCTCATTGAATGTATTCAAATCACAGATAGATAGATTTTTAACCAATAAGGGAATTAAGGGTTATGGGGAGCGGGCGGGTAAGTGGAGCTGAGTCCACGGCCAGATCAGCCATGATCTTGTTGAATGGCGGAGCAGGCTCGAGGGGCTAGATGGCCTACTCCTGTTCCTAATTCTTATGTTCTTATATGTTCTTATGTAGTGGCACAGCTGATCATCGTAGCCGATTTGCTGGCGATCCGCTGCCAGCGTAGGAGAAAGGGCCGTCGTTTAAAAATTGAGAAAGTTATGCGGGAGGCCAAGTCAAAGGCCAAACGAAAAGGGAGGGCTAGCAAAGTCTATTCAGTATGACGGGACTGATTGTACGAACCGAATGTATTGCACTGTAAAGAAAAGTCTGTCCCTTGTAAAAGGTTCGTACCTCCCTATCTGTAATACTATGATGTGTGATACTATGTACTATTATGATTTTGGTGAAGGGTATTGGTTGAGAAGCATTTTTACATTTTCAGTATTGTATTGATTCCAAATGTATGAATACCATTGGTGTATTTTAATGTTTTATCGTGGGTTTAGGTAAGATTTGGGGAAGATTGGCTCTGTGAGAGGGAAAAGGTTTTGCTTCACATTTTGAAAACACCCTGAGACAGAGTGTTTTAATGGGGGAGTGTAAGGTTCGAAAATCCACGGCCGCATTTTATTGGAACACCCGAAGGACAAGGAAACTACCATGGGATTGTCATATACATTTTAAATGAACATTTTTGGCCAAGTAAAATCCTCAGACAAGGCAGGCTGGGAAATGTGTGGGCGGATACAGATATTGTGGAGTCTGGCTCACAAGCGAGACAGAGGCACTGGCCAATGGGGGATAAGTGCATTCTGACAGGCCAATAAGGGGTCGAGTCGGGCCTGTAGTGGGGAAATCCTCAACCAATGGGGACTACCCGGCCCAGTTTGAAAATATGATTCACCCTAATGAATGTGGACCATCATCTACCTAATGGCCCATCAAAGGGGAGGCCCAAACCGATTCACTCCCAGGATTGTTACAATGGACCAGCAGACTTTGAGGCACCAATGTGCACTGAAACAATACCCCTATCCTCACACCTATCTGTACCTGTGACATCTTCTGATTAAATATTCACAGATATCTCTCCGCCCAAACTTACACAATGGACCACCAACTGAGCTTGAGGCACCAATGTGCACTGAAACAATACCCCTGTCCTCACACCTACCTGTACCTGTGACATCTTCTGATTAAATATTCACAGCTATCTCTCCGCCCAAACTTACACAATGGACCACCAACTGAGTTTGAGGGCGAAAAGGCCAGAACTAAATTGGATACAAAGATAGGAGCTACAGAACCAACAGTGGGGTGGGGGGGGGGGGGCAGCTGGGGCAGTAGGAGAAGGAGTCGAGGAGCAGTAGCAGTCACAGAGAGACAGATACCGAGAGGCAAATGCAGTTTTGGCGCGAAGATGAACTGACTATAAGGAAAGCTGCAAAAACACACAAGGGTGTTGGAGGTTGGAGGTTGGAGACAGCTTTTGCATTGAGTTGTAGAGTTGAGTTAAGAAGGTGGGAGTCAGTTTTCGTTGTGGTTGAGTTGAGTTAAAGGGGAGTTGAGTCAGCTTTTCACAGGGCCCTCGCTCTGGGGAAGGTGTGCTTAACTCCAGCAGATTTTTGCTTAGGAGCCAACCGAGAGGCAAAGAGAAGAAACCGACGCAACATCGAGGAGGAAAACCGAACCGACCAACAACATAAAACCCACCCCAGAGGGACCCCGAGCTGAAATAAGTGCCCCCCAGAACCCCGGAGTTGATAGGATTGTAAGTGTAGCCCAAACCCCCTCACAGACTCAATTTAGGATAGGAATTGGTAAGAAGGGTGGAAGTGGGAGGTGGGGTTGTTTGGGTGGAATGTTTTAACCTCTTATCTTCCCCTTCCCTGTTGCGAGAATTTTCGTGTTGTTGAGTGAGATTGTGCCATTGCTGCTATTTATGACCTCTTCCTATGCCCTCCATCTTGGTGTTTACTATTCTAAATGAACAACATTAGCCATTTTGTACTCTTACCCACTGTGTCTGGTGCCTCATTACTCACCCATCCTCATAAATCGCACGTACAGAACCCCAGGGGAGTGTGGATTCGAACCCACACCCCAAGCTCCCCTTACAAGTGTTAGGCTGCGATGCGTCGTCATATAACAGGCTAACGAATCGGGGATCTTGCAACCGGTCGTGTATGCGTCCAGGAGTTTGTCCAAGACCGAAAGGGCCTACAGCATGATTGAAAAAGAGGCTCTGGAATGCATTTACAGGGTAAAAAAAATGCACCAGTACTTATTTGGCCTCAAGTTTGAGCTTGAAACTGACCACAAGCCGCTCATATCGTTGTTCTCTAAGAGCAAAGGGATTAATACCAATATCTCTGCCTGCATCAAAAGATGGGCACTTATGCTGTCGGCATACAACTATGTAATCCGCCACAAACCGGACACAGAGAACTGCACAGATGCTCTCAGTTGGCTACTACTGCCCATCACCGGGGTGGAAATGGCACAGCCAGCAGACTTGCTCATGGTCATGGAGGCATTCGAGAACATTACGACCCGCCAGATCAGGACCTGGACCAGCCAGGATCCTTTACTGTCCTTGGTAAAACACTGTGTCCTCCATGGGAGCTGGTCCAGTGTCCCAGTGGAGATGCAGGAGGAAATTAAGCCGTTCCACAGGCGCAAAGACGAAATGTCCCTGCAGGCGGACTGTCTGTTGTAGGGCAATCGCGTAGTCTTGCCCAAGAAAGGCAGAGATACGTTCATTTGTGAACTGCACAACACCCACCCAGGCATTGTAATGATGAAAGCCACAGCCAGATCCCATGTGTGGTGGCCCGGCATCGACTCAGATTTAAAGTCATGCGTGTGCCAGTGCAACACTTGCTCTCAGCTGAGCAATGCGCCCAGAGAGGCACCGCTAAGTTTGTGGTCGTGGCCCTCCAAACCATGGTCAAGGATCCACATGGACTATGCGGGTCTATTCCTACGCAAAATGTTTTTGGTTGTCGTGGATGCTTACTCAAAATGGATTGAATTTGTGATAATGTCTGTAAGTACGTCCACGGCCATCATTAAAAGCCTACGAGTCAAGTTTGCCACGCACGGCCTGCCTGATGTCCTAGTCAGCGACAATGGGCCATGCTTCACCAGTGCTGAATTCAAAGAATTCATGATCCACAATGGGATCAAACATGTCACATCTGCCCTGTTCAAGCCCGTATCCAATGGCCAGGCAGAACGGGTAGTTCAGACCATCAAGCAAAGCTTGAAACGTGTGTCGGAAGGCTCCCTGCAGACCCGGTTGTCCCGAGTGCTGCTCAGCTACCGCACCAGTCCCCACTCACTCACCATGATTCCCCCAGCCGAGCTGCTCATGAAAAGGGCACTAAAAACAAGGCTCTCGCTTGTCCACCCTGATCTCCATGATCACGTGGAGGGCAAGCGGCATCAACAAAGTGTGTACCAGAGAAACATGGAAAGTTTACTGACGTCGGTCCCGCACACTGTGGTCTTCCAGGACGACATCTTGGTCACAGGTCGGAACACAGTCTAGTATTTGCAGAACCTGGAGGAGGTTCTTAGTCGGCTCAACCGCGTGGGGCTCAGGTTAAAATGCTCGAAGTGCGATTTCCTGGTGCCTGAAGTGGAGTTCTTGGGAAGGAAGATTGCAGCGGACGGCATCAGGCCCACTAACGCGAAGATGGAGGCAATCGAGAACGCACCGAGGCCACAGAACGTGACGGAGCTGCGGTCGTTCCTGGGACTCTTGAACTACTTTGGTAACTTCTTACCAGGTCTCAGCACACTGCTAGAACCACTACATGTCTTACTACGAAAAGGGGGCGAATGGGTTTGGGGCAAAAGCCAAGAAAATGCCTTTGTAAAAGCGAGAAAATTGTTATGCTCAAACAAATTGCTTGTGTTGTATGATCCATGTAAGCGTTTGGTACTAGCATGTGATGCGTCATCATATGGCATCGGGTGTGTATTGCAACAAGCTAATGATTTCGGGAAACTGCAACCGGTTGCTTATGCATCCAGGAGTCTGTCTAAGGCTGAGAGAGCCTCCAGCATAATTGAAAAAGAAGCATTAACGTGTGTCTATGGGGTAAAGAAAATGCATTAATACCTGATTGGGCTAAAATTCTAATTGGAAACTGACTACAAGCCACTTATATTCCTGTTTTCTGAGAGTAAAGGGATAAATACCAATGCATCGGCCTGCATCCAGAGTAGTGTTGAACGGTTGTTTTTCGTACTGGAGGAAGGTATACATTGGTGTTCCCCAGGGGTCGGTACTAGGACCACTGCTTTTCGTGATATATATTAATGACTTGGATGCGGGTGTACAGGGCACAATTTCAAAATTTGCAGATGACACAAAACTTGTAAGTATAATGAACAATGAGGAGGATAGTGATATACTTCAAGAAGACATAGACAGGCTGGTGGAATGGGTGGACACGTGGCAGATAAAATTTAACGCAGGTAGGAGAGGCAATATAAACTAAAGGGTACAATTCTAAAGGGGGTGCAGGAACAGAGAGACCTGGGGGTATATGTGCACAAAACGCTGAAGGTGGCAGAGCAAGCTGAGAAAACGGTTAAAAAAGCTTACGGGATCCTGGGTTTCATAAATAGAGACAAAGTACAAAAGCAAGGAAGTTATGATGAACCTTTATAAAACACTGGTTCGGCCTCAACTGGAGTATTGTGTCCAATTCTGGGCACCACACTTTAGGGAGGATGTGAAGACCTTAGAGAGGGTGCAGAAAAGATTTACCAGACTGATTCTAGGGATGAGCGACTTTAGTTAAGTGGATAGACTGGAGAAGCTGGGGTTGGTCTCCTTGAAGCAGAGAAGTTTGAGAGGAGATTTGATAGAGGTGTTCAAATGAGAGGTCTGGACAGAGTAGATAGAGAGAAACTGTTCCCATTGGCGGAAGGGTCAAGATTTAATGTAATTGACAAAAGAACCAAAGGCCACGAGAGGAAAAACTTTTTTTACGCAGCGAGTGGTTAGGATCTGGAATTCACTGCCTGGAAGAGTGGTGGAGGCAGACTCAATCGTGGCTTTCAAAAGGAATTGGATAAGTACCTGAAGGAAAAAAATTTGCAGGGCTACAGGGGAAGGACGGGGCGCAGGACTAACTGAGAGTCAGCATGGTCTCAACGGGCCAAATGGTCCCGTGCTGTAACCATTCTATGATTCTAATTGCAGATGAGGGGTTCCCAGGAGTGTGTCAATAATTGTTGGGGGTGGGGGGATCTAAAGAGTGTGCCAGTATTTTCAGGCATTCTCCGGGAGTGTCAATAATTGTAGAGACAACTGTGTCGATAATTGTGAGGGGGGGGGGGGGGGGTCCCAGGAGTGTGTCCATAATTGTAGGGGGTTCCCAGGAGTGTGTCCATAATTGTAGGCGGTTCCCAGGAGTGTGTCAATAATTGTAGGGGGTTCCCAGGAGTGTGTCAATAATTGTAGGGGGTTCCCAGGTGTGTGTCAATAATTGTAGGGGGTTCCCAGGAGTGTGTCAATAATTGTAGGGGGTTCCCAGGAGTATGTCAATAATTGTAGGGGGTTCCCAGGAGTGTGTCAATAATTGTAGGGGGTTCCCAGGAGTGTGTCAATAATTGTAGGCGGTTCCCAGGAGTGTGTCAATAATTGTTGGGGGTGGGGGGATCGAAAAAGTGTGACAGTATTTTCAGGCATTCTCCAGGAGTGTCAATAATTGTAGAGAGAACTGTGTCGATAATTGTGAGGGGGAGGGGGGAGGTCCCAGGAGTGTGTCCATAATTGTAGGGGGTTCCCAGGTGTGTGTCAATAATTGTAGGCGGTTCCCAGGAGTGTGTCAATAATTGTAGGGGGTTCCCAGGAGTGTGTCAATAATTGTAGGGGGTTCCCAGGTGTGTGTCAATAATTGTAGGGGCTTCCCAGGAGTGTGTCAATAATTGTAGGCGGTTCCCAGGAGTGTGTCAATAATTGTAGGGAGTACCCAGGTGTGTGTCAATAATTGTGGGGACTTCCCAGGAGTGTGTCAATAATTGTAGGGGGTTCCCAGGAGTGTGTCAATAATTGTAGGGGGTTCCCAGGAGTGTGTCAATAATTGTAGGGGGTTCCCAGGAGTGTGTCAATAATTGTAGGGGGTTCCCAGGAGTGTGTCAATAATTGTAGGGGGTTCCCAGGAGTGTGTCAATAACTGTAAAAAGACCCACCATCTAATATTTGGCCTTGTATGTGATCCTTTCCCTGCTGGAAGCCAATCCATCACCTTCCATTGATACTGGGCTTGAACCATGCAGCACATATTCCCTGTCCAGTAAAACTTTCTCTCTGTCACACACAATGGAATCTTCATTTCTTCAGTGTGGCCGCTGTTCCCTTCAGATGACTCCCAACACTGATGGCAGATGTCCATAATGTAACTGATTGTAAAACTCTGAAACTTGACATGACAGCTGCTGCAATACCTCACGTGGAGGCTGGGTATGTATGGGACTGTGTCCTCAGTGACTGGGTTGGTTGCTGGGAGGCAAACAGTTGCTGCTCAGGCTCTGCACCTGCACATTGTGAGATCATTGCCCCACGGGCAAATGGGAGCAGTGCAATCAACCCACCTTTTTTGATGACAGACCAGCTAATCGTGGCTCAGTACAGGGCCTGGGGGAGTTAATCTCTCACTATAACGAAGGGACCTGATCTTAGTTGCCGCCTTTCACAACCTCAGGACGTCCCAAAAATGCTTTGCAGCCAACGAAGTCCTTTTTAAGAGTAGTCACTGCTGTAATGTAGTGAACACAGCAGCCAATTCACACAGAGCAAGGTCCCACAAACATGAATAAGGTAAGTGATCAGATTATCTGCTTTTGGTCGTGTTGGTTGAGGGATAATTGTTGGTCAGGACAACTCTCTGCTCGTCTACAACTAAGGGTTCTTTTCCATCCTCCCATGAGGCAGACGGGACCTTCAGTATAATATCTCATCCAAAGGATAGCACCTCACAGTGCAGCCTAGATTTTATGCTCAGGTCCTGGAGTGGAGCTTGAACCATGACCTTGTGACTCAGACGTTGGAGTGCCATCGACTGAACCAAGGCTGACATTAGGGACTGAGATTCGTCACAATCCTTTAATTTACTGTTCCAATGGGAGGAAAGTCTGAGCTAGACAGGCAGTAGGTAACATGGATAAATGTGAAGTTATCCACTTTGGTAGGAAAAACATAAGGACAAAGGATGGCTTGGGAAGTGCCAATTGTACAGAGGGACCTGGGTGTCCTTGTACACCAGTCATTGAAAGCAAACATGCAGGTGCAACAAGCAGTTAGGAAGGCAAATGATATGTTGGCCTTCATTGCAAGAGGATTTGAGTACAGGTGCAAGGATGTCTTACTACAGTTATACAGGGCCTTGGTGAGACCACACCTGGATTATTGTGTGCAGTTTTGGTCTCCTTACCTAAGAAAGGATATACTTGCCATAGAGGGAGTGCAGCGAAGGTTCACCAGACTGATTCCTGGGATGGCAGAACTGTCGTATGTGGAGAGATTGGGTCGACTATGCCTGTATTCACTAGAGTTTAGAAGAATGAGAGGGCATCTCATTGAAACGTATAAAATTCTGACTGGGTTGGATAGACTGGATGCGGGGAGGATGTTTCCCCTGGCTGGGAAGTCTAGAACAAGGGGTCACAGTTTCAGGATATGGGGTAGGAAATTTAGGACAGAGATGAGGAGAAATGTTTTCACACAGAGGGTGGTGAACCTGTGGAATTCTCTACCACAGAAGGTTGTAGAGGCCAAGTCGCTGAATATATTTAAGAGGGAGATAGATAGATTTCTAGAAACAAAAGGCATCAAGGGGTATGGGGAAAAAGCGGGAATATGGTGTGGAGATAGAGGATCAGCCATGATCATATTGAATGGCGATGCAGACTCGAAGGGCTGAATGGCCTACTACTGCTCCAATTTTCTATGTTTCTAACCAGTGCCCTGTACTGGTTATCTGCTTTAGTCAATAAGAAGGCTGTGCATACTTGAGAGTATCAGCGTTGGTTTCTGCCAATCCATATCCATGAAGTCTAGATTTAGATGAGTGATATGTGTCTATGGGTGAGAGAGAATACACTTCATGTCGGGCAAACGGAATCTCCACCTGTAAGGATTTTTAAAAATTCCAGGATGAGGCCGATACATTTATGGCCCATCCCTGGTTTCCCTGAGTAGGTTGTGGTTGGGGGGCCTTCTCCTTGAACTGCTGCAGTTGTTGTGGTGATGCTCCTCCCACAATGGGGTTAGGTAGGGAATTCTAGGTACAAAAGCACAATACTGCAGATGCTGGAATCTGGAATAAAAACAGAAAATGCTGAAAATCTCAGCGGGTCGGGCAGCATCTGTGATGAGGAGGAATTTCTTCTCTCAGTGGGTTGTAAATCTGCGGAATTCGCTGCCTCAGAGAGCTGTGGAAGCTGGGACATTGAATAAATTTAAGGCAGAGATAGACAGTTTCTTAAACGATAATGGATTAAGGGGTTATGGGGAGCAGGCAGGGAGGTGAACCTGAGTCCATGATCGGATCAGCCATGATTTGATTAAATGGCGGAGTAGGCTCGAGGGGCCATATGGCCTACTCCTGCTCCTATTTCTTATCTTCATATATTATTCATCTGTGGAGAAGAAGCAGAGTTAACGGATTCCAGGTTACCGACCCAGTAACGAGGAAGGAACAACAATATATGTCCAAGTCAGGATGGAAGAAAACTTGGGAGTTGGTGGTTTCCCACGACATTGCTGCTTGTCCTTCTTGATGGCCTGCAGGAGAGGGAGGTGCTGTCGAAGTAACCTTGGTGAAATGCTGCAGTGCATCCTGTGGGTGGTACAAACGGCAGCCCCAGTGCAGCGGCAGAGGCATCAATGAAGAAACTGTTCAGCCTCATCTCTCAGTAGTTTGACATGTGGTGATGGGTGTCCACCACTCAGACGCACGGCCAGAATAAAGTGAAGTGAATGAGCAAAACAAAACTCACGCAATGTGAGTGCAGAATTGGAATTTCTATCGAGAATGTTATATTACAAGGAGGTAATTCCACCCATTGCAACAGTGACAGCTTCCCTGCTCTTTCCCCACACCCTTTTATTGTTTATATTTTTCAAGAACACATCCACTTCCCTTTCAAAAACTGTAATGGATTCTGTTCGCATTACAGCTCTGATAGAACATTCCACATCCTAGCAACTCTCCACACAAAAATAAATTCTCACAACCTCTCCCTTTGTTCTTTTGGCTATGATTTTAAGATTATTCCCTCTAGTTACCGACTCACTGACCAGTAGAAATAGGGATTCCTAATTTATTCTATCACAACCTCCCATAATTTTGAACAGCCCGATCAGATCTCCTCTTAACGTTCTTTGTTTGACGCTTGCTGTTAGATCCCATGAGCTATGGGGGATACCCTGAGCAATTCACCGCTTCTCCTGCCTGCTGAATGATTTCACCAAGAATACAAGAACATAAGAATTAGGAGTAGGAGAATGCCATTCGGCCCCTCGAGCCTGCTCTGCCATTCAATGAGATCATGGCTGATCTTCTACCTCGACTCCACTTTCCTGCACTATCCCCATATCCCTTGATTCCCCGAGTGTCCAAACATCTATCGATCTGTGTCTTGAATATACTCAATGACTGAGTCTCCACAGCCCTCTGGGGTAGAGAATTCCAAAGACTCACCACCCTTTGAGTGAAGAAATTTCTTCTCATCTCAGTCCTAAATAGCCAACCCCTGATTCTGAGACTGTGACGCCTGGTTCTAGACTCCTCAGCCAGGGGAAACATCCTCCCTGCATCTACCCTGTCAAGCCCTGTAAGAATGTTGTATGTTTCAATGAGATCACCTCTCATTCTTCTAAACTCTAGAGAATATAGGCCTACTCTACTCAATCGCTCCTCATAGGACAATCCTCCCATCCCAGGAATCAGTCTGGTGAACCTTCGTTGCACTCCCTCAATGGCAAGTATATCCTTCCTTAGCTAATGAAACCAAAACTGTACACAATACTCCAGGTGTGGTCTCACCAGGGCCCGATATAATTGCAGTAAGACGTCATTCCTCTTATACACCGGAGCTCTTTGAGTGGAATGGAGGGATGGGGTGAGCGGACCCTGCCTAATTCAACAGATTAGAACTAGGAAACTTTTCTTTAAATAAACAGAAAAAGTGTTTAATTTTACAAAGCGAACATTTTAACAGTGACTTCACAATAATAGATGAAGGGGAGGTGGGGGGGGGGGGCACTCGTCCATCTCAACTCATCCACCTAGGATTCTCTTTTTCTGTTCTCGCCATTGCATTATTCAAATGCATCTTGAATGAACCCCAGTTATTTGCCTCCAATACCCCATCAGAAATACACGTTGATCAAACTTTGCACGAAGGCGTCCTTGCTGATATCAGTCCTGATTTTACAAAGGCTTACATCGGATATACGGCACAGAAACAGGCCATGCCGTGTTTATGCTCCGCTCGAGCCTCCTCCCGTCTTTCCTCATCTAAATCTATCCGCATAACCCTCTATCTCCTTCTCCCTCATATGTTTGCCCCACCTCCCCTTAAATGTGTTAAGTATGGAAGAACTCCACAAGACTGAGAACTTTGAGCTAAAACTAATGTGACCTTAGTCTCTTTAATCCACAGTGCCTAAGCAGCATGGCAGACAACCTTTTATACTCCCTTGCACGAGGTGTGCAGGTGACCCTTGGGCCTCCAACAGTTGCGCCCTCTGGCAGCAAGTCTTACACAGTTAAAATGTTTACATACATAACACCACTCCTCCACAAAGTCTTTGATACGAATTATTTACAAGTTGAGACGATCCGGGGCCCTATGCTCCCTGGTTGATTATTTGAGTTCAAACTCTGGCATGGGTGAGTTGGTTGGACCATTGCTGCACTGCGGCGCAGCAGGTATGACAGGACTGTTGGGAATAGTGGGTTCATCCTCCTGATTGACAGCGAGGTCGATTGCTGGTTGGGTGTGGGTTGGTGGATCGATGATGGTAATGTCCTCTTCAGGTTGTTCCTGGTTGTCGATGAACCGCAGTTTGGTCTGATCCAAATGCTTTCTGCATGTTTGTCCATTCAATAGTTTGACTATAAACACTCTATTCCCCTCCTTGGCCAAGACAGTGCCAGCAACCCAGTTAGGACCATGACCGTAATTCAGGACAAACACAGGGTCGTTAACATCAATGTCACGCGATACAGCCGCGCGATCGTGGTACATGTTTTGCCGGTGACGCCGGGTTTCCACATGATCATATAGATCCGGGTGGACTAGAGAGAGCCTGGTTTTGAGTGCTGTCTTCATTAACAATTCTGCAGGGGAACCCCAGTGAGCGAGTGGGGTCGCGTCCGGTAGCTGAGCAGAACCCGAGATAAGCGGGTCTGCAAGGATCCTTCCGTCAGGCGTTTCAAGCTCGGCTTGATAGTTTGGACTGCCCGTTCCGCTTGACCATTGGATGCGGGCTTAAACGGGGCAGACCTGACATGCTTGATGCCATTGCGGGTCATAAATTCATTGCATTCCGAGCTGGTGAAACACGGTCTATTGTCACTGACAAGGACGTCGGGCAAGCTGTCATGTATCTCACATTACTGTATATAACTGTATCTTACCATGCTATTCATGACTGTAACTGGATATGACCTGTAACAATAAGCATACCTTACCACCAGGGGTGCACTTGCAGGAGACACTCCATACCTGTCCCACTGTGGTTATATAAAGGGAGGTCTCAGGCAAGTGCAGCACTGGAGAGCTGGAATTAAAGGTGCAGGTCCTGAGTGACCTTGACTTCAGCATGTGTCTTGTGTAAGTCAGTACATTAGAATCAGGACTTAATAGTGGCAACGAGTTACGAGATCACAGGATCCACAGAATGGCTACCAACAGCTCAGATGAGAAATACAATGCTGGAGACAATTGGGATGACTTTATAGAAAGGCTCCAGCAAAGCTTTGTGACCAAAGACTGGCTGGACGACGATAAAGCAGACAAGAGAAGAGCCCATCTTTTGACCAGCTGTGGCTTGAAAACATACGCTTTAATGAAAGACCTGCTGGCACCCTAGAAACCAGCAAGCAAGTCGTTTGAGGAGTTGAGCACATTGGTGAGAGACCACCTGAAGCCAGCGAGCAGCCTACACAAGGCCAGACACAGGTTCTACAACTACAGACGCTGTGTGGGGCAAAGCATACCCGACTTCGTGGCGGAACTTCGGAGGTTGGCTAGTTCATGTGAGTTCCCCGATGAACTAAGGAGAGAAGTACTGAGAGACTTTTTTATTGAAGGAATAGGCCACGCAGGCATATTCCAAAAGCTTATAGAGACTAAGAACTTGACTCTAGAGGCAGCAGCACTGGTCGCACAGACGTTCTTGGCAGGCGAAGAAGAAACGAGGCTGATCTATACTTCGGGTACGACAACCAACGAGGCATCGGAACAAGGGGTTCACATTGTGAAACAAACTGCTACCCCCACACACAGACAAAGGCAGGAGAGCAGGCCTTCAACAGCAGACAGTGACGCCAGAAGCCATCAAAATCAAGGGCCACATGAACGGCCGATCACACTTCATCAACCCACTATGCGAGCAATCAACAACAGATTGAGAGAAGCTGAAGGGCGATCAGCCAGACGCAGGTCATCCTTCGGAAACAATGGAAATGGGCTGTGTTGGAGATGTGGGGGAAGGTACTCAACCAGGGTGTGTCGATTTCAGCATGCCGTTTGCAGAAACTGCAACTACACAGGGCATCTGGTTCGCATGTGCAGAAAAACAGCAGCTCGGCTGGTATACGAATCGGAAGGGTCGGAAAGCGGACCAGAAGACGGTTGGAACAGTGCACGGGATGCCGAGGTACAGCGGGTTAACACGATCAACGTCCACTGTTCTTACACCAAGACGCCTCTAATTATGATGAGGGTTCTACTCAACGGGATACCTGTCAACATGGAACTGGACACTGGGGCCAGTCAATCCCTCATGAGCGTTCAACAATTTGAACAGCTGTGGCCGCACAAAAGCAACAGACCAAAACTCACAAAGATCGACACCAAACTAAGGACCTATACTAAAGAAATCGTCCCAGTCCTTAGCAGCGCCATGCTCTCAGTCACACACAAAGGGATGGTGCACCGACTTTCCCTGTGGATTGTCCCCAGGGATCTCCCAGCACTGTTGGGGAGAAGCTGGCTAGCAGAACTTAATTGGAAATGGGATGATGTTCACGCCATGTCGTCAGAGGAATGGACCTCCTGCTCAACAGTTCTAAGCTGTTTTGAACATCTCTTTCAGCCAAGTGTGGGCACCTTCAAAGGGGGTAAAGTTAGAATCTACATCACACAGAATGCCAGACCAGTCCATCACAAGGCTAGAGCTGTGCCTTCCTTATGTGATGAGGGAAAAGATTGAAAACGAACTGGACCAGCTTCTGCAAGAAGGCATAATTTCTCCCGTGGAATTCAGCGACTGGGCAAGCCCCATCGTTCCTGCCATGAAGCCTGATGGATCCGTACGAATCTGTGGGGATTACAAGTCTGCCATAAACAGAGTCTCCCGACAGGACCAATACCCGCTGCCCAAAGTGGAGGGCCTATTTGCCACGTTGGCTGGAGGAAAACTTTTCTCGAAACTTGACCTCACATCTGCGTATATGACGCAAGAACTGACCGAAGAGTCTAAGCTACTCACCACCATCAACACACATCGAGGCCTTTTTATGTACAATCAATGCCCATTCGGCATCAGGTCGGCAACTGCTATATTCCAGCGCAACATGGAGAGTCTGCTCAAGTCCATCCCGGGGACGGTTGTGTTTCAAGATGACATACTCATCACGGGCAGGGACACCGACTCTCATCTCCGCAATCTTGAGGAAGTACTAACTCAATTGGATTGGGTAGGCCTAAGAGTTAAGAAATCCAAGTGTCTGTTTCTCGCGCCTGAGGTTGAATTTTTGGGCAGAAGGATTGCCGCTGATGGAATCCGCCCAACAGAATCCAAAACCGAAGCGATTCGCCTGGCACCCAGGCCCCGGAATGTCTCGGAACTGTGCGCCTTTCTCGGGCTACTCAATTACTTTGGGAACTTTATGCAGAACTTGAGCACGCCGCTGGAGCCTTTCCACGTGCTACTCAGAAAGGGGTGCGATTGGTTTTGGGGGGACGCCCAAGAACGCGCCTTCAATAAGACACGCAACCTTCTATGTTCCAAGAGTGTTTTAGCCTTTTTTGACCCAGATAAAAAGTTAGTCCTTACGTGTGATGCATCAGCGTACAGGATCGGGTGCGTTTTACAGCATGTCAATGATGCGGGTAAATTGCAGCCCGTTGCTTATGCCTCCAGGTCACTTTCGCGGGCAGAGCGTGGGTACGGTATGGTTAAGAAGGAGGCGTCGCGTGCGTGTACGGTGTCAAAAAGATGCACCAATAACTTTTTGGGGCCAAGTTTGCATTAGAAACCGACCACAATCCCCTCACGTTCCTACTATCCGAGTGCAAGGCAATCAACGCCAACGCCTTGGCGCACATTCAGCGGTGGGCACTCATGCTGGCGGCTTACGACTACATGATAAGGCACAGACCAGGCACAGACAACTGTGCCGACGCGCTTAGCAGGCTACCCCTGGCGACCACAGAAGGGTCCGACGAACAGGACTGTGAGATGGTCATGGCAATCAATGCCTTTGAATCCACAGGTTCGCCCATGACGGCTCGCCAAATCAGAGCCTGGATGACCAGCGACCCCACGTTATCTCTAGTTAAAAGATGTGTTTTAACCGGTGACTGGGCGGAGGCTCGCGATGCCTGCCCCGAGGAGGTCAAACCCTTCCATAGGCGCATGCATGAACTCTCACTACAGGCAGACTGCCTGATGTGGGGCAGCTGAGTAGTTATGCCCTTATGAGGCAGGGAGGCGTTTGTCGAGAGCTCCATCGCGAGCACCAGGGGATCGTCCTTATGAAGGTCATAGCCAGATCCCATGTCTGGTGGCCTGGCATTGATGCGGACTTGGAACTCTGCGTCCGTTGGTGCACCATTTGTGCCCAACTCAGTAATGCCCCCAGGGAGGCCCCCCTAAGCCCCTGGCCCTGGCCCACCAAACTGTGGTCGCGGGTGCATGTAGACTATGCGGGCCCATTCATGGGCAAAATGTTCCTCGTAGTCGTTGATGCATTTTCAAAATGGATCGAGTGCACCATTTTAAACTCGAGCACCACCTCCACCACTGTGGAGAGCCTTAGAACCATGTTTGCAACGCACGGCATTCCTGACATATTGGTCGGTCATAATGGTCCGTGCTTCACCAGCGCAGAATTTCACGATTTTATAGTTGACCACAGTATAAATCACGTTAAGACGGCACCTTTCAAGCCGGCCTCCAATGGCCAGGCGGAGCGAGCAGTGCAGATCGTTAAACAAGGCCTGCTCAGAATCCAAGGTCGCACGCTGCAGAGCCGCCTGTTGCGACTGCTGCTGGCATACAGATCTCGTCTGCATTCGTTGACTGGGGCTCCCCCCGCGTAACTATTGATGAAACGAACCTTAAAGACCAGGCTCTCGTTAATCCTCACAGACATGCATGAAATTGTTGAGGCTTAGCATCAAAAGCTAACTGAATACCATGACTGAAATTCGAGGGGGAGGTGGAATGAGATAGGGGACAAAGTGTTTGTGCTAAACTATGGCCGGGGTCCCAAATAGCTTGCAGGGACAGTAACAGACAAAGAGGGAAACAGGCTACTGGTTGTACAAATGGACAATGGCCAAACCTGCCGGAGGCATGTAGACGAAGTAAAAAGTAGATTCACTGATAACACTGAAGAACTAGAGGCAGACTACAATGTGGAACTCACACCACACCTGGTGGACAGACAGGTGGAACAACCTGAGGAAAGGGCAGTCTCAACAGACAGCCCAAGCGAGATACCAGCAATCACACCGAACGAAAAACAGGCACCAAGGCAAACAACTGAACCACAACTAAGACGCTCCACGTGAGAGCGCAGACCACCTGAGAGACTGAATCTATAAAGGCAACAAGACCTTGGGGGAGGGTGATGTCATGTATCTCACATTACTGTATCTTACCATGCTATACATGACTGTAACTGGATATGACCTGTAACAATAAGCATACCTTACCGCCAGGGGTACACTTGCAGGAGACACTCCATACCTGTCCCACTGTGGTTATATAAAGGGAGGTCTCAGGCAAGTGCAGCACTGGAGAGCTGGAATTAAAGGTGCAGGTCCTGAGTGACCTTGACTTCAGCATGTGTCTCGTGTAAGTCAGTACATTAGAATCAGGACTTAACACAAGCCATGGGTGGCGAACTTAGCCTGGAGGCTTTCAATGGTGGCAGTGGATGTGCTGGATGACATGATTATGTATTCAATCCATTGAGTATGCGTCCACAACTAAAAACATCTTTCCGAAAAAGGGGCCATTAAAATCTACGTGGATCCTGGACCATGGTTTGGAGGGCCATGACCACAGACTCAATGGAGCCTCCCTTGGTGCATTGCTCAGTTGTGAGCACGTGTTGCACTGGTATACGCATGGCTCTAAGTCCGAGTCAATGCCGGGCCACCAAACATGCGACCTGGCTATAGCGTTCATCATGACTGTGCCTGAGTGGGTATTGCATATAAATGTTTCCCTGCCTTTTTTTGGCAAAACCACACGATTACCCCATAAGAGACAATCCGACTGGATGGACATTTCATCTTTGCGTCGGTGAAACGGCTTAATTTCATCTTGCATTTCCCCGGGAACGGCCGACCAGCTCCCATTGAGGAAGCAACTTTTTACAAGTGATAGCACAGGATCCTGGCTGGTCCAGGTCCTGATCTGGTGAGCAGTGACGGGTGACCCCTCGCTCTCAAAAGCATCCATGACCAGAAGCAAGTCTGCGGGCTGCGCCATTCCCACCCCTGTAGTGGGCAATGGTAGCCGACTGAGGGCATCAGCACAGTTTTCAGTGCCTGGTCTGTGGTGGATAACATAGTCATAGGCGGACAATGTTAGTGCCCATCTTATGATGATGATGTGGGACAAAGCATTGGTGTTTATACCTTTGCTTTCTGAAAACAGCGAAATGAGCAGTTTGTGGTCGGTTTCAAGCGCAAACCAAAGTCCAAATATATATTGGTGCATTTTCTTAACCCTATATACACATGCTAATGCCTCTTTCTCGACCATACTTTAGGCTCTTTCAGCCTTAGACACACTTCTAGACACGTATGCAACTGGTTGAAGTTTGCCCGATACATTGGTTTGCTGTAACACAGCCGACCCCATACGAAGATGCATCACAAGCTAGCACTAATCGTGTACACGGGTCATACAGTACAAGTAACTTATTAGAACAAAGTAGGTTTCTGGCCTTCTCAAAGGCTGTCTCTTGAGATTTACCCCAAACCCAGTCGTCACCCTTATGTAGCAACATGTGCAACGGTTCCAGCAAAGTGCTTAACCCCGGTAGAAAGTTACCAAAATAGTTGAGGAGTCCCAGGAATGTACGCAGCTCTGTCACATTCTGTGGTCTGGGTGCATCCTTGATGGCCTCTGTCTTTGAGTCTGTGGGTCTGATGCCGTCTGCTGCAATCTTTCTCCCCAAAAATTCGACCTCTGGCGCCAGGAAAACACACTTGGCGCATTTCAGCCTGAGTACCACTCTGTCTCGTCGACTTAGGTTGTGCAGGTGTTCGGTGGTGTCACGACAGGTGATCAGGATGTTGTCTTGAAACACAACGGTGCGCAGAACAGATTTCAGCAAACTCTCCATGTTCCTCTGGAAGATGGCAGCGGCCGAGCGAATCCCAAAAGGGCATCTGTGGCACATAAACAATCCTTTGTGCGTGTTGATGCACGTCAATCTTTTTGAAGATTCAGCCAGCTCCTGTGTCATGCAGGCGGAGGTTAGGTCCAACTTGTTGAACGACTTCCCCCCTGCTAACGTTGCGAACAGGTCATACGCCTTGCGTAGCGGGTACTGGTCCTGTAACGAGACTCTGTTGATAGTTACCTTGTAGTCGCCGCAGATTCTGACCATGCCATCTCTTTTCAACACCGGAACAACTGGACTGGCCCACTCGTTGAACTCGACTGGCAATATGATTCCCTCTCGTTGAGGTCTGTCCAGTTCGATCTTGACTTTCTCTCTCATCATATATGGAACTGCTCGAGCCTTGTGATGAACAGGCCTTGCATCGGGGACTAGATTGATCTGCACCTTGGCGCCTGTGAAGTTGCCGATGTCTGGTTCAAATAGCGACAGAAACTTCCTCAGCGCACGAGGTATCATCCACTGAAGATAGTGCTTTGATGTCGTCCCATCTTTCCCAGCCAGCTTCTGCCGAATAGCGTTGGGCCATTGCCTGGTACAATCCACAGTGATAAATCATGCACAGCTCCATCATATGATACCTTAACAGCCGCAATGCCAATGACTGGTAAGAGCTCTTTGGTGTAGGTGCACAGCTTTGTCTGAAGCGGGCTCAGTTTGGGCCTTTGTGCCTTGTTGCCCCACAGTTTCTCAAAAGCCTTCTGGCTCATAATTGACTGACTCGCCCCCGTGTCCAACTCCACTGATACCGGAATACCGTTCAGTTTGACTTTCAGCATAATAGGAGGGTACTTGGTGGTGAAGGTGTGTACCCCATACACTTCTTCCTCGGGTTAAGTTGCCTCTCTTGTTTGTTCTGCGTGATCCGCGCCGGATCGATCATCCTCTGCTGATTCTGCCACGTGGTGAGTCGCAGCACTCTTGCACATTCGCTGGAGGTGCCCCATTGTTTCGCAGCCTTTGCTTGAATCGACATTGATGGGCTCGATGATTACCCCCGCAGCGCCAACATGGTGATAATGGATTTGCATTCACGCCCGATGGCAGACTCTGCGTCATCCTAGGTCTTGCAGCTGCAGATGTGTAGGCCCTGCCATATGCAGTTTTGCCTGCTAGCGACGTTATTTTATGCACAGTACTTGCCAGTGAGCTTCGATTCTGGGAAGATATCTGTCTGGTATTATCGCTCATGGATATCAATGCCTGGGCTATCGTGATGGCCTTGATCAGGTCTAGGGATTCAGCAGACAGCAGCTTGCGAAGAATGACCTCGTGGTCAATGCCAAGCACAAAAAAGTCCCAAGTATTTCCCCAAAAAATCCAGCAGATTCACAAGTTCCCGCAAGGCGTCTCAGGTCGGCGACATAACTCGCGACGCCCTGGCCCTCGGTGCGGTGGTTCATGTAGAAGCGATACCTGCCCATTAAGACGCTCTCCTTCGGCTTGAGGTGGTTCCGAACCAGCGTACACAACTCTGTATATGTCTTCTCTGCTGGTTTCTTTGGTGCTAGCAGATTCTTGATGAGGCGGTATATTGTGGACCCACACACAGTGAGGCGAATCGCCCTGCGCTTGATCGCTTTATCGTCCCCGTCCAGCTCGTTGGTCACGAAGTACTGGTCGAGACGCTCAACGAAGGCTTCCCAATCATCACCCTGTACAAATCTCTCTAAAATACCAACGGCGGCCATGACCGTGTGAAAGTTCGTAATCTGTTACTTGTCGCCAATTGTTAAGTGTGGAAGAACTCCACAAGACTGAGTACTGTGAGCTAAAACTGATGTGACCTTAGTCTCTTTAACACAACTCCAGAGTGCCTAAGCAGCTTGGCAGACCATTTATACTCCCTTGCACGAGGTGTGCAGGTGACCCTTGAGCCTCCAACAGTTGCGCCCTCTGGTGGCAAGTCTTACACAATTACAATGTTTACATACATAACAAAATGCATCCAAACTATTCACTTTAGCCACTCCCTGTGGTAACGAGTTCCACATTCTCACCACTCTTTGGGTAAGGACGTTTCTTCTTGCCCTTCCCCACAAGTGGAAACACTGGGGCAGAAATTCAAGTGCACCAGAAAGCTGGCGCACCTATAAATTTTTAACTGGTACTTACCGCTGGAACTCTTGGTGAGTTGATCCATTTTCAGGACTTTGAAGCCCTGCAAGAAATGGATCATAATGAGGGCGGCTTTAGACTCAAAGCCAGGCTGACTGGCTGAAAATGGTTTGGTTGGGCCGTCCACAGCTGTCAATCAGCGTGGTGATGTCACAGCACATGTGCGTCACCACGCTCTCTCCCCTCCATTAAAGGGGAGAGATTCTGGCTATTTTTTAAACTTTGGCCACTGGTCCACCAGGAAAGGTTTCGGCTGGGCCAGCAGTCTGCCACTTAAGAGGGAGTGCCAGGCTGCCCGTTGGCAGCCCGGCTAAACCCAGGGCCAGTACTTTGCCAGCTGATCGGCAAGTCGGCCAACAAAAATTCTTGAACTGCGGCCGAGGCAGTGGACCCTCCCCTTTAAGGGCGGCCGCACTGCTGGCCCGCAGTCACTCTGCAGAGGTGCACCACGCAGCGGGGGATCCACGGCGTGAGGTGAAAATCGCTGGGTAAGTATTTTTATTGTCGTTTTATTCATTTTACTGGCAGTGATACCACTTGGGCGGTATGGGGTCCAGGCCGAAAAATCACCACCCTGAATTTAGGTCGGGTCGGCCTGTTGACCCCAAAGCGGCAGCCATTTGATTTTTGGGACCCTGAATTTCGGCCCCACTCTCTGTAGCCACTGATCAAAATCTTTCATAATTTTAAAGACCTATATTAAGTTACCTCTCAGCCTTCTATTTTCAAGAGAAAAGAGACCCAGCCTGTTCATACTTTCCTGATAGGTGTAGCCTCGCATTTCTGGTATCATCCTTGTAAATCAAATTCCTTGATTTGCTCTTTCAGCAGTTGTAACACTTTATGACTTAACTAGAAGTGCTCCCTGATACCAGAAAGTAGCAGGTTCCAACCATGGTCTCTATTGAGTTAGCGCAGCACAGTTGGAGTGCCAGTGAGGGGTAGGACAATAAGGCTCAATACCCCGAAGCTTGGGCTTCCCATCTTGGTTGTTACCTCGTGGCTTCTGCTGGGAAGTGCACATGGGTATGGGCCAGGAGCAGGCTCTGTCTGCACTCATTGGGCAAGGTAGGGGAGAGCAAGCAATGCCTGTGGGAACACATTGCTCCAGACAGGAAAGGGGGGGGGGGGGGGGAGGCAGAAAAAACAATTCTCATGTCATTTTTTGGAAATGATGTGTAGGTAACGAGGATGTGGACAAGCCAGTGTCTAACAAGCTGGGAGCATCGCAGTCAGCACCACGGGGATTACAGTGGCAATTCTCCTCTTTTGAAAAAGAAAGCAAAACTAAGCATTAACCCAGACCCACTGCCTATTCTATTTGCACATTACGCAAGTGGCAGTGACACGGATGCTCAAATAAGGTGGTCAGCCCCACAGGGCGCCCGCCTCACTTCTGGAGCAATCTGAAGCTTCAGCACAGCTTTGGAGGAGGGTCAGAAAAAGAAGGCCTTGGAAAGTCAACAAGCCCAGAAAGTTCCTGAGAGGTGAACGCTCCCCGGACCGCGACTTCCTGATTGGGAACTTTTTGTAGGGTGTGTTGTTCCCATGGCGACCTGCTCCCCCTTATTTCCCGTTGCTCCATTGATTGGAATGCTGCCCCGGGGCCAGGCGATGAGAGGAACGCGCCAATTGGCCGGCGCCGCCCAGCTTGGTTACCTGGAATTGGATAGATGTAGCGAGCGGGGGGGGGAGGAGCCAATGGGAGGCGAGCTCCCGGGCCGCGGAGCCAATAGCAGGCGAGCTCTCGGCCCGCGTGGCGCTGGCAGGAAGCGGAAAAAAAGAGTGTGGAGAGGGGCTGTGCGCGGCCGCGTGACAGTGAGCCGGGTGGGCCGGGAGAGGGAGAGGGAGAGGGAGCAGCGTTGCACAGTCCGCTCACGGCTCCGGCTCCAGCCTGCAGCACAGGTACTGTAATCACAGCCTCCCCTGGGGAGAGGGGGCTCCTCCTGGTCTGACCCCCTTCTCCACCCACCAATGCAAACACTTACTGCAGGAAACTGTTTCCATTCAAATTAGGGAGGGTATTGCACATATATATTTACTTTCCTATCCTCTTCAATGTGTAGAATGGTTTTTCATAATGTTAAGGGGGGGGGGAAAGGTTTGGGTGATTTTTTTTTAAAGTGGGCATGCTTAAGTTATTTTGAATTGTCAACATGTTTGAGTCGTGATGTAATTTGTACAGTTGGTTTGCAAGGTCACACGGTTTGTATATTCAGGTATTGCCTGCCTACAGGTAAAGGGGGTCTGTGGTCCCGAGGGACAGTCGTTCCTCGTTCAGATTGTTGCTGTCAACTTTGGGTGGAAATATCAGAAGTGAGATTTTAGATCGTTTTAAAACACACGCGCACACTGTGTGTGTCTGTGTATGAACCTAATTAAATATATCCAGTTAGCAGAAAATGCTGGAAATACCCATCAGGTTCATCAGCAGATGGGTTAATGTTTTGGGTGTAAACCCTTTTTCGGTCCTAATGAGGACCCAAACCCTCCAACTGGTTCTGATGAAAGATCATGGACCTGAAATGATAACCCTGCCCTTTCCCTCTCCACGGATGCAACCTGAACCTGAGTCTTTCCAATGTTTTCTGTTTCAATCCCAAAATGCTAGCTTGTCCTTTTCCCTTCATCGCTGGAAATTCAAGTAGGAAATACTGGAAACAAGCAGCTGGTCCATTCCAGTGTTTGCGACTTGAATTTCCAGTGTTTGCAGCTTGTGTGATTCTTGCTCCAAGTCATTGGGAGTTGCTGGGGTCAGATACACAAAGCTAAATGGTAGGATTCTGACTGGGAAGTACTGGAGCAGATTGTCGGGTGACTGGGATGTGTGGGACTGCTTTTGAGTGTTGCTCCTTGTGGTACAAGTTGTATCCTGTTAGCAGCCCCAGTTTGTTTGCACTCTGTGATGAATGATCTCGGTGGGTGGGTCAGTATGACCTCGACGCCACGTGTGGTCCTGGCAATACCTGCCTGGTCCTTGTGCTGGACGTTTCCCTCCTTTCTGCACCTCTGGGACTAGAATCTAACTCCGAGTGACAGTAAAATCTCTGACCACTCCACGGTTTGTAGTATCACTGGAGCCAACTAATATTTTATAAAGAGATGATTTGGCTCCTGTTTGCTACTTCAAACCTAGTAAGGCAATATTGCTGGAAAATATAGGGAGTAAAGATCTAGTGTGTTGTTTTCCTGCCAGTGGATATGATCTAAATTTGAACCGGTAATCACCATCATAGGCAGTCCCTCGAAAGATATGCTTCCACTCTAAAAGTGAGTTCTCAGATGACTGAACAGTCCAATACGGGAATTGCAGTCTCTCTTACAGGTGGGACAGACAGTTGTTGAAGGAAGGGGTGGGTGGGGAGTCAGGTTTGCCGCGCGCTCCTTCTGCCGCCTGTGCTTGATTTCTGCATGCTCTCGGCGACGAGACTCGAGGTGCTCAGTGCCCTCCCGGAAGCTCTTCCTCCACTTAGTGGTCTTTGGCCAGGGACTCCCAGGTATTGGTGGGATGTTGCACTTTTATCAGGGAGGCTTTGAAGGTGTCCTTGAAATGTGAGGAGGAGACACAAAATCTACAAAAGAACAGACAGGCTAAGTGAGTGGGCAAAAATTTGGCAGATGGAGTATAATGTTGGAAAGTGTGAGGTCATGCACTTTGGCAGAAATAAATCAAAGAGCAAGTTATTATTTAAATGGAGAAGGATTGCAAAATGCCGCAGTACAGCGGGACCTGGGGGTACTTGTGCATGAAACGCAAAAGGATAGTATGCAGGTACAGCAAGTGATCAGGGAGGCCAATGGAATCTTGGCCTTTATTGCAAAGGGGATGGAGTATAAAAGCAGGGAAATCTTGTTACAGCTGTACAGGGTATTGGTGAGGCCACACCTGGAATATTGTGTGCAGTTTTGGTTTCCATATTTACAAAAGGATATACTTGCTTTGTAGGCAGTTCAGAGAAGGTTCACAAGGTTGATCCCAGGGATGAGGGGGTTGACTTATGAGGAAAGGTTGAGTAGGTTGGGCCTCTACTCA
Organism: Pristiophorus japonicus; assembly: GCF_044704955.1. Lineage (NCBI taxonomy): Eukaryota > Metazoa > Chordata > Chondrichthyes > Pristiophoridae > Pristiophorus > Pristiophorus japonicus. The sequence continues at coordinate 173,209,847 of NC_091984.1, forward strand.
TTGGAATTCAGAAGAATGAGAGGTGATCTTATCAAAATGTATAAGATTATGAGGGGGCTTGACGAGGTGGATGCAGAGAGGATATTTCCACTGATGGGGGAGGACTAGAACTAGAGGGCATGACCTTGGAATAAGGGGCTGCCCATTTAAAACAGATGAGGAGAAATTTCTTCTGAGGGTTGTAAATCTGTGGAATTTGTTGCCTCAGGGAGCTGTGGAAGCTGGGACATTAAATAAATTTAAGATAGAAATAGGCAGTTTCTTTAACGATAAGGAAATAAGGGGTTATGGGGAGCGGGCAGGGAAGTGGACCGGAGTCCAGGATCGGATCAGCCATGATCGTATTGAATGGCGGAGCAGGCTCCAGGGGCCGTATGGCCTACTCCTGTTCCTATTTCTTATGTTTCCTCTGCCCACCTGGGGCTCGCTTGCCTTGTAGGAGTTCCGAGTAGAGCGCTTGCTTTGGGAGTCTTGTGTTGGGTATGCGGACAATGTGGCCCGCCCAATGGAGCTGGTCGAGTGTGGTCAGTGCTTCGATGCTGGGGATGTGATGGAGAACACTGACGTTGGTGCGTCTATCCTCCCAGGGGATTTGCAGGATCTTGCGGAGACATCATTGGTGGTATTTCTCCAGCGATTTGAGGTGTCTACTGTCTGTGGTCCATGTCTCTGAGCCATACAGGAGGGCGGGTATCACTGCCCTGTAGACCATAAGTTTGGTGCCAGATTTGAGGGCCTTGTCTTCGAACACACTTTTCTGAAGACTGCCTTGGCGCACTGGGGACAGTATTGGACCTTGTTGTCGATGTTTGCCCTTGCTGATAGGCTCCTGAGGTATGGAAAGTGGTCCACGTTGTCCAAGGCCGCCCTGTGGATTTTGATGACTGGGGGGGGGTAGTGCTGTGTGGTGGGGTCAGGTTGGGGGAGGACCTTTGTCTTACGGATGTTTAGTATAAGGCCCATGTTCACCGAAGCGTACGGAAGCAGTAAATGTGGGCACTGACTGCCTCCACCATACATCAAACCCTTCCCTTGGCACCATAGTACGTGGCAATTGCTAGATACGAAAAGACCAAGGACTATCTTGTTCGTCTTCTACCATGCTGGTAGTCACATGATACAATGATAATGGAGTTGTTGACTAATCCTAACAATCAATGAGTCTACAACAGACCCAGATGTGAGGCGAGGAAAGCCCCCAGTGGTGGAGTGCTTTGGGAACCATAGGGCCAAAGTCACCTGTTCTTCCCAAATATGCTACTTACTGTATGTCATGTCTCAAAGTACTCCTATACAGTATCCCAAAATGTTAATTTATGAATGAAATCTTTCTAATCTGGATCAATACTAATTGCTTCCACCATCTCCCTCAGGAGTCTGTGCCATAGATTGACCCCTCACTCACTGAAATATTGTTTCCACAGATTAGGTTTGAATTTGCCCCCTGCTAGTGCAGGTGGTGACCTGTGGTTCCACTGTTCTGGACAGGGTGAAGTTGCTTGCTGTGGCCACCATGTTTGTGTAAACAAAACAGCCTTTTGTCATCCTTATTTACAAATCCCTCCATGGTCTCGCCCCTCCCTATCGCTGTAATCTCCTCCAGCCCCACAACCCCCCCGAGATGTCTGCGCTCCTCTAATTCTGCCCTCCTGAGTATCCCTGATTGTAATCGCTCAACCATCGGTGGCTGTGCCTTCTGTTGCCTAGGCCCCAAGCTCTGGAACTCTGTCTAAACCTCTTCGCCCCTCTACACCTCTTTCCTCCTTCAAGGTACTCCTTAAAACCTACCTCTTTTGGTCACCTGCGCTAATTTCTACTTGTGCGACTCGGTGTCAAATTTTTATCTCCTAATACTCCTGTGAAGCGCCTTGGGTCGTTTCACTACGTTAAAGGCGCTATATAAATGCAAGTTGTTGTTACCTTTGGGATGCGGTTCCTATTCTTGTGAATGAAAAATTTCTCCACCGTGCTTATGCAATTTAAAAATAAATAAATCAGAGGATTGTTTTTATTTAAATTCCTGGCAGGGCCTGTGCCTCAGATCACCTTGTTTGAGCACATGGTAAGAATGTACAGCAGGCGAAGGAATGCCTGACGTTCTCCAGCTTGTAGTGCAGGTTAGCAGCAGGTCATTGCAGGTCACCTGTGCTGACCCAAGACCTTCCCCAGCTCTTGCCGCTCCGTCACCCAATTTCCCTCTTCAGAACAGCGAGATCAAGAAGCCTGCCCACAATTTTGAATCAAGGTTGGTCCACAAACCTAGCTACGTCTGATGCCTTGTAAAGTATGCTGTCATATAATCAAACTATTGGGTGAATGTACAGCACAGAAACAGGCCATTTGGCCCAACTGCTCTATACCAGCGTTTATGCTCCACACGACCTGACTACCTCCCCTCCCCCCCCCCCCCCCCCGCCTCTCCCTCTGCCCTGTCAGTGTATCTTTCCATACTGTTCTCTCTCATGTCCAACTTCCCCTTCAATGCATCTATGCTATTCGCCTCAACTACTCCATGTGTTAACAAGTTCCACATTCTCACCATTGTCTGTGTAAAGATGTTAGCCAGAGTTTTCTGCTTCCAGTGCTTTTCAGTCTGTGGTGTGCAACTGCCTCAAATTAGCAACACATCAGCACCCTGGCAGGACAGGGGGATCTGGAATTGTAGACTGGCGCAGTACAAGGTACTCGAGGGTTGGGCTGGTCGACCCGTGTCTTTGCAATAAAGGAAGCTTGGCTCTCATTTGCCCTGTGCTCTATATATGATGCTTCCTGCTGACACTGTGTGCCATTGCAGCACCGTGAGTTTCGGCAGTAATGCACAATCCGCGGGTGAAATGCAGCTAATCCTGCAGGTGAATAACTTCATGTGCGTTGTGAAGTTCACGCATCTTGATCCAGAAGCGAACAGGTTACGTAATGGGATCTGTAGCAGATTTTAAAGAAAGATGTGCAAGTATACCCTTGCAGCCAATGAAGTACTTTTGAAGTACATTGTATAGTCACTGTTGTAATGTAGGAAACATGGCAGCCAATTTGCACAGCAAGCTCCCACAAACAGCCATGAGGTAATGACTAGATAATCTGTCTGTTTTTTTCAGTGGTGTTGGTTGAGAGATGAGAATTGACCAGGAGAACTCCCCTGTTCTTCGAAATAGTGACCTGGGATCTTTTACGTCCACCCGAGAAGGCAGACGGAGCATAGATTTAATATCTCGTCCGAAAGATGCCATCTTCGACAATGCAGCACTCCCTCAGCACTGCGCTGGGAGTGTCAGCCTAGATTTTTGTGCTCAAGTCTCTGGAGTGGGACTTGAACCCACAATTTGCTGACTCGGTCGAGAGTGCTACCCACTGAGTCACAGCTGTCACCTGACCCCTCATCTTGGGTATGAGAGGGACACATGATATTGAGGCCACTCCCCCCCCCCCCCCCCACACATCTCCGCTGACCATAAAGGGCCCAACCCTCCCCCCAAAACAGCTGAGTGGGTTGCCATGTGCTGTGATACTGACTCGTGCCAATCATCATCGCAGGCAGTCCCTCGAAATCGAGGAAGACTTGCTTCCACTCTTAGAATTCATGCTTAGGTGGCTGAACAGTCCAATACGAGAACTACAGTCCCTGGCTTTCCACTCGTGCAAAATCAGAACAGCAAAAGACCAGCTGGTCCATCGATCTTGTCCTGGTATAGTGCAACTTGCATGTGCCAACACATTCCCTCTACCCCCCCCCAACCACAAAATTGTCTGCGAGAGATGGGGGGTGGGGAACTCCAGGAAGTTCCTCTCTGACTGCAGTAACTGATATCTCTAGTCACAGCTACCCGCTATACCTTGATGTGTTTCGCTCGCAGAAAGCTGGCCAGCTCTGCTTTTTGTGTCGAGCCGCGACGCCGTGCTCTCCTCACGTGCTGCCAACTTCTTCCAGAGATCGAACATTCTCTGCGCACGGCAATGATTCCTGGTTTCTAACCCAGTTCTGTGCTTTCGTAACTTATACTGCCCTCCTGCCTATCTAGCGTGAATAGCCTATCCATGTGGCAAGAATCTACCCTCTTCATTATTGTGGGGACTTCAATAATTATTCTTCTGAGGCGGTCCCTCGAAACGAGGATGACTTGCTTCCAAGCCAAAAAAGGATGAGTTCAATGGTGGACCTAAAATTCCAGATCCCGAACTACATCCTGAAGGGTGGAAGATGCCTGTGCGTGGATTTTGTTTAACGTGTGGTGACCGTTGCACACCAGCCACCACACGGGCTTGACAGAGCTAGGTCTTGGTCCAGTGGCAAGGGTTAACCAGGACGACTGGAGACCAGCTCTGTTGCACGGACCCAGTGTGCACACATATCGCAGTGTGGGCTGGCCCATGCTGCCCCTGGGCCCTCACCTCTTCTGGGTCTTTAATGACCTCCCCCGCAGCTCGCCAAGTTTCTCCTCTCTCCGAGACGCAGTCTGCTTCGCTGGGCTGAGGTTTCTCAGGATACCGGCTGCTATGCTGCACCTCACCCAAGAGGCTAATCTTCATGTATAAGTCTCGACTGCGTGTGTTGGCTATTCAACCGTGGGGGTGGGTGGTGCAATCAGGAAACTCAGCACTTTGGGGGAAAATGTGAAGTTATCCACCTTTTGGCAGGAAAAAATAAAAAAGCAAATTATTATTTTAATGGGGGAAAGATTACAAAGTGCTGCAGTACAGAGGGATCTGGGTGTTCTCGTGCATGAAACACAAAAAGTTAGTATGCAGGTACAGCAAGTGATCAGGAAGGCAAATGGAATGTTGGCCTTTATTGCAAGGGGGATAGAGTATAAAAGCAGAGAAGTCCTGCTCCAACTGTACAGGGTATTGGTGAGGCCACACCTGGAGTACTGCATACAGTTTTGGTCTCCGTATTTAAGGAAGGATTGGTTTTGGTTTCCATATTTAAGGAAGCATATACTTGCATTGGAGGCTGTTCAGAGAAGGTTCACTAGGTTGATTTCCGGAGATGAAGGGGTTGACTTATAAAGAAAGGTTGAGCAGATTGGGCTTGTACTCATTGGAGTTATTGAAACTTATAAGATTCTGAGGGGGCTTGACAGGGTCGATGCAGAGAGGATGTTTCCCCTTGTCGGGGAATCTAGAACTAGGGGGCATTCAATCATATCTTCTTGCAGTGTACACTTTTGCAAAGTAAAAAGCCCCAACTCACTAAGTCTGACCTGAGGGCCTTTAAATTGGTATCAATCTAGTGGCCCTTCTCTGAACCTTTTCCAAGCTATGAGCGTTAGAAAAAGGAGAGTATATTGGTGGGGATAGGATCGGGGACAGCTGTGAAGACTCCCCCTGTTGAATAGCCTGTTGCCTTGGATCACTTGTGTAGTTTGGGCCGGGGACTGCAGGCACGTATTAGAGTTTTTGGGAGCTGAAGGAAAAGAAACATTATTAACCTCTTATAGCTAAAAAAAATTCTAGGTCATTTTATTACTTGTAGAAATCTTTCTAAAAGTTTGAGATTGTTTAGCTGGTCATGTGATTCCCGACACGAGGTTTGCACCCTTTATACAGCCAAACATGCTGGGAGTCACATGCATCCTGAAGGGCACCTGGTTTGAGTGTCTGCACCTGTTTGGTCACCCCCCCCCCCCCCCACATTCCCCGAATGTTTGTGGTGGAGGAGCGGCGAGAGATCGTGGTGGAGGTGTGGCAAATGAGGGTACGAGGCCCATAAGAGGCAAGGACCCAGGGGCACCATGGGCCAGACCACACTGCGATATGTGTGCGCACTAGGTCTGTGCAGCAGAGCTGGTCTCCAGTCGTCCTGGTTAATCCTTGCCACTGGACCAAAACCTAGCTCTGTCAAGCCCGTGTGGTGGCTGGTGTGCAACGGTCACCACACGTTTTTTTAAAAAAAAAAATCCACGCACAGGCATCTTCCACCCCCTCAATTGGAGTTCAGGACTGGAACATCGGGTCCTTCATTGAAACATCTGTGGACTCGTGGAAGCAAGTCATCCTTGTTCGAGAGACCGCCTGTGATTTGGTCAGCAATACCCAGGTGTACAAACTGTTCCACAGAGACTCTGAGCCCAAAATAGGTGTCGGAGAGCTTGAATCCACTGACTTTTCATAAATGGTTCTAAACTAAAGTTTGTAACAATCTAAGAAAGTACTTACATTTATACAACGCTTTTCAGAACCTTCGGATGCCCCAAAACCAATGAAGTACTTTATAAAAAAAAAAGTGTAGCCACTGTTGCAGTGTGGGAAATGTGACAGCCAATTTGCGCACAGCAAGCTCCCACAAACAGCAATGAGCGAATGACCAGAGAATCTTTTTCAGTGATGTTGGTTGAGGGATCAGTATTGTCCAGGACACTCGAGATAACTCCCCTGCTGTTCTTCAAATGGTGCCGTGGGATTGGAGAGCAGACTGAGAGCCTGGGTTTCACATCTCACCTGAAAGACTGCACCTCCAACGGTGCAGCACTCCCTCACACTGCATTGGAGTGTCGGTCTAGATTTTGTGCTCGAGTCCCTGGAGTGGACATTACCATGGAGTTCCACAGGCCACACAAGTTAATCCTTGTCACTAGCTGTCCCCTGAAGCTGGTGGCCGGCCTTCTCCTTGAACTGCTGCACTCCTTGCTCGTGGCGCTCTGTCGTTCATTGCTTATTACTGAGCAGTTGGCTGGGCTACTTCAAGAGGGCATCAAGAATCAAGCACCTGGTGGGGACTGGGGTCGCATACAAGCCAGACCTGCTGGAGGTTGGGGGTTCCAGTCTCTGAAGTGTATTAATCAACCCGGTGAAACAATCCCAGAGCTTTGATTCATTACATTCAGCTCCATAACTTGTTATGGTGGTATTTGAACTTGCGGTCCCTCTGCTACCGGTCCAGTACCACAACACTACACCAGAGTGTGGATACCGCAGGTTGCTGCTGCTAACCGATCTTGGCGCTGAGATTTAGCATTTCATGGAATCATACAGCATTCGGCCTGCCGTGTCCACACTTTGAAAGAGCTGACCAATTCGTCCCAGTCTCCTCTTTCCCCATAGCCCTGCAAACTACTCCTTTTCATAAGAACATAAGAAATAGGAGCAGGAGTTGGCCATTCGGCCCCTCGAGCCTGCTCCGCCATTGAATACGATCATGGCTGATCTGATCATGGACTCAGCTCCACTTCCCCGCCCGTTCCCCATAACCCCTTATCCTCTTATCGTTTAAGAAACTGTCTATTTCTGTCTTAAATTTATTCAATGTCCTGGCTTCCACAGCTCTCTGAGGCAGCGAATTCCACAGATTTACAACCCTAAGAAGAAATTTCTCCTCATCTCAGTTTTAAATGTGTGGCCCCTTATTCTCAGATCATGCCCCCTAGTTCTAGTCTCCCCCATCAGTGGAAACACCCTCTGAGTCCACGTATATATCCAATTCCCTTTTGAAAATGACGATTGAATGTGCTTCCACCACCCTTTTGCGAATTATCTTAAATTTGTCTCCTCTGGTTACTGACCCGCGTGTCAGTGAAAACTGTTTCTCTTGCACAGGGTATACTCTCTCATGACCTCTGTTAAATCTCCTCTTCACCTTCTCTGCTCTAAGGAGAACAACCCCAGCTTCTCCAGTCTCTCCACATAACTGGAGTCCCTTAACCCTGGTACCATTTTAATAGATCTCCTCTGCACCCTCTCCAAGGCCTTGACATCCTTTCTGTGGTGTGGTGTCTAAAAATGGCCACGATACTCCAGCTGTGGGGCCCAAGCCGTGTTTTACTACGGTTCTGCAATAAAATAGCTGCAGCCACCTTCAAGTTACCGCGCTACTGCAGACAGGACTGCGTGCATTTAACGTTCAGAGTGGGTACCCGAGAGGGATAAACTCCTCGGCACCCACTCACGTTCAGCTAAAAGTGCAGGACACGCCTCACTGCCGAGCGACATTTGTACTCACATTTTGCAGGCGTCACTGGATGGGGGATCAGGAGCGGAATGAATATTGGCTCCATTGTCTTCGGGCGAATATGGGAACGTTTGTGCAAAACCTTCTCCCAGGGGTTGAATGTGCGGGGTGGGGTAAAATCCCCCGATAGGGCAGGTTGTACCTGGTCAATGCAAGCAGACATGGCGAGAGGCCAGTGGCCTTTTGTTGTTGCGAGTTTCCCTGTACTAAAAGCTAATTTCTTGGTGGTGGTGGTGGTGGTGGGGGGGCACACGTGTGGCAGGTAGGGGGGGGGAAGGAAGGGGCGTGCTGAGGGAGGAGCAGTCGCCGGTTTGTGTGTGTGTGTGTGTGTGTGTGTGTGTGTGTGTGTGGGGGGAGGTGCAAGTGGAGATGAGGAGGGCTACAGACATTAATGGTAGAAAGGCCTGAAAGAGGGAATTCTGGGTTTTGTACAGCGGAGTAGTGAATACAAGAGTGAGGAATTGATGTTGTATTTGTGCATGATGCTTGAGGCCACAGTTGGGAGCATCGTGCGTAGTTCTGGGCACCCCATTATCGGATGGACACGAGAGCCACAGGAAGGGGGACAGTGAAGATTCACTTGCACAGTACATGGGAATACAAGTTTTGTGTAGAAAGGCAAATTCTCTCCCCCCGCCCCCCCAGCATTGGAGCAGAGAAGGTCAAGGATCCATCTAATACAGACTGCCCGAAATGTAAAAGGTTGAGAGGGTAGATAATGGAGTGTTTCCAGCGGTTGTTGAATCAGTAACAAAACACAGACAAAAGATTACCATTAACAGAACAAAGGGGGAAGTTGGCCATTTTCTGAGGATTATCTGGACACAATGCTTTGCTACAAGTGGCTATTATGACAATCCGAGACTACCTCATTCAAAATGGAATTGGGTAAGTATTTGGAAAGATATGAGGAAAGGGCAGGGAAAATGTGACTGCGATTAAAGAGCTCATTGGCATAAGTAGGATGGACAAAATGGCCTCCTTCAGTGTGATAACTGTTGGGATTCCCCAATATTAAAAAATGTTTTAAAATTGAAGCATTTGTTTGCCAGGATTTAGGAACCATTAAAAAGAAAATCACAAAGCAACACATGTTTTAAAAAGGTTTAACATCTCCCATCAACCATTCCAGTTTCACAGTCGGTAGCTGTCCTCTGCAGCTCATATGCTGCAAAACACTGATGGCCGCACTTTACTCTCGTCCTGTAACAATCCCACTCTCAGGCCTGGCAAATTTCAAGTTTAAAACCTTGCAAACAATGACCGAGTAATGACCCAGTCCAGCCTGTCGTGCAGAGCTTGTGAATCAACATTTCTGCACTCCCCACCCCACACTCCAAGGCTTGGGAACTGCGTGAGCAAGCCTTCACAGCGGATTGACGTTAACACCTCTAAAACCGATTGTCTGGGCATCATTTCAGTGTGGGAGCTTGCTGTGCGCAAATTGGCCGCGGCACTTCCGACATTGCAACAATGCCTACGCTTCAAAAAGTACTTCATTGGCTGTAAAGTGCTCGGGGACGTCCTGACTAACCCATGAAGACAAAAAGCTCGCACAGTTGTGCTGTAAATATGGCGTTGTCTTGTGGTCGGTGTTAGTCCCACTGCACAAACCGGGCTTGCAGGGTTTGAGTTTGGACTTTGGACACAATCGGCGAGTCGGGCATAAATTGCGCTAGTTTTGATAAGTGCTTTTTTCCCCCCCTCTTGCCACTCACTCATTTGTATATCACGGAACACACAATCTGCCATGAACCAGCTCAATCGGGCAGAGTTTTCAAATGTAATTTTTTTTAAATTTGCTTTCTTAAAAAAAAAAAAATTCCTTAATATAGTTAAGATGGTAACTTGGTGCAGTCTGATTACTGCAACTGAAAATGGGTTTTATCACATACGAAGCATTTTTAATCAGTGTCAATCCACCCGAGAAACCTGATTTAAAATGACTGAAAATAACTTTTTTTAAATATGCAAAACTATTTTCTAGTTAAATTGGGGTTCAGTAGTCAGTTTCTCAGTAAATTAAAACATATTATATTCAAAAGCTTTTAAAACATTTCTGTTGGTGTCCTTGAGCTGAAAACAACCAGCTTAATTTTTGTAGCCTCCTCAAAGGCTTGGGGAACCCCAATGATAATGAATTCACCCTGGGGGTGTGGCCACGTGTGGGTGGGGCTGGCTTGTAGCGCAGTGGTTTTTAAACCCGTGTGAAAGATTGCGGCAACTCGAGTTGCGCTGAATGTAATTTGGGCTTAAAATTCCGCGATCTTTCGCGGAGGTTATGCTAATTTTGGGGAAGTTGTGCCAAAAATACCAGCGCAACTGAGCAGACGCTCTGTCCCCTAGTGTCCTGGAGGATTAGCTTCGAGGCTGCAGAGTTGTTCAAAGGTGGGGGATGGAGTGCTAACCCTCGCCATAGCTCTTGCTGTTATTAATGTTGGATTCTCGCTCTCGCTCACACCACGTGTTGTAGTCATTAACCATCTTTTGATGAATTATTAATTGCCGGAGTTCAGAGGCTGGATGTGCTCATGGGTCAAAAGAGGCAGATTCTGTGTGAACCTCCAGGGTAAGTGCCAGTTCCACGATCAGCTGTCACACACAACTCCACTGGGTTGTGCTGGGTCTCGAGCACCAAGTTTAGAACGAATTAATATGGATGTACTAATGGCCATGCAATTACCCAACCTTTTTATATAAAGAACGGGTAGAATGCAATAAAACGTCTATTTTAAAAACTGGTTGCTGGTGAGGGCTGAGCGAAGCAAGAAGGTGCACCCTGATACCACCTCCGGGAAAGTGCTGATAAAGAACCAGTGGGGCATTTGCCAGTCTGAGTGACTGATGTACAGGCTGTGTCTGAAGATGGAGAAATCCCAGCACTGTGTTGTCACCAGAATTACAGTAATACTGGTGGCTGCGTGAAGCCCACCTGAACTACGAGGAATGCGAACACTCCAGGCATCGACCCTACTCTTCCAGTCCTGGATTGTGTCTGGCGAGAGTATTGTTTAACACTAAGGTTTCTGGTGCTTACAAGTCTGTCGCTTGTGGTGAGAGCAATTTGAACTGATGTGCTAAGAATATCACTCAAGAAAAGCATCAGCTAAAATTGAAATGTGTTGATGATTGCTGCCCTGTTCCCCATAGAATATTGGTACCAAATACACCTGATGTGAGCTTCTACCAATGCTTAATGCCCCAATCAGAACCGCGTAAGGATTTAATTGTACGTATCTGCAAGTACTAGGCAGGTGTAACTTGGTGTACATTGTATCATCATCATAGGCAGTCCCTCGGAATTGAGGAAGATTTGCTTCCACTCTTAAACATGAGCCGGTAGGTGGCTGAACCGTCCAATATGAGAACCACAGTCCCTGTCACAGGTGGGACAGATGGTCATTGAGGGAAGGGGTGGGTGGGACAGGTTTGCCGCACGCTCTTCGCCAGCCTGTGCTTGACTTCTGCATGCTCTCGGCGACGAGACTTGAGGTGCTCAGTGCCCTCCCAGATGCACTTCCTCCACTTAGGGCGGTCTTTGGCCAGGGACTCCCAGGTGTCAGTGGGGATGTTGTGCTTTGAGGGTGTCCTTGTAACGTTTCCTCTGCCCATCTTTGGCTTGTTTGCCGTGAAGGAGTTCCGAGTAGAGCGCTTGCTTTGGGAGTCTCGTGTCTGGCATGCGGACGGTGTGGCCTGCCCAGCGGAGCTGATCAAGTGTGGTCAGTGCTTCAATGCTGGGGATGTTGGCCTGGTCGAGGACACTAACATTGGTGCATCTGCCCTCCCAGGGGATTTGCAGGATCTTGCGGTGGCATCGTTGGTGGTATTTCTCCAGCGATTTGAGGTGTCTACTGTACATGGTCCATGTCTCTGAGCCATTCAGGAGGGCGGGTATTGCTACAGCCCTGTAGACCATGAGCTTGGTGGCAGATTTGAGTACATTGTGTACAGAACCTGAGAGCATGCGTCTGTGCTCCGAGGATTTTGCTCTTCGCTCCGTTGAATAGGAGTAGGGAGATGAACAAGTGGTATATAATCTACTTTAATCAAACGGTCTGTGGGGCAGGGGAGGGGGGGGAGAGCTGCAGTGTTGGGTGCCCCCTGACTGCGGTGGATTTCGAGACTGCCCATTTGCTGGTGGCAGACTGTTTGTGCAACACCTAGTGTCTGAAGCAGTGAAGGCCTTGGAGCTTGCGATAGTCAGCTGGACTCTTGCTGTGAACAGTCCTCGACTAATTCTGCCCATCTGTCAGTGTGACCCATCTACAGCAAGGCATCAGTCAATATGGCAGTGTCCTTTATTTTAAAAATATATATTTAAGCCTAAAACTTGCAGAGATTTTCCAGATACATATCTCCCTTGTAGATGGGGTTTAAAAAGGAAAAAAATCAAGCGAGGATCTCTGCTAGCTCAGTGATTACATAGAATATACAGCACAGAAACGGGCCATTCAGCCCAACCAGTCTGTGCTGATGTTTATACTCCACACCAGTCCCTTCCCATTCCGTCTGCCTCCTCTCAGCCTTTCGGCCTATCTTTCTATTCCCCTTTCTCTCATGTACTCATCTAGTGTCATTTTGAAAGCATCTAAGCTATTTATCTGATCCACATTCCTGCGAGTGGATCACTAAGCACTCTGAGCAAAGTAACTGCAGGTATCTTGTATTTATGGACCCTAGTTTTGGATTATTCCACAGGTGGAAGCATTCTCTCCTCAGCTACCCATTCATCATTTTTAAGACTTCTATCGGGTCTCCTCTAAGTATTCTGTTTTTCTAAAGAAAAAAATCGTCAACTTGTTCAAACTTTCCCGATAGCTGTAATCTCTGTCTGGTGCCATTCCTGTAAATCTTTACTGCATGTTTTCCAGTGCTCTGTCCTTTTTATAGTATGGAGACCAGATCTGTGCACAGTTCTCTCATGCAGGCTGATCAGGGTCCTATACAAGTTCATAACTTCACTACTTTTGAATTCTTTACCCCTAGGAATAAACCCCAGTGTTTGTTAACCTACTTTTAATTGCTCTGCTGACCTGTGACATTGCTTTTAATGATTTGTTCACCTAGATCCTTTGCTGCTCTTCCCCATTCAGTTTTGTATTTTCCAAGGTGATGGTTCTGTTTTTCCTACCAAAGCACAGCTCCTCACATTTGTTAAAATTCATTTTGCCATGTGACTGCCCAGTCTGCAAATTTTCTAACTTGTATTATAGTGCATTCTTGTGTTAGTTACACTCCCAGTTTGGTTTCATCTGCAAATGTTGATATTGAGTTACTTGTTCCTAAGCCCAAACCATGAATGTAAATTATGAATAATCATCATCATCATAGGCAGTCCCTCGAAGCAAGGATGACTTGCTTCCACGCCAAAAAGGATGAGTTCACAGGTGTTGCAATGAAGGGTCTGATATTCCGGATTTCGAACTACACCCTGAAGGGTGTAAGATGCCTGTGCGTGGATTTTTTTTTTTAAACATGGGGTGGTCGTTGCACACCAGCCATCACACGGGCTTGACAGAGCTAGGTCTTGGTCCAGTGGCAAGGATTACCCAAGACGACTGGAAGACCAGCTCTGCTGCACGGACCTAGTGCGCGCACATATCGCAGTGTGGGCTGGCCCGTGCTGTCCCTGGGCCCTTGGCCCCGAACTCACGCCTCCCCTGGGCCCCGATCATATCCCTCCACAGTCTCTCGCCACTCCTGCTGTATCTGCCCACGCTCCAATCACCGACCTGGACCTTGATGACGTCGCCCTCCTGCACCAGCTCACACTGCTCCCTGGAGTGGTATGAATAACAATGGCCCCAGCACTGATCCTTGCAGAACATCACTTTCTACCTTCCACCAATCTGATAACTACCATTTACCCTTACTCTCTACTTTCTATTTTATTGCCAATTTGCTATCCATTCAGCTATTAGCTCCCTGACTCCACATACCCTAACATTCCTCATGAGCCTACTTTGTGGTACCTTACCAACCTTTTGGAAATCCAAGCGCATGACATCTGCATATCCCTTGTCTAATCTTTCCATTACCTCTTCAAAGAATTCTTCGAAGAATTCTATCAAGTTAATTAAGCACGATTTAGCTTTTGGAATCCATGCTGACTATTTTGTATTATGTTTTCTATCACTTTTAGTTTAGATTCCAGTATCTTTCCTATCACTGACATTAGGCTGACTGGTCTATAGTTCATAGGTTTGGTTCTATCTCCCTTTTTGTGGGACCAACATTAGCTGTCTGCCAATTCTCAGGCAATACCTGCTCTTCTACGGAATATATATATGTTCATACCATCCACACCTGGAGGTATATTCTCTTTAGTTTTGCTAGTTTGTCACATATTTTCTCCCTTCTATCCCAACTACACTAATATTCCTTTTTAAGTTCATCCTCTATTGAAATGTTTATTTTGTTAGCTTCCGTAGTTAAAATCTGAGGCGAAGCAGTTCTTCGATACTTTGCCATTTCTCTCAGTACCGGAGAGTTTATCTTGCTCATCCTTTCGTGGCCCCATTCTTGCATTCATTTCTCATTTGTTACTTGTGTGTCTATACAATACTTATTATTTATATTCCATTAATTTGATTTTGTAATTGCTCTTTGCCTTCCTGATGGTTTTTTAACTTCTCTGTCCTTTTAAAAGACTTGCATTTATATAGCGCCTTTCACCACACCAAACGTCTGAGCGCTTTACAGCCAATGAAGAGGGAGTTAGATATGGCCCTTACGGCTAAGGGGATCAAGGGGTATGGAGAGAAAGCAGGAATGGGATACTGAGGGAATGATCAGCTGTGATCTTATTGAATGGTGGTGCAGGCTCGAAGGGCCGAATGGCCTGCTCCTGCACCTATTTTCTATGCAAGTACTTTTGGAGTGTAGTCACTTGTAATGTGGGAAATGCGGCAGCCAACTTGCGCACAGCAAGCTCCCACAAACAGCAATGTGATAATGACCAGATAATCTGTTTTTGTTGTTTTGATTGAGGGATAAATATTGGCCAGGACATCGGGGCGAACTCCCCTGCTCCACTTCGAAATAGTGCCATGGGATCTTTCACGTCCACTTGAGAGAGCAGACGGGGCCTCGGTTTAACGTCTCATCCGAAAGACGGCACCTCCGACAGTGCAGCACTCCCTCAGCACGGTACTGGGAGCGTCAGACAGGATTTTTGGGCTCAAGTCCCTGGAGTGGGACTTGAACCCACACCTTCTGACTCCGAGGTGAGTGTGCTGCCCACTGAGCCACAGCTGACACTGTGTACCTTTTTAGTATCTAAGTACTTGTATATCTTTTTCTTTACATTCAATTTTCCGTTTAGTTCTTTATTCATCCACTGTGCCTGAACATTGGCTTGCTTGTTTTTGACTTTTAGTGGATTATATTTCTCTCGAATTGTATTGATAACCAATTTAAAGATTTCCTACTGTTTTTCTGTCTTGAGCTCTTGAGCTTTTTCAAGATCTCCCCCCAGTTTACCTCAAGTTCCACCTTCATTTGCTCATAATTGGCTCTCTTTCAATCTATTACCTTAGTCTTTGTCCTACTTGTGTCACTCTCAATCCTAATCTCGAACCTTACTATGTTATGATCGCTACTACTAAGATGCTCTCCTATTCATTCTTTCTTCTTTTTGTTCTGGGTCATTACCCATTACAGCATCCAACAATGATTCTTTACTCGTTGGTCCTGTACACACTAAAAACTCGATTTCCTTTCTCCTTCCTGCCAGTTTATTTGGGGGTAGTTGAAATCTCCCATCATTATTATTCTATGCCTGCTACTCCTTGTAGATTTGCCAACATATTCCTTTCTCCGATTCCCTTCCATTATTTGGTGGTCTATAGTATATCCCTGTTTGGGTGCTGGATCCCTTGTATCTTAACTCTATCCATATGGATTCTGTATCTATTTTGCTGATAGTTACAACCAATGTTCTAGTGCATGCAAGGTTTGTGCAACCAGTGAGACAGCTTTTAAATAGGAAAAAACGCTCGTGCGTCGAATTTTGAATCCCCCCCCCCCCCCCCTTAAAGGTGCTGCGTGGGCCAAAATAATTACAGGCAGCATCGGTTACAACCTTTGTTTTAAACTACCATTGTTATCTTTAACTAGTCCAGCTACTCCACCTCCCCTCCCTCCTTCTCATTCCTCTCTCTCTAACTGTGTTCTATCCTGCAATATTCAGTTGCCAGTCCTGTACTCTCTGCCATGTTTCAGCCATCCCCGAGATCATCCACACTCCCTCTTGGAATGGAAGCAAGTCTTCCTCGATTTCGAGGGACTGCCTCTGACTGACTGACAGATTCTCCACACAAATCATTGCCTCCGGTTCATCCATTTTGTTTTGAATACTACATACATTGCTGTACCAACAATTTAAATTACTTTGTGTTGTTATTCCTTTGTTTTTAGTAGTTATTTTACCTTTATGCTCTGACTGTATCAGATCGCTGGTCATCCGGGGAATAAGGGTTTTGGAGAGTGGGCAGGGAAGTGGGCAGATCAGCCATGATCTTATTGAATGGTGGAGCAGGCTCAAGGGCCAAATGGCCTACTCCTGCTCCTATTTTTATGTTCTTATCCTTATTATTTTAATCTGTCCTTAAAGCTCTTCCTGATTCATTTATTGTTTGGTTTCCGTAATTTCGAGCAGTTCCCTCCCCCTATGTTACTAATTTACAGCCCTGGTCATCCTTTTCTGTCAGGAATGTAGTCCCAGCCGGGTTCAGGTGGAGCTCGTCCCAACGGTACAGCTCCTTCCTGTCCCAGTACTGGTGCCAGTGCCACATGAAATGGAATCCCTCCTTTTCCCCCACCACTCCTTTAGCCATGTGTTGACTTTCCCCATTTGTCCCTGCGCCAATTTGCACGTGACTTGGATAATGAGGTCCCGCTTTTCAATTTAGCTCCTAACTCCTGATATTTCCTTAGCAGCACCCCTTCCCTAATCCTCTGTTGTTGGTTCCAATATGGCCACAGCAACTGGAACCTCCTCCTCCCTTTCCAAATTCTTTTCCAGCCATTTTGTAATGTCCCTTATCCTGGCACTGGGGTAGGCAACACACCCTTCGCGACTCTCGATCCTGACTGCAAAGAATACTATCTATCCCCCTAATGATAGAATCCCTAATAACTGTAACCTTTCTACTCTGGACCATCTTCCCTCAGACGACATAACATAAGAAATAGGACAGGAGTAGGCCATACAGCTCCTCGAGCCTGCTCCGCCATTTTATAAGATCTTGGCTGATCTGATTATGGACTCGGGTCCACTTCCCTTCCCGCTCCCCATAACCCCTTATTCCCTTATCGGTTAAGAAACTGTCTCTCTCTCTCAAATTTATTCAATGTCCCAGCTTCCACAGCTCTCTGAGGCAGCGAATTTCACAGATTTACAACCCTCTTGAGAGAAGAAATTTCTCCTCATCTCAGTTTTAAATGGGCGGCCCCTAATTCTAAGATTATGCCCTCTAGTTCTAGTCTCCCCAATCAGTGGAAACATTCTCTCTGCATCCACCTTGTCAAGTCCCCTCATAATCTTATACATTTTGATAAGATCACCTCTCATTCTTCTGAATTCCAATAAGTAGAAGCCCAACCTACTCAACCTTTCCTCATAAATCAACCCCCTCATCTCTGGAATCAGCCTTGTGAAATTTCTCTGAACTGCCTCCAAAACAAGCACATCCCTTTGTAAATATGGAAACCAAAACTGCAAGTAATATTCCAGGTGTGGCCTCACCAATGCCCTGTATAGCTGTGACAAGACTGCCCTGCTTTTATACTCCATCCCCTTTGCAATAAAGGCTAAGATTCCATTGGCCTTCCTGATCACTTGCTGTACCTGCATACTATCCTTTTGTGTTTCATGCACAAGTACCCCCAGGTCCCGCTGTACTGCAGCACTTTGCAATTTTTCTCCATTTGAATAATAACTTGCTCTTTGATTTTTTTCTGCCAAAGTGCATAACCTCACACTTTCCAACATTATATTCCATCTGTCAAATTTTGGCCCACTCACTTAGCCTGTCTATGTCCTTTTGCAGATTTTTTGTGTCCTCCTCACACAATGCTTTTCCTCCCAACTTTGTATCATCCGCAAACTTGGCTACGTTACACTCAGGCCCTTCTTCCAAGTTGTTAATACAGATTGTAAGTAGTTGGGGTCCCAGCACTGATCCCTGCGACACCCCACTAGTTACTGATTGCCAACCAGAGAATGAACCATTTATCCCGACTCTGTTTTCTGTTAGTTACGTTACATTATCTGCTCTATGGTGCCATGGTCGCCATTCTGAATTCCGTTCCCACAGTCTTTCTCCTCCTCCTCACTGGTATCGAGTACTTTGTACCTGTTTCACAGGAGCTGTAAGACCTCTGTACAAACCAATAATCCAGGTTATTCTCCTACATTCTCCTTACCTGGCTGACTGACAGTCATACACTCTCCTTCCTGCACCTTCCTCTGGTGTGTGTGTGTGTGTGTGTGTGACTGTACTGGGGAGTAAATTATCCAGTAACTCCTCCTCCTCCCCCTTGTGTGTTGGAGCATCTCCAGCTCAGCGACTGAGTCCGAATGTCTCGAGGCAGCGACATTTGTTGCAGATATGGCAATCTGGGACAGTCTCTCTGTCCACAAACTCCCACACACTACAATCCCGACACACCACCTGCACTGCCATGTTATCATTCATTATCTGTCTTTGTTCGCATGCCAGACACGAGTGCATCCATCGCCGAGAGCATGCAGAAATCGCGTGCAGAGCGTGCGGCAAACCTGTCCCACCCTCCCTTACCCTCAACGACTGTCTGTCCCACCTGTGACCGGGACTGTGGTTCTCGTATTGGACTGTTCAACCACCTAAGGACTCATTTTTAGAGTGGAAGCCTGTCTTCCTCGATTCCGAAGGACTGCTATGGTGATGATCTGTCCTTTAATTCTTGAACTAATTGGCCACTTGAATCTAGATTTATTAAATAGGTGGATTTGGCTTGTTTTTTAATCAATTAGTATTTAGTTACTGTGATTAATTACTTAGTTATTTATCAGTTGTTAGCATCTTTAAATGCAGTTAATATTGAATAACTTGGCTCATTTTCCTTGCACTTTTATTAATTCCTCACTAACTCAAGCTTGCCCCTACCAGACGCACAAAGGGATATGTAGATACTTTGCTTAATTTCTTCGAGTTGTGCCACTGCTTTCTGTGTGTTGATTATGACGCCGCTTTTTCTCATTTCCTCTTCCTCTAATTGTGCGGTGTGGTAATGCACTAGGCCGATCGGACGGTCCCCGGTCTGTGCTGAGCCAGGTGACCATGGGGGTCCTTCCTGGACTGGGAGTCCCACCGTCATCCCGTGACTGCTGCTGCAAGTACGTTCCCGTCCGTCTCAAAATGAGGATTCCGTTTCCCCATCAACTTCATTTAGATTGACAGCTTTAAGCAGCCCTGGAAAAACCCAAAGTCTTGGCCTCGCCTGTAGCCCTGGCATGGATGCACTCATTACTTTAGGATGGCTAAGCAGTTATTTTCCCCACTGTGAATCAGTTGGGCTCAGTGTCCCTGGATATGCAGAGGTTTCAACATTTCGATCTGTGGCAGTGACTAGGGGAAAGGGGATGGAGAGAGGCTTGAAAGATTTGGCTGTTTTGAGTGGTGGGTAACATGTTAAATAGTTAAGTTTTCCAAAATGTTCCCCCTTCACCATAAATATTCCAGTTCGATCTAAAAGACGTCCTGGTATGTGCCCACAGGGCTGCTTAACTCTCAGGGTTAGATCATTGAGTAGTACAGTGGAGAAAGAGGCCCTTCGGCCCATTGAGTCTGCACCGCCTCTTTCGAACAGCAATCCAGTTAGTCTCCTTACTGAACAATTGATGTGAAATCTTGAAAGGTGTAATAAGAATTTTAGACCAGCTAGTAATTGTATACAATTTAACCCCACCCCGCCCCCACCCGAGAGGGACCTGTTTGGAGGATTCCTCCTCAGCTTTCCAGTACTGTGGCCGTATGGAAGCTTCAGCAACAAGTGTCAATAGGCTGGTCATTCGTTGGTTGGGGAGGGGGAAATAATGATCTGGTGCTGGGCCTTGGCTCCCTCCAGTTTTATTTATCTCTTTTCCCCCCCCCCCCCCCCCAATCCGATTTCTTGTAGAACTGGTGAGATGACCTAACTGAGGAAAACAGAGTATCACAATCCTGGGGGGATTCTCTGCTCTTCACGGCTCACCACACCTTTTACCCACTCGGTCATCACTGCTTAACAGCTGTCTGTGAGCAGTACCGACATAGCTCCTGTGTTCGAAGTCTCCCCATATCCTCCCAATTAGGAACACAAGAAATAGGAGCAGGAGTAGGCCCCTCGCGCCCGCTCCGCCATTCAATAAGATCATGGCTGATCTTCTACCTCAACTCCACCTTCCCGCACTATCCTCATATACCTTATAACAGTCCTGCTCGACAAGGTTACAGACTCTAGGGTAGAGGAACTTGAGACGGTGTATGTGTGAACCGAAGGGATAGTCCACATTCTGAGCAACCTTGTCCAGTTTGCAGCTTCCTAGAGTTTGTGCAATGCTGAAAGCTCTCGCGCTCGCGCCTCCCCCCGGGGTTATTCGCCGTGTTTTATGGAGCGGTGTAAGGGGATTGAAAACATAGAAAATAGGAGCAGTAGTAGGCCATTCAGCCCTTCGAGTCTGCACCACCATTCAATATGATCATGGCTGATCTCCTATCTCAACACCTTATTCCCACCTTTTCCCATACCCCTTGATGCCTTTTGTTTCTAGAGATCTATCTATCTCCCTCTTAAATATATTCCATGACTTGGTCTCCACAGCCTTCTGTGGTAAAGAATTCCACAGGTTCACCACCCTCTGAGTGAAAACATTTCTCTTCATCTCGGTCCTAAATTTCCTACCCCGTATCCTGAGACTGTGACCCCTTGTTCTAGACTTCCCAGCCAGTGGAAACATCCTCCCCGCATCCAGTCTGTCCAACCCAAAGTAAATTAGAACAAGGCTGTGGGACCAAGATTTGACTTTAACCCATGTGGTGGGAGTTGTTTGCTCTCTGGTGGTAAGGGTCCAAATTGAAGTCAATTTAGATAGGGTCAGCTCAATTTCTTGTGGCTGTAGCGAACAGCTCGCCTCAAAACACCCGGTGCCTCGTCGGCAAATGACCCGATGGCCCAGGATACCTGGTATGGGGGTGATTGGGAATGACCCCTTAAATACCGTGAAGTTCAAGTGCATTATTGGGGCAAAGGGCAGTGGTTCATAGTAGCCGATACTGTCAAAATCTGTGTAGATTTTGCTGAAATTGTCAAGTGCTGTATCTTTAATTCAGCAGAAGTATTTAAAGCTTCAGTGCCTCATGGTTGGCAGGGTTCCTGTGTTTCTGTAAACGGTTTGTGAGCTTATTCTCAAGGTATTGCATTCCAAGGCGTCTACTGTTCTTTAACATG
Organism: Pristiophorus japonicus; assembly: GCF_044704955.1. NCBI lineage: Eukaryota > Metazoa > Chordata > Chondrichthyes > Pristiophoridae > Pristiophorus > Pristiophorus japonicus. The sequence continues at coordinate 173,231,265 of NC_091984.1, forward strand.
ATTCAATCTTGGAACTGGATCACGTTTTTTTTTCAAAAAATGCCTTGACTGCTGCCAACCGTTTTGTGCCTGTAACGCTGACGGGGGGAAAAACAAGCTTCTGACTATTGCTGCAAGTTTAGGACGTCCAAATAATTTGCCGTGGCCTTTAATGAGATGTAAGTGATATCCAGCCCGTTCCGCCCTGCTGCGTTGTCAGCTGGTCCAAGGGTGGCTTCGCTCTTGCTCATCTCCTGGGGTCTGGGTCTCCCCTCCGGCTGGACCCTGGCCTCTGTTTCACTTGCTTCCTCTGTTTGGCTTTGTGAGTTTTGCCTTTAACTCTCCATGTGGTGAGTGTGGATGGCTTATAAGTGACTGAAGCAGCTTAAACCTTTTTTCTCGGTTATATTATCCAAGGGTTGGTTTACCGGAGTGACCCGGGCTGGTGGCTGTGTTTAAATCAGCCGTTGACATCCACTGGGGCAATCGCTGTCTTTTCAGATGGATGGTGTCTGATTTTTCTTTTCTCTTTCCATCCCCCCCCCCCCCCCCCCCCCAATCCAAAATAAAAGTTTGGATTGTTTGTTTTCCTTGTTCGTTTGAAGCAGGATTCATTTTCAGCATTTGGATTTGGAGAGTTTTCTCGAATCGAGTTACACGGCAGTGGATCTTTCTCAGACGTGTAAAGCCCGATGTGAAGCAGTGCTGCCTTGTTCCACCACTCTGCCTGGATAAAGTGGGGTTGACAGAAACCCGCAAACGAGTGAGGGGTGCGTCGAGTTGCCAGGTTTCAGCGGCCAGCTGGCGAGGCGCGGACCCTTTACACACAGTAAAAGCAGAAACTGCTGGAGGCACTCAGCAGGTCAGGCTACATCTGTGAGGAGAGAAAGAGAGTTCCTCTTTCGGTGGATAACTGCTTTATTAGAACCTGGTCAGACCTGCCGCAGGGTCGCTGACCTGAAACGTTCACACTCTCTCTCTCTTCCCCCCACCCCCACAGATGCTGCCTGACCTGCTGAGAGCTTCCAGCATTTAATTTCAGATTTCCAGCATCTGTAATATTTTGTGTTTTTGTTTTCTTTTGTATGAAGATTCAGTTCTGTTTTCATTGGACAGTTACCGATGGATAATCTGTGTGCGATACGCTCTGGGGGGTGGGGGTGTGTGTCCCCATCCTTGCGTATGTTGTTTGAATTGGGGTAGTGCGAGGGAGTTTCCCCTCTTGCTGTTGCACCCTGCCCACATGTTAGAGGGCCTGGTCACCTGCCAGCACAGCACAAGCCCCCCCCCCCCCAAAAATAAAATCCATTCTCTGCACGATATCTCATGGAGGATTGTAAGTTGGTGGGCCATCCATACTAGTCTACAGCATGCTGCTAATCCAGTTTGCCCTGCTGCGCAAGTGTCTGCCTCAATGGTAGCAGTGCCGTCTCTGAGCTGGATGGCCGTAGGTCCAACCCACACTCCAGTGACTGGAGTGCGTAATCTAGGCGGACACTCCAGTGTTGCGCTGTCGGAGGTGCCATCTTTCAGATGAGGGTCCCGTCTTCCCTCTTGGGTGGACGTAAAAAATCCCACAGCACTATTTCGAAGAGGAACAGGGGAGTTCTCTCCGTGTTCTGGAAATATTTTATCGTTCAACATCTTTAAAGTGTAGAGCCCGATGCAGTGCCCAAGTATAGTCTTGCTAAGGCATCATGAGGTCCATACTACTTGTACTTGAAGTATCTGCCAACGCGGTCTATCTAATTCCACGGAGCGGAGCCTGATCTGCACGTTCAAGGTGGACCTGCTGGGTGGGTGAGGGTGGGGGATTGAAGAGTGTGAACCAGCCTGCTCTTGGCCACAGGTTTTGGAGGCCACTTGTAGTGCCCCTTATTGTTGCCTCAGCCCAGATTGGTGAAGTGATCACAGGAGTCGCTGGACAGCGATCAGAAGCGGGAATAGTGGCCGACCAGCCCAGCCCAAGGCCAATTGTGTGCGTACCATTACACTGCGATGGACAAACAGCACAATCTGGCCGTTGAACCCGGTCTGTATCCTCCTTCCACACAATGCTGGAGTTAATTATCTCGGTGAAAAGTACGGGCACTCAATGTTGCTTTATATTCTGTAAAATATGCCATCTTGTTGACTCTCTAAGTTTTTGTTTCCCCTGGTTGACTGAACTGGGGTTGATGTTGGATGTCGCTGAAGGGCTCGCTGGGTATTGGTCGACCGTTTCCAACATTAGGCCGCCTATCCACATAATTGGCTAGTTTTGATCGAACGATTGGTGTCGCTGTACACTGCAATAAATGCAGGTGACTGGCAGTCACTCGAGCTAGGTAGGGCTGGACATCACTTCTCCAGCTTCTACTTCTAGATCTGGTGCTGCTAATATCTTAGGGTGTTGTAAGCACAGAATTGGGAATCATTTGAAGGGGTTCTACAGTTTTTTTTGTTTTTTTTATAGGTGTCGCTGTGTAAAATGAGTGCCTAAGCATCTACAGTGTAAATCCATCCCACCCACCCACCCCCCTGCGAAGGCCCGTCCGAAAGGAGCCATGCTTTCAGCTATTGTAGGCGGAGGTGTAAGCAGGGCCCAGCAATTGCCAACGCCCGAAGCGGCCTCACTTCTGCTGGCCCAGGAGCTCTGCATCGGACTTCGGAGTCGGAGAGTGACCAGACTGTCCGTCCAAAGTAGACCACCTCAGCCGGAGAATGGCCCACCGGCCCACAGACCTGGGGAACGGGCTCGGCAGCTGTCCATCTCGGAGGCTGCCTCCCTTCTCCTGTCGCAGGAGCTTCAGGGTCGGAGAGTGACCAGGATGTCCGTCCAGAGCCTGCCCTCCGACCCAGAGGCCGTGCCGCGAATCCGAACCCACGCGCTCAAGTCCAGTGGGCGGACGGTCCGGAAGCTGAACTACCGGAAGGTAGCTAACCGCGGGCTGGTTGGATCGCCAGACGTGGGCGCCACGAGACGGAACGCCAGACCGAAGAGCAGAGAGGTGGCAGCCGAAGGCAGTGACCAGGCATGGTTGGAGTCTGGCGTTAAACGCGAGGTGGAAGCGAGTGCTAAGTTGTCTCGGGAAGTTGGATTGGTGCGGAGAAAGAGAGCAGGGGCTGTAGGGAAGAGCCCCTCTACAGTCCGACGGAGTAAGCCGCGTTCAGTTGCGAAGCCCGGCAGTAACCAGGTGAGAACCCAATGCAAGCTACCATGAGCAGTAGCAGTGTGCCAGTTTTGTGGGAAGTTGGCTGTGATTCTCTGTTGGCTACTTATGAACTGGGAAGTCAAACAGGTCGCTAATTGAGAGTTATTTGTTTCCTGGGCTCAGTAAGCTGGGATTTGCCTTTTGAAAGCCATTTTTTCTTCAGGTTGATCGATTTGGCACTAAAATCATCTTGTTGAAAGAGGAAGCTTTAGGGAATAGCAAGGAGCGGGAAATGGTCAAACTAATGTTTGTAATGATATATTCGTTTGGGTCGATCTTGTTCAGCGAGGGACTCCGATGCTCTTGCTTTCCAAACCCTTCACTGGACCGGTAGAGTTAACTGAGGCTGCTTGAAGTTCATTGCACCCCATCGTCCCCTGCTGTCCCCGCTTTGCTTCTTCCCCTCTCCCCACAGCCAGCCGTCACCGCCAATAGGACGTTGGATGGTGCAAAAGTTGAGCTTTACGGGAAATGGCCATTTAGCCCCTCGAGCCTGTTCCGCCACTCCATTGGATCAGGGCTGATCTGGACCTAAATGCATTTACCCATCTTTGCTCCATATCCCTGGATACTCATACCTAACAAAAATCTATCTCTGTGTTGACATTTTCAATTGACCCCATCGTCCACAACCATTTGGGAGAACAGAGTTCCAGATATCCCCTACCCTTTGTGTGAAGAAGTTCCTCCTAATTTTCCCTCGGAATGGCCTGGCTTCAAGTTTAAGATTATGCCCCTTTGTTCTGGTCTCTTTCTCCCCCCCACCCCACTTCCAACAGAGAGAATAGTTTGTTTATTCCATCAAATCTTTTTTAATCAATTTAAAGACCGTGACTTTCTTCTCTAAGGGTTGTAAATCTCTGGAATTTGCTGCCTCAGAGAGCTGTGGAAGCCATACATTGAATAAATTTAAGACCGAAATAGACAGTTTCTTAACCGATAAGGGAATAAGGGGTTATGGGGAGCGGGCAGGGAAGTGGAGCTGAGTCCATGATCAGATCAGCCATGATCGTATTGAATGGCGGAGCAGGCTCAAGGGGCCACATAGAAACATAGACATAGAAACATAGAAAATAGGTGCAGGAGTAGGCCATTCGGCCCTTCTAGCCTGCACCGCCATTCAATGAGTTCATGGCTGAACATTCAACTTCAGTACCCCATTCCTGCTTTCTCGCCATACCCCTTGATCCCCCTAGCAGTAAGGACCTCATCTAACTCCTTTTTGAATATATTTAGTGAATTGGCCTCAACAACTTTCTGTGGTAGAGAATTCCACAGGTTCACCACTCTCTGGGTGAAGAAGTTCCTCCGCATCTCGGTCCTAAATGGCTTACCCCTTATCCTTAGACTGTGACCCCTGGTTCTGGACTTCCCCAACATTGGGAACATTCTTCCTGCATCTAACCTGTCTAACCCCGTCAGAATTTTATATGTTTCTATGAGGTCCCCTCTCATTCTTCTGAACTCCAGTGAATACAAGCCCAGTTGATCCAGTCTTTCTTGATAGGTCAGTCCCGCCATCCCGGGAATCAGTCTGGTGAACCTTCGCTGCACTCCCTCAATAGCAAGAATGTCCTTCCTCAGGTTAGGAGACCAAAACTGTACACAATACTCCAGGTGTGGCCTCACCAATGCCCTGTACAACTGTAGCAACACCTCCCTGCCCCTGTACTCAAATCCCCTTGCTATGAAGGCCAACATGCCATTTGCTTTCTTAACCGCCTGCTGCACCTGCATGCCAACCTTCAATGACTGATGTACCATGACACCCAGGTCTCTTTGCACCTCCCCTTTTCCTAATCTGTCACCATTCAGATAATAGTCTGTCTCTCTGTTTTTACCACCAAAGTGGATAACCTCACATTTATCCACATGGCCTACTCCTGCTCCTATCTCATGTTCTGATTAGATCAGCCTTCAATCTTCTAAATTCAAGGGAACAAATGCCAAGTTTATGCATCCCGGCCCTATAGTTTAATCCTTTAAGCCCAGGTACCATTCTGGTGAATCTGCACCCAGCCCCTCCGAGGCCAGTGCATGCTCCCTGAGGTGCAGTGTCTGCAGCTGAATGCAGTACTCCAAATGTGATCTCACCAATACTCTACATCTGTCCAACTGAAGGATCACTTCTTCTCCTTTGTCTTCCAGCCCTTGAGATAAAGGCTAACATTCCAGTAACCTTGTTGACTACTTTTTGAACCTGTGCGTGAGCTTCTAGTGATTTATGTACCTGGGCACCCAAATCCTGTTGCTCCTCCACAATGCCTAGTTTCTCACCATTCAGAAAATATTCTTATTTGTCTGTCTTGGACCCCAAGTGGGTGACCTCACACTTTCCCACATTTGAACTCTCATCGGCCATAGCTTTGTCCACTCATTTAATCTGTCTGCGTCCCTTTCCAACCTGTTGCTCCCATCGACACGACTTACTGTGCCTTCTACTGGGGGAAATGAAAACCAGTGCATGCCAGGAAGGGACAGAATGTATAAACGTGACTGTGAATCAGAAAGTGGGATCAAAGCAGGGAAATGTGGTGGTAAAACAAATTTAAAAGCTCTTTATCTGAATGCACACAGCATTCGTAACGCAATAGATGAGCTGACGGCACAAATAGATATAAATGGGTATGATCTGATGGCCATTCAGAGACGTGATTGCAAGGTGGGAACTGAATATTTAAGGGTATTTGACAATTCGGAAGGACAGACCGAAAGGAAAAGGAGGTGAGGTAACTCTGTTAAAGGATGAGATCAATGCGTTAGTGAGAAATTATATTGGCTCAGAAGATCAAGATGTTGAATCAAGTTGGGTGGAGATAAGGAATAATAAGGGGAAAAAGTTGCTGGTGGACGTAGTCTATAGACCCCCTAACAGTAGCTACACTGTTGGACAGAGTATAAATCAAGAAATAATGGAGGCTTGTAAAAAAAAAAAAGGAATGGCAAGAATCATGGGTGATTTTAACCTTCATATTGATTGGACAAAGCAAATTGGCCAGGGTAGTCTTGAGATAGAGTTCATAGTGCATCCGGGATAGTTTCCTTGAACAGTACATTGCAGAACCAACCAGGGAGCAGGCTATCTTAGATCTGGTAACGAGACAGGATTAATAAATGATCTCCTAGAAGAATAAAGGATCCTCAAGGAATGAGTGCATAACATGGTTGAATTTTGAATTCAGTTGGAGGGTGAGAAAGTTGGTTCTCAAACTAAGCTTAAATAAAGGAGACTACAAAGGTATGAGGGCAGAGTTGGCTAAAGTGGACGGGGAAAATAGATTAAAGTATGGGACAGTTGATGAGCAGAGGCAGACATTTAAGGAGATATTTCATAACTCGCAACAAAATTCCCTGGATTCTGGAGAGGTCCCAGCAGATTGGAAAGCTGCAAATGTAACGCCCCTATTTTAAAAAAGAGGCAGACAAAAAGCAGGAAACTATAGACCAGTTAGCCTAACATCTGTGGTTGGGAAAATGTTGGAGTCCATTATCAAAGAAGCAGTAGCAGGACATTTGGAAAAGCAAAATTCGGTCAGGCAGTGTCAGCATGGATTTATGAAGGGGAAGTCATTCTTTGACAAATTTGCTGGAATCCTTTGATGATGTAACGGACAGGGTGGATAAAGGAGAACCAGTGGATGTGGTGTATTTGGACTTCCAGAAGGCATTTGACAAGGTGCCACATAAAAGGTTACTGTTCAAGATAAAAGTTCACGGGGTTGGGGGTAATATATTAGCATGGATAGAGGATTGGCTAACTAACAGAAAACAGTTGGGATAAATGGTTCATTCTCTGGTTGGAAGCCAGTAACTAGTGGGGTGCCGCAGGGATCAGTGCTGGGACCCCAACTATTTACAATCTATAATGACTTGGAAGAAGGGACTGATTATACCGTAGCCAAGTTTGCTGATGATAGAGATGGGAGGAAAAGCAATGTGTGAGGAGGACACAAAAAATCTACAAAAGGACATAGACAGGCTAAGTAAGTGGGCAAGAATTTGGCAGGTGGAGTATAATGTTGGAAAGTGTGAGGTTGTGCACTTTGGCAGAAAAAAATCAAAGAGCAAGTTATTATTATTTAAAGGGAGAAAGATTGCAAAGTGCTGCAGTACAGCGGGACCTGGGGGTACTTGTGCATGAAACACAAAAAGAAAGTATGCAGGTACAGCAAGTGATCAGGAAGGCCAATGGAATCTTGGCCTTTATTGCAAAGGGGATGGAGTATAAAAGCAGGGAAGTCTTGCTACAGCTATACAGGGTATTGGTGAGGCCACATCTGGAATACTGCGAGCAGCTTTGGTTTCCATATTTACGAAAGGATAGAAACATAGAAAATAGGTGGAGGAATAGGCCCTTCGAGCCTGCGCCACCATTCAATATGATCATGGCTGATCATGCAACTTCAGTACCCCATTCCTGCTTTCTCTCCATACCCCTTGATCCCTTTAGCCGTAAGGGCCACATCTAACTCCCTTTTGAATATATCTAACGAACTGGCCTCAACAACTTTCAGTGGTAAAGAATTCTGAGTGAAGAAGTTTCTTCTCATCTTGGCCTTAAATGGCTTACCCCTTACCCTTAGACTGTGACCCCTTGTTCTGGACTTCCCCAACATCAGGAACAGACTTGCTTTGGAGGCAGTTCAGTGAAGGTTCACTAGATTGATTCTGGAGATGAGGGGGTTGACTTATGAGGAAAGGTTGAGTAGGTTAGGCCTCTACTCATTGGAATTCAGAAAAATGAGAGGTGATCTTATAGAAACGTATAAGATTATGAGGGACTCAACAAGGTGGATGAAGAGAGGATGTTTTCAACATGGGGGAAACTAAAACTAGGAGACATAATCTCAATAAGGAGCCGCCCATTTAAAACTGAGATGAGGAGGAATTTCTTCTGAGGGTTGTAAATCTGTGGAATTCTCTGCTCCAGAGAGCTGTGGAGGCTGGGTCATTGAATATATTTAAGGCGGCGATAGACAGGATTTTGAGCTAAGGGAGTCGAAGGTTATGGGGAGTGGGCAGGGAAGTGGAACTGAGTCCATGATCAGATCAGCCATGATCGTATTAAATAGCTGATCGGGCTTGAGGGGCCATATGGCCTACTCCTGCTCCTATTTCTTATGTGCTACCTCAGTGTGGACATTATTGCCAGTTTTCCTGTCATCGCTGTTTACAGCTGCAAGAACATCTGGCCAAGGGGTGGTGGGATGATTAGCAAAATTGCAAACTATTCCAAAGCTATTACTAAATCGTCACTGGATGAGGACAATCTATGCTTACAGGACTGGCAGCCTTCAGGTGATGCTGTTTCACTCCTGATCCCCTCAGCTCTGTATATCCCAGAATTCCCCTGGAGTAGCCTTGTGCTTTCAGACACAGACCTTGCTATTAGATGGTTTGGCAGGCGTGTCTTGTCCCCCTGTTGCAGTTGGTGGTTTCCAGACCTCGGCCGCAGTCGCTCATCTGTTTCCTGTACAGAAACGTGTGCTGACTCTTTCCTTCCCTCCTGGGTGTCATGGAGCTCTTTAGAGCGTGTCCTCTTAATTTGTGTAAAATAAAATACAACGGGTGCTGCAAACTTCAAACCAAATGCTGGAAAAGCGCAGCGAGTCCGTCGCCGTCTTTAGGAAGAGTAAGAGATGGGCTGGAGTATTAATACTATCAACAAGAGGCAAGGGGGGAATATTTATATAAACCGAGGGTTTGTGAATGGAGTGGTGTAGCAGAACCTCTCAGTCACGTACTGGACAGAAGTGTTAAGACATTGCGGTGACAAAGGATATGTAAACAGCTAAGGAAATAAACATCTGGGCAAGTTGGGAGGATGGAAATCCTGAGGGTCAAGTGTGAAACGGGTTTGGGAATGAGGGTGTAGGTAAAGTTTGAAGTTTACTCCGACCAGAGGGGACCAGGATGTCCAGGACAAAGATTAGATATAGTCCCCGATGCCTCCACTGAGCTGCATTAGAAAGGTGTGGAGTGATGGAGGTCAGACTGGGAATGGGGCGTTGAAAGGGCTCCCTCATCTTTCTCCTGGACATCTCTACTCCTAAAAATTCTCAACTTATCCTAGACTCCGAATGTAACAGTCACCTGGGCCAACACTAAAGCAATGGATTTAAAATCCAGTACCTGGACCATTTAAGCATCTATGTAAATTAATTTGAATCAACCTTTAGGTTTCAGTCACAAAGCTTGAAGACTAGTGAAGCTTGTCTCATCGTTTGCCTGATTATTATTTTTCAGTGGTATATTTTCATGTGCATCTCTTTCCTACCCCCACGCCCATACTGTGAGCCGTAGATAAGCTGAGTGAGCAGTCTAAACCGTGTGCTGCTTTAGTTTCTCAGCCCCCACCACCCGCTTCTCCCTCTTGGCTAGCTGCCTTATGTGTACTGTTCCTGATAGCATACTACCTAATGGGAAATGAACAATCCCCCACCTCTTGCGGGGTGGGGGTCCTGGGGCGGCTTGAAGAAAAACATCCAATTGGGAAGTTTGTGGGAATTGTGTTTTGCCTTGGATCATCTGTGGTGCAGAGCAGTAAACCATGGACCCACCTCCCTCCATTCTTTTGCCGTACCCTCATGTCTAGGCCCCAAGCTCTGGAACTCCCTCCTTAAACCTCTCTGCCTCTCTCTCCCGCTCTTTCCTCCTTTAAGGTGCTCCCTAAAACCCACCTCTTTGACCAAAGCTTTAGTCTCCCCTCCTAATATATCCTTTTAAATTGCCATCCATTTTTGTCCAATAATGCTTTGTTGAAACGCCTTCTGTTGTCTTGCTTCATTTAAGGTGCTATGTAAATGCAGTTTATTTATTGGGCCCCCTCAGAATATAACAAAAAATAAGAGTAGGAGTAGGCCATAAGGCCCCTCAAGCCTGCTCCGCCATTCAATAAGATCATGGCTGATCTAATCATTGACTCAGCTCCACTTCCCCGCCTGCTCCCCATAACCCCTCATCCCCCCCCATCACTCAAGAAACTGTCTATTTCGGTCTTAAATTTATTTAATACCCCAACTTCCACAGCTCTCTGAGGCAGCAAATTCCACAGATTCACAACCCTCACAAGAAATTTCTCCTCATCTCGGTTCTAAATGGGCGGCCCCTTATTCTAAGATCATGCCCTCTAGTTCTAGTCTCTCCCACCAGTGGAAACATCCTCTCTGCATCCACCTTGTCAAGTCCCCTCATAATCTTACACGTTTCTATAAGATCACCTGAATTCCAATGATAGAGGCCCAACCTACTCAACCTTTCCTCATAAGTCAACTCCCTCATCCCCAGGATCAACCTAGTGAACCTTCTCTGAACTGACTCCAAAGCAAGTATATCCTTTCGTAAATATGAAAACCAAAACTGCACGCAGTATTCCAGGTGTGGCCTCACCAATACCCTGTATAGCTGTAACAAGACTTCCCTGCTTTTATACTCCATCCCCTTTGCAATAAAGGCCAAGATTCCATTGGCCTTCCTGATCACTTGCTGTACCTGCATACTATACTTTTTTGTTTCATGCACAAGTACCCCCAGGTCCTGCTGTACTGTGGCATTTGCAATCTTCATTTAAATAATAACTTGCTCTTTGATTTTTTTTCTGCCAAAGTGCATGACCTCACACTTTCCAACATTATACTCCCTCTGCCAAATTCTTGCCCACTCACTTAGCCTGTCTATGTCCTCCTCACACTTTGTCCTTCCTCACATCTTTGTATCGTCAGCAAACTTGGCTACATTACACTCGGTCCCTTCTTCCAAGTCGTTAATATAGATTGTAAATAGTTGGGGTCCCAGCACTGATCCCTGTGGCACCCCACTAGTTACTGATTGCCAACCAGAGATGAACCATTTATCCCGACTCTGTTTTCTGTTTGTCAGCCAATCTTCTATCCATGCTAATATATTACCCCCAACCCTCTGAACTTTTATTTTGTGCAGTAACCTTTTGTGTGGCACCTTGTCAAATGCCTTCTGGAAGTCCACCCTTTCTCCACCCTGTTTGTTACATCCTCAAAGAACTCCAGAAAATTTGTCAAACATGACTTCCCCTTCATAAATCCATGCTGACTTTGCCTGACCAAATTTTGCTTTTCCAAATGTCCTACTGCTTTAATAATGGACTCCAGCATTTTCCCAACTACAGATGTTAGGCTAACTGGTCTATAGTTTCCTGCTTTTTGTCTGCCTCCTTTTTTAAACAGGGGCATTACATTTGCAGTTTTCCAATCTGCTGGGACCTCCCCAGAATCCAGAGAATTTTGGTAAATTGCAACCAAAGCATCCACTATCCCTGACACTACTTCTCAAGACCCTAGGATGCAAGCCATCAGGTCCAAGGGATTTATCGGACTTAAGTCCCATTATCTTACTGAGTACCACCTCCTTAGTGATTGTGATTGTGTTAAGTTCCATCACCCCCCCCCACCCCCCCATAGTCCCTTGACTATCTACTGTTGAAATATTGTTAGTGTCCTCTACCGTAAAAGCTGATACAAAATATTTGTTCAGAGTTTCTGCCATCTCCATGTTCCCCATTACTAATTCCCCGGTCTCGTCCTCTAAGGGACCAACATTTACTTTAGCCACTCTTTTTATAAACCTACAGAAACTCTTGCTATCTGTTTTTATATTTTGTGCTAGTTTACACCTTCATAGTCTATCTTCCCTTTCTTAATCATTTTTTTAGTCATTCTTTGCTGGCTTTTAAAAGCTTCCCAATCTTCTGTCCTCCCACTAGTTTTGGCCACTTTATTTACTGTGCTATTTCTGATCCTGCCATCTAATTCCTTATTCAGTATATACCTTTGATCCAAGAATACTGACTCTTGAAACACACTTTTCTGAATGGTGTACTGAGAATTATTCACTCTGACACCTCCACTTGCACAAAGTTGCATTTAGCTTCTTGAGGATAGCCCCTTCCAAAGGCAGATGGATGGGCTTCAGTTGTGAGAGAGCTTGTGTGGCTTGTGTCTGCAGCTCCATGGGGCTGAAGTTTGAAGTGATTGGTGTGGTAGCTGTGCTCCTGCAATGCCCAGGGTGCCCTCTGAGGTTCCATTCGTACCAAAGAGGCGATTAGAAAGCCGAAGAGGGGGTTAGATGAAAGACTGGCGGGGCACCTAATAGACAAAGACTAAGATAGAAATCGGATTTTATAAATGTTTTACAAGTAAAAATGGCCCCAGAAAATGGTTGTGGCTGATTGTTGGCGATGGAAAAGGAAATCTTGTGAAGGGACAAAATTAATTGTCACTTGGAAAAGCATGGTTTAATAAATGACAGCCAGCAAGGATTTGTTAAAGGAAAATGGTGTTTGACTAACTTGAGTTATGTGACGTAGCAGAGAGGGTTGATGAGGATAGTATGGATGTTCTATATATAGACTTTCAAAAGGTTTTTGATAAAGTACCACATAATAGACTTGTTAGCAAGTGTAGCGGATTCATCATCATCACAGGCAGTCGCTCGGAATCGAGGAAGACCTCCTTCCACTCTTAAAATGAGTTCTCAGGTGGCTGAACAGTCCAATACGAGAACCACAGTCTCTGTCACAGGTGGGACAGACGGTCGTTGAGGGAAGGGGTGGGTGGGACTGGTTTGCCGCACGCTCCTTCCGCTGCCTGCGCTTGATTTCTGCATGCTCTCGGCGATGAGACTCGAGGTGCTCAGCGCCCTCCCGGATGCACTTCTCCACTTAGGGCAGTCTTTGGCCAGGGACTCCCAGGTGTCAGTGGGGATGTTGCACTTTATCAGGGAGGCTTTGAGGGTGTCCCTGTAACGTTTCCTCGACCCACCTTTGGCTCATTTGCCATGAAGGTGTTCCGAGTAGAGCGATGCTTATAAGTCTTGTGTTAGACTTGCAAACTATGTGGCCCGCCCAGCAGAGCTGATCAAGTGTAGGGGATTCTTCTTCATCATAGGCGGTCCCTCGAATCGAGGATAACTTGCTTCCACGCCAAAAAAGGATGAGTTCACAGGTGTTTCAATGGACCTAATATTCCAGGTCCTAAACTACATGTTGAAGGGTGGAAGATGCCTGTGCGTGGACTTTTTTAATGTGTGGTGGCCGTTGCACACCAGCCACCACACGGGCTTGACAGAGCTAGGTCTTGGTCCAGTGGCAAGGATTACCCAAGATGACCGGAGACCAGCTCTGCTGCACGGACCTAGTGCGCGCACATATCGCAGTGTGGGCTGGCCCGTGCTGCCCCTGGCCCCGAACTCGCGCCTCTCCTGGGCCCCGATCACATCCCTCTACAGTCGCTCGCAGCTCCTTCGCCCCAACCTCGCCGCTCCTGCTGCACCTGTCCACGCTCCAATCACTGACCTGGACCTTGATGATGTCACACTTCGCCGCTGTCGCCCTCCTGCACCAGCTCGCGCAGCTCCCGGGCCGCTGCACCGCCGCTCCTTTTATGGCCCCGACCTGCCGCTGGTGTTCACGTAGGTGTGCAAATAACACATCCAGGACCCTGCTGCATATCATGACAAGTGTAGGGGATTAAAGGGGCAGTGACAGCATGTATCTGAAATTGGCTCGGACAGAAGACAGAAAGTAGCGGTGAACGATTGTTTCCCAGACTAGAGCAAAGTACACAGTGGTGTTCCCCAGAGGTTGGTATTAAAGCCACTGCTGTTTCTGATGTATATTAATGACCTGGACTTGGGTATACAGGGCATCATTTCACAATCTGCAAATGATGCACAACTCGGAGATGTTGTAAAGCAGTGAGGAGGATAGCAACAGACTTCAGGTGGACATAGACTGGCAAAATAGGCAGGCACGTGGTGGATGAAATTTAACAGAGAAGTTTGAAGGAGGAACAAGGAGAAGCAATATTAACTATAAAGGCAGTTCACACACACACACATTTGAAAGTGTCTGGGAACGTTGATGCGGCTTTTTTTTAAGGTATATGGGATCCTGGGCTTTATTTGTATATATGTGTGTGTTATATATAGAGGCATAGAGTACAAAAGCAAGTAAGTTATGTTCAACTGTAATAAATCAGGTTCGGCCTCAACTGAAGTATTGTGTCCAATTCTGGGCAACACTCTTTAGGAAGGATGTAAAGGCCTTGGAGAGGGTACAGAGGCGGTTTATTATAATGATACCAGGGATGAGGGATTTCAGTTACGTGGAGAAACTAGAGAAGCTGGTTGTTCTTAAAGCAAAGAAGGTTATGGGGTGATTTAATACAGGTGGTCAAAATTATGACGGGTTTTGATAGAGAGTGGCTGTCTCCACTGGCAGGATGATCAGTAATCAGGACACAGATTTAAGGTTGTTGGCAAAAGAACCAGAGGGAAGATGAGAATTATTTTTTTTACACAGCGAGTTGTTACGATCTGGAATGCACTGGTGGTGGAAGCAGATTCAATAATAACGTTCAAAAGGAAATTGGAAATACTTGAAGGAAAAATTTGTACAGGTTGAGTGTTCGAAATCTGGAGTTCCGAAATTCGGAACATTCTGGAATCAGGACACCAGGCTCATCTGTGGCGGAGTCGTCCGGAAACTAGAAAATGTTCCGAAATCCGGACTTCCCCCTGCTTCAGCCACCCAACCTCCCTTTCCCCGCCCCCCCCCCCGACTGATTTGATCATGGACTCGGGTCCACTTCCCTGCCTGTTCCCTGTAACCCTTGACTCCCTTAGCTCAAAAATCTGTCTATCTCCGCCTTAAATATATTCAATGACCCAGCCTCCAGAACTCTCTGGAGCAGAGAATTCCACAGATTTACAACCCTCAGAAGAAATTCCTCCCCATCTCAATTTTAAATGGGCAGCCCCTTATTATGAGACTATGTCCCCTAGCTTTAGTTTCCCCTGAGTGGAAATATCCTCTCTGCATCCACCTTGTTGATCCCCTTCATTATCTTATATGTTTCGATAAGATTACCTCTCATCTGAACTCCAATGAGTAGAGGCCCAAACTACTCAACCTATCTTCATAAGTCAACCCCCCTCATCTCCGGAATCAACCGAGTGAACCTTCTCTGAACAGCCTCCAATGCAAGTATATCCTTCCTTAAATATGGAGACCAAAAATGTATGCAGTACTCCAGGTGTGACCTCACCAATACCCTGTACAGTTGTAGCAGGACTTCTCTGATTTTATACTCTATCCCCCTTGCAATAAAGGCCAACATTTCATTTGCCTTCCTGATTACTTGCTGTATCTGCATACTAACTTTTTGTGTTTCATGCACAAGGACCCCCAGGTCCCTCTACTGCAGCACTTTGCAATTTTTCTCCATTTAACTTATTTTCTTCTATTTTTTTTCAGTCAAAGTGGATAACCCCACATTTTCCCATATTATACTCCATCTACCAAATGTTTGCCCACTCACTTAGCCTGTCTATATCCCTTTGCAGATCTTTTGTATCGTCCTCACAATTTGTCTTCCTACTCTTCTTTGTATCATCAGCAAACTTGGCTACATTACACTCGGTCCCTTCATCCAAGTCACTAATATAGGCTGTAAATAGTTGAGGCCCCAGCAGCACCCCACAAGTTACTGTTTGCCAACCGGAAAATTACCCGTTTATCCCGACTCTCAGTTTTCTGTTAGTTAGCCAATCCTCTATCCATGCTAATATATTGCCCCCAACCCCGTGAACTTTTATCTTGTGCAGTAACCTTTTATATGGCATCTTATCGAATGCCTTCTAGAAATCCAAATACACCACATCCACTGGTTCCCCCTTATTCACTCTGCTCATTACATCTTCAAAGAACTCCAGCAAATTTGTCAAACACCATTTCCCTTTCATAAAACTATGCTGACTCTGCTTGATTGAATTATGCTTTTCCAAATGTCCCGCTACTGCTTCCTTAATAATGGCCTCCAGCATTTTCCCAACGACAGATGTTAGGTTAACTGGTTTATAGTTTCCTACATCCACTATCTCTGCAGCCACTTCTTTTAAGACCCTAGGATGTACGCCGTCAGGTCCAGGGGACATGTCCGCCTTTAGTCCCATTATTTGACTAAGTACTACTTCATTTGTGATAGTGATTGTATTAAGTTCCTCTCTCCCTATAGCCCTTTGATTATCCACTATGGGATGTTTTTCGTGTCTTCTACCGTGAAGACCGATACAAAATATTTGTTCAAAGTCTCTGCCATTTCCCTGTTCTCCATTATTAATTCCCCAGTCTCATCCTCTAACATTTACTTTAGCCACTCTTTTTTTTTTTATGTACCTGTAGAAACTCTTTGTTTTTATATTCTGTGCTAGTTTACTTTCATAATCTATCTTCCCTCTCTATCACTTTTTTAGTCGTTATTTGCTGGCTTTTAAAAGTTTCCCAATTCTCTGGCTTCCCACTAATCTTGGCCACTTTGTATGCCCTTGTTTTCAATTTGATGCTGTCCCTCATTTCCTTAGTTAGCCACAGATGGTTATCCCCTTGCTTAGTCTTTCCTTCTCATTGGGATATATTTTTCTTGCGAGTTAGGAAATATCTCCTTAAATGTTTGCCACTGCTCATCAATCGTCCCATACTTGAATCTATTTTCCCAGTCCACTTTAGCCAACTCTGCCCTCATACCTTTGCAGTCTCCTTTATTTAAGCTTAGTTTGAGATCCAACTTTCTCTCACTCCAACTGAATTTGAAATTCAACCATGTTATGGTCACTCATTCCTAGAGGATCCTTTATTCTTCTAAGAGATCAGTTATTAATCCTGTCTCATTACACAGTACCAGATCTAAGATAGCCGCCTCCCTGGTTGGTTACGCAATGTACTGTTCAAGGAAACTATCCCGGATACACTCTATGAACTCTACCTCAATGCTACCCTGGCCAATTTGCTTTGTCCAATATGCACGTTATAATAGCCCATGATTATTGCTGTTCCTTTTTTACAAGCCTCCATTATTTCTTGATACTCTGTCCAACAGTGTAGCTACTGTTAGGGGGCCTATAGACTGCACCCACTAGTGACTTTTTCCCCTTAGTGTTCCTTATCTCCACCCAAACTGATTCTACATCTTGATCCTCTGAGCCAATATTGTTTCTCTCTAACTCTCTGATCGCATCCTTTATTAACGAGCTACCACACCTCCTTTTGCTTTCTTTCTATCCTTCCGAATTTTCAAATAGCCCTGAATATTTAGTTCCCAGTCCTGATCACCTTGCATCCACGTCTATGTAATGGCTATCAGATCATATCAGATCCATTTGTGCTGTCAACTCATCTATTTTGTTACGAATGCTGCTTGCATTCAGGTAGAGCTTTTAAATTTGTTTATTTACCATTTTTTCCTGCTTTGACTGCATTTTCTGATTCACCTTTGTTTATACATTCGATATCTGCCTTGAATATACTCAAAAGACTGAGCCACCACAGTCCTCTGGGCTAAACATAGAAAATAGATGCAGGAGTAGGCCATTCGGCCCTTCGAGCCTACACCACCATTCAATATGATCATGGCTGATCATGCAACTTCAGTACCCCATTCCTGCTTTCTCTCCATACCCCTTGATCCCTTTAGCCGTAAGGGCCACATCTAATTCCCTTTTGAATATATCTAACGAACTGGACTCGGGTTCACAATTCTCCTGAGTGAAGAAGTTTCTCCATCTTGGTCCTAAATGGCTTACCCCTTATCCATAGACTGTGACCCCTGGTTCTGGACTTCCCCAACATTGGTAACATTCTTCCTGCATCTAACCTGTCCAGTCCCATCAGAATCTTATGTTTCTATAAGATTCCCTGTCATTCTTCTAAATTCCAGTGAATATAAGCCTAGTCTAACCAGTCTTTCATCATATGTCACTCCTGCCATCCCGGGAATCAGTCTGGTGAACCTTCGCTGCACTCCCTCAATAGCAAGAATGTCTTTCCTCAGATTAGGAGACCAAAACTGTACACAATCAAGGTGTGGTCTCGCCAAGGCCCTGTACAACTGCAGTAAGACCTCCCTGCTCCTATACTCAAATCTTCTAGCTATGAAGACTAACCTGCCATTTGCCACCTGCTATAGCTGCATGCCAACTTTCAATGACTGATGTACCATGACACCCGTCTCGTTGCACCTCTCCTTTTCCTAATCTATCACCATTCAGATAATCTGTCTTCCTGTTTTTGCCACCAAACTGGATAACCTCACATTTATCTACATTAAACTGCATTTGCCCACTCACCTAACCTGTCCAAGTCACCCTGTAGCCTCTTGGCATCCTCCTCACAGCTCACACTGCCACCCAGCTTAGTGTCATCTGCAAACTTGGAGATATTACATTCAATTTCTTCGTCTAAATCATTAATGTATATTGCAAATAGCTGGGGACCCAGCACTGAACCTTGCGGTACCCCACTAATCACTGCCTGCCATTCTGAAAGGGACCCGTTTATTCCTACTCTTGGCTTCCTGTCTGCCAACCAGTTCTCTATCCACGTCAATACATTACCCCCAATACCATGTGCTTTAATTTTGCACACTAATCTCTTGTGTGGGACCTTGTCAAAAGCCTTTTGAAAGTCCAAATACACCACATCTACTGGTTCTCCCTTGTCCACTCTACTAGTTACATCCTCAAAAAATTCTAGAAGATTTGTCAAGCATGATTTCCCTTTCATCAATCCATGCTGACTTGGACCGATCCTGTCACTGCTTTCCAAATGTGCTGCTATTACATCTTAATAATTGATTCCAACATTTTCCCCACTACTGATGTCAGGCTAACCGGTCTATAATTCCCTGTTTTTTCTCTCCCTCCTTTTTTTAAAAGTGGGGTTACATTAGCTACCCTGCAATCCAAGGAACTGATCCAGAGTCTATAGAATGTTGGAAAATGATCACCAATGCATCCACTATTTCTAGGGCCACTTCCTTAAGTACTCTGGGATGCAGACTATCAGGCCCTCAGGATTTATCAGCCTTCAATACCATCAATTTCCCTAACACAATTTCCTGACTAATAAGGATATCCCTCAGTTCCTCCTTCTCGCTAGACCCTCGGTCCCCTAGTATTTCCGGCAGGTTATTTGTGTCTTCCTTAGTGAAGACAGAACCAAAGTATTTGTATAATTGGTCTGCCATTTCTTTGTTCCCCATTATAAATTCACCTGATTCTGACTGCAAGGGACCTACATTTGTCTTCACTAATCTTTTTCTCTTCACATCTATAGAAGCTTTTGCAGTCAGTTTTTATGTTCCCTGCAAGCTTACTCTCGTACTCTATTTTCCCCCTCCTAATTAAACCCTTTGTCCTCCTCTGCTGAATTCTAAAATTCTCCCAGTCCTCAGGTTTGCTGCTTTTTCTGGCCAATTTATATGCCTCTTCCTTGGATTTAACATTATCCCTAATTTTCCTTGTTAGCCACGGTTGAGCCACCTTCCCTGTTTTATTTTATTGCCAGACAGGAATGTACAATTGTTGAAGTTCATCCATGTGATCGTTAAATGTCTGCCATTGCCTATCCTCCACCAACCCTTTAAGTATCATTCGCCAGTCTATCCTAGCCAATTCACGTCTCATACCATTGAAGTTACCTTTCTTTAAGTTCAGGACCCTAGTCTCTGAATTAACTGTGTCACTCTCCATCTTAATGAAGAATTCTACCATATTATGGTCACTCTTCCCCAAGGGGCCTCGCACAACAAGATTGCTAATTAATCCCCTCTTATTACACAACACCCAGTCTAGGATGGCCAGCTCTCTAGTTGGTTCCTCGACATAATGATCTAGAAAACCATCCCTTATTCACTCCAGGAAATCCTCCAACGTATTGCTACCAGTTTGGTTAGCCCAATCTATATGTAGATTAAAGTTACCCATGATAACTGCTGTACCCTTATTGCATGCACCCCTAATTTCCTGTTGATGCCATCCCCAACCTCATTACTACTGTTTGGTGGTCTGTACACAATTCCCACTAGCGTTTTCTGTCCTTTGGTGTTCCGCAGCTCTACCTATACAGATTCCACATCATCCAAGAATTGCAAAGGTTCACCACCCTCAGTGAAGCGGTTTCTCCTCATCTCAGTCCTAAATGGCTGACCCTGGTTCTAGACTCCCCAGCCAGAGGAAACATCCTCCCTGCATCTGCCCTGTAAGAATTCTGTATGTTTCAATGAGATCACCTCTCATTCTTCTAAACTCTAAAGATTATAGGCCTAGTCTGCTCAATCCCTCCTCATAGGACATCCCCCCCCATCCCAGGAATCAGTCTGGTGAACCTTCATTGTACTCCCTCTGGCAAGTATATCCTTCCTTCGGTAAGGAGATCAAAACTGTGCACAATACTCCAGGTGCGGTCTCACCAGGGCCCTATATAATTGCAGTAAGACGTCTTTATTCTTGTACTCAAATCCTCTTGTAATAAAGGCTGACAAACCTTTTGATTTCTTAATTGCTTGCTGTACCTGCATGTTAACTTTTAGTGATTCGTATACAAGGACACCCAGGTCCCTCTGAACACCAACGTTTCCCAATTTTGCTTTCATCTCTGTGTTGGTGTTTGTTGGTGCCGGGGAGTAGGATGAACTTTTAGCTCCTCGTACTGCTGCTTCCACTCTGCCTATCGTGCCTTAACCCTAGTCTCATTAGAGCAGTCTCTACAGCGCGAGTCTGGATTCATTTCCCACACCATCCCTGTGACCGCTGAAATGTAGGCAGCTTTATGCATCCACAAGGAAATTAATTGATGGTCCTGAACTCAGTAAAAAATAAATACTTTTGAAGTGTAGTCACTGTTGTAATGTGCAGCCCACGCTGGGCAATATTGCGCTATCAATATTACTTTCTTGCTTACAAAGAAGTAAGCAATAAGTTGCATTTAAAGCGCCTTTCACAACCTCGACATCCCAAAGCGCTTTACAGCCAATGAAGTACTTTTTTGAAGCGTAGTCACTGTTGTAATGTAGGAAACGCAGCAGCCAATTTGCTCACAGCAAGCTCCCTCATAGCATTGTGATAATGACTAGATAATCTGTTTAGTGATGTTAGTTGAGGGATAAATATTGGCCAGGACACCGGGGAGAACTCCCCAGCTCCTCAGTGCTGTGGGGTCTTTTACATCATCCACTTTTTTTTTTAAAAAACGGTTTAACATCATTTGAAAGACTGACAAGTACCGTAATTTCCGGGAAAGATGTTGGTGATTTTGAAGGCGAAATCTCCTGAGTCCTGGGCTGGGTGCAGTGGGCTGCTGTTTGGTGACTTTGTGCAAGGCTGGAGCGAATGGCAGCGGTTTTACTGTTCTCTGATCTTTAACCCATCTTTTTTGTGCAAACAGGCCGGCAGTGAAGCGGGACCAGAGACTTGGTCGTCAACCATCACTGAGTGAGTGTGAAACATTTATGCACCTTTTTTAAACTGACCATTGAAAGATCACTTCAAAGATTGGGCCCTCCTGGGTAACCGTGTGAACACAATTAGTCACTTTGAATCATTGCAATTGCCTTGTCTTAACTCCACTGAACAGGCTGGGGCTTTTTTCTCTAGAAAAGACAAGGCTGAGAGGTGACCTGATTATGAAAGGGTTTGATAGGGTAAACTTAAAGATGTTTCCACTTGTGGGGAGAGCCAAACTAGATGTCATAAATATAAGATCATCACTTATAAATCCAATAGGGATCCAGTTCAATATTGGATGCAATAATCCAATTCCGGGAGAATGTCTTTACCCAGAGAGTGGTGAGAATGTGGAACTCTACTACAGCAAGTGGTTGAGGCAAACAGTATCGATGCATTTAAGGGGAAGCTAGCTAAATGCATGAGGGAGAATGGAATATAATCAGAATGGTTACAGCACAGAAGGAGGCCATTCAGCCTGCCGAGCCCATGCCGGCTCTCTGCAAGAGCACTTCAACTAGTCCTACTCCCCTGCCCTTTCCCCGTAACCCTGCAAATCTTTGTAAAAGACAACGGAGCCGAGTGTAAAAGGCTGCTGATTTCCTCTGGCCTGTTTTGTGCTTTGTCCAAATTCAGCCCATTATTCTCCCTCCATTAATACTACTACCCCACCCAAAACAAATAACCTTCCCTGTATGTAACTTTGGTGATCCTTAGAGAAATGTATTGCAACAAAGAAAATGGCCACTGGAGTCTTCGAATGGCCTCATTACTAGTGTTAGATGAGGGGGGCAAATGACAGAGAAATATAATAAATGTGGAGGATTAGAGAAGGGGACTAAGAGAAGCGGCAGGAAAATAGAAACTCTAAAAATGGTAAATGTGAGAATATATGGTGGGGGGAGAGAGACTCTCTTATTTGTCTTTCCATAAAATGTTTTGTTTACGTGACCATTTCTCCTCTTTGTAGCATCAAGCTGAAGGTGGAGTTGCCTGAAGCCCGTATCCAGACTGGTGAGAATCCGGTTGCCTTAGCAACCAACCTATGTAGTGAGTATACAAATCTGTCGTACAATTGGATCACGGCTAACATCCCATGAAAAAAAGAACAGGCAGGTGTAGACCGACCCTGAATGGATTGCATGCATTTAACCTCTCTGTAAATTGGGGGCAAGCCATTGGGATGTGTTCCTTCTCGTTTTGAGGTGCAGGAACTGAGGGTCACATGAGCTCCCAACACTTATCGCCGAGAGCATGCAGAAATCAAGCGCAGGCAGTGGAAAGAGCGTGTGGCAAACCAGTCCCACCCACCCCTTCCCTTAACTATGTGTCCCACCTGTGACGGGGACTGTGGTTCTCGTATTGGACTGTTCAGCCACCCAAGGACTCACTTTAAGAGTGGAAGGAGGTCTTCCTCGATTCCGAGGGACTGCCTGTGATGATGATGGGTCCATGCAGTGTTCAGGCACTTGGTGCAGAAGCATACCTGAGTCCGTCTTGGCAAAGTCGGTGTTGACTTTGTTCTCGCACTTGTGTTTACATTCAACTCCATGCTGCCAACACAAATAGTAAATTCAGCACCTGATACTCTACCATAGAGCATTTGCAGGTTTTGATCAGACCAATTCAGGCTCTTGGCAAGCCCTTCGGATGGTTCTAAGTGACTGTTTTGGCTGAGCCTGTGTCCTCCAGGGCATTCACCGAGGGCCTCCTCCAGCTGTTGTGATGCTGTGCCAAGTATCGAGAGATATCACGGCACCAGCCAGTCTGTTGGTGTCGGTCGATACTATCATTGTCATTTACCACCACCTCTCATTTTCCAGAGCCACAAGTCAGATTAAGTCATGATCAAATACCGGCTGAAGCACTGTCCCTTTTTAATAAGGCTTTGAGCCAACATCCTGTCTGGCTGTTCAGGTAGAAGTTAAAGATCCCATGGCATTATTTGAAAAGCAGCGTCTTCCCTTGATCAATACATCAACAAGGAATGGAATTGGCTGGCTGTGTGTCTGCTCTTTGTAGGCAGCCTACGTAACGGTCACTGCACTCAAAAGTAATTCATTGTGTGAAAGGGCTTTCGGCACTGAAGCCTGTTCATGTAGATATATAAAAAAAAAAAAATCCCGTTGCACTTTCTGAAGAGTGGGGTGGGGGGCTGGGGGGTCCTGCCCAAGCTTCCCTCACTTCAACATCGAAAACTGATTACTTCGTCATTTACCTCATTTCCTGTTGTGGGACCTTGCACAAAGATTGCCTGACACATTTGTCTACATAGTTGGAGCAAAGCTGACATCCAGTGGCTCAGTTGGTGGCACGGAGGTTGAGAGTTAAAGTCCCAGTCCACCGACTTAAGCATAAAAATCTAGGCTGGCACTCCCAATGCAGTGCTGAGGGAGTGCTGCACTGTCAGCAGTGCCGTTTTTCGGATGAGACCCTGTCTGCCTTCTCAGGTGGACATCAAAGATCCCATGGCACTATTTCGAAGAAGAGCAGGGGCGTTATCCCCGATGTCCTGGCCAATATTTATCCCTCAATCAACGTAACAAAAATGAATTATCTGGTCATTATCACATTGCTGGTTGTGGGAGTTTGCTGTGCGCAAGTTGGTTGCTGCGTTTCCCATATTACAACAGTGACTACACTCCAAAAATACTTCATTGGCTGTAAAGCGCTCTGGGACATTTGGGAGCAAGGAGCTGCTATATGAATATTGATCGTTTCTCCCAGGGTTGGGTGTTCCTCTACTGTAATTGCTGCCCTTTAACAATGATGCAAGCCGGAGGCCTGACATTTCTATTATGATCCAACTTATTTTGGTGTTGAGAGGAAAGCGAAGAGCGGGGAAGTGTTTTGCAGATTTGTCTGTTTTGCCGATTATTTTTTTGGAATAAATCCAAAGTAAAGGAGGGAATGATGAGTGAGATGGTGTGGTCCACCCATCCTGAAGATCAAGTACTTCCGGACCAAGGAGTCCCTTTTAAATTATAAGTCGTGACGTTTTATTGCCACCCTTGCGAACCAGTATTCACAATATTGTTCATAGAGACAGACAGCACAGGAGGCCATTCGGCCCATCGTGCCTGGGCAGCTCTTTGAAAGAGCGATCCAACTACTCCCACTCCCTTGCTCTTTCCCCTTAGCCCTGCAATTTTTTTTCTTTTCATTCTTGTTATTTGATCTGTTTTTCTTGCAGTCTAGCTTTAAAATGCTGTTCCAGCTGTGGTTGTAAATGTTGTAAGAATCCTATCTTAGTTTTCTATACATTTTTAGTTTGTCTGCCAGTCAAAGTTAACTTTAAACAGAAAATACCATCGGATATACAACACAGAAACAGGCCATTCGGCCCAACCAGTCCATGCCGGCGTTTATGCTCCACTCAAGCCTCCTGCCGTCTTTCCTCCTCTAAATCTATCAGCGTAACCTGCTGTTCCCTTCTCCCTCATGTTTGTCCAACCTCCCCTTTAAATACATCTATACTATTTGCTTCAACCACTCCCTGTGGCAGCGAGTTCCACATTCTCACCACTCTCTGGCTAAAGGAGTTTCTTCTGAATTCCCTGTTAGATTTCTTGTTGACTATCTTATATCGATGACCTCTAGTTATGCTCTTCCCCAAGTGGAAGCACTCTGTATCTACTCTATCAAAACGGTTCATAATTTTAAAGACCTCTATTAGATCACCCCTCGGTCTTTTTTCAGGAGTAGAGACCCAACCTGTTCATCCTTTCTTGATTTGTATACCCTCGCATTTCTTTTTCTGCACCCTTTCCAGTGCCCCGTATCCTTTTTATGATATGGTGACAAGAACTGTACACAGTACTCCAAGTGTGGTCTAACCATGGTTCAATACAATTCTATACCTCTAGAAATAAACCCTAGTGCTTGGTTTGCTTTTTTTTTATGGCCTTGCTAACCTGTGTCTCAACTTTTAACGATTGGTGTATTTGTACTCCGAGATCCCTTTGTTCCTCTACCCCACCCAGACTTGCACCCTCCAAGTAATAAGTGATCTCCCTATTCTTCCTACCAAAATGTAATACCTCACATTTATCTGTATTAAACTTCACTTGCCAATGATATGCTCATTCTGCAAGTTTATTAATGTCCTCCTGTAATTTGTTGCAGTCCTCCTCAGTATTGACTATCGCCCCAATTTGGTGTCATCTGCAAATTTAGAAATTGTGTTTTTGATTCCAAAGTCTAAATCGTTAATATAAATTGTGAACAACGGTGGTCCCAGCACTGATCCTTGTGGAACACCACTACCCACCTTCTGCCACCGTGAATAACTACCCTTTACCCCTACTCTCTGCTTTCTGTCTTGAAGCCAGCTAGCAATCCATTCTACTTGTCCCCGACTCCGCATTCTCTGACCTTGTTCATCAGTCTATTATGGGCTACCTTATCGAAGGCCTTTTGAAAATCTAGATAAATTACATCTACTGCATTACCCTTGTCTACTCTCTGTTACCTCTTCAAAACATTCAATGAAGTTGGTCAAACAAGACTTTTCCTTTTAAAATCCATGCCGACTATTATTATTATTTTTGATTTCTAGATGTTCTATTTCTCCTTTAGTAGGGATTCCATTATTTTTCCTACCACTAATATTAAGCTGACTGGTCTATAGTTCCCTGGACATGTTCTATCCCCTTCCTTAAATATAGGTATTACGTTAGCTGTCCTCTGGCACTGCACCTTTTTCCAACAAATTATTAATGCCTCTGCTATCCCTTCCCTAGATTTTTTTTAAATGTGTGGATGCAATCCATCCAGACCAGGGGTTTTATCCTGAGTTTCATTAGTTTATTTAATATATTCTCTCTTTATTTAAAATGTACTTATTTCATTACTAATCTCATCATCCAATGTCATGTCCACCTGTTCTATCTCCCTGGTAAATACTGAAGCTAAATAATAATTTAATATTTATGCCATCTCTTTATCGTTACTTGTGGTATTATTCTGTGTCTCCCTTAATGGCCCTAATCCCATCCCAACCTTCCTTTTTTTTATTGATGAGACTGTAAAATATTTTACTATTTTGTTTTATGTTCCTTGATAATTTAATTTCATAGTTCCACTTTGCCTTCCTAATTGTTTTTTTGACTTCTCTCCTAATCTCTTCGTATTCTCCCTGATCATGCACTCCCCTGCTGTATATGTACTTAATGGATGCCTCTTTCCTTGCCCTCAATTGTTCCCTTATGGCTTTATTCATCCATGGAGTCTCATTAGTGTTTAGGTTGTTCTTTCCTTTTAGCGGAATATATTGTTTCTGCACTCTGTTGAACACCATTTTAAATGTTTCCCATTGTTCTACGTCATTTTTTGCCAATATTGTTGTCCATTTTATTTTCCCAAGTTCTATCCTCAGCTCCTCAATCAGCTTTTCTCCAATTTATTATCCTGGTTTTCTGTCATACTTATGTCCTTCTCAATTATAAAGAGTATTATATTATGGTCACTATTTCCTAGATGTTCCCCTACTTTTACTTCTCATCTGCTCTGGTTCATTCCCCAGTACTGGATCCAATAGTGAATCCTCCCTTGTTGGGCTTCTTACATATTGGATTAAAAAGGAGTCCTGTGCACATTGTAGGAACTCTATTCCCTTAGCCCCTTTACCTACCTCTTCTGTCCAATTAATATTGTAGTTGAAATCCCCCATGATGATCTATTTTTTTACTCATTTCCCTAATTTGTCTGCATATTTCTTCCTCCGCCTCCCTTTCACTATTAGGTGGTCTGTAGAGTACGCCTATTCGTGTGATTGATCCTTTATTATCTTTTCTCTATCCACATGGATTCTATGTTTGTCTTGCTGATAGCTGTGTCACATTTTTCTACTGCCATTATGTTATCCTAATAAGTACAGCAACTCTACCTCCCCTTTCCCCCTCTATCTTTTCTAAGTATGTTATACCCTACAATGTTTAATTCCCAGTCCTGATTTTTCTGTAGCCATGTCTCAGTAATCCCTACTATGTCTGGTTCCTCGCAATGTCTGATTGTCTCCAGCTCCCCTGTTTTATTACAGACAGT
This sequence comes from Pristiophorus japonicus, assembly GCF_044704955.1. NCBI lineage: Eukaryota > Metazoa > Chordata > Chondrichthyes > Pristiophoridae > Pristiophorus > Pristiophorus japonicus. The sequence continues at coordinate 173,258,795 of NC_091984.1, forward strand.
TTAACTAATTTTTAATAGGATTTCCTCTCACTTTATGTTTAACTATCTTTTAGACTCCTGTTCTATAACTTTATTCCATCCCCACCAATGTCCTCCCTTACTTTATTATTTCCTACGCTCTCTATTCCTATTTTGTTTATATTTAGGCTGGTTACGTTTCTTGTAAATCCCTCCCCCCCCCCCCCCCCACCAACTAGTTTAAAGCCTTTGCCACCTCCCTATTTGCCCTTTCCGGTAGGACACAGGTCCCATCCCTGTTCAGGTGGAGCCTGTTCCATCGGTACAGCTCCTTCCTGTCCTGACTCTGGGAAATGTCTAATTCTGACCTTTGCTAAACTGTGGCTTGAATTTCAAACTTATGGGCAGACATTGAAACTTTTGTAGCGACACCATTATATTGAAATGAGGTACTTTGGGGCTTCAGGGTACAACAGGAATCGGCCCCTCATGTTCTTCTGTGTGGTTCATTTTAAGCATCCTCAAGTTGACTATTCATTGGTCGAACCATGAAGTGTTTCATTCATTCATGGGACATGGGTGTCGCTGGCAAGGCCAGCATTTATTGCCCATCCCAAATTGTCCTTGAGAAGATGATGGTGATCTGTCTTCTTGAAGCGCTGCAGTCCGTGTGGTGAAGGTACTCCCACAGTGCTGTTGGGGCGGGAGTTCCAGGATTTTGGAACGGCGATATATTTCCAAGTCAGGACGGTGTGTGACTTGGAGGTGATGGTGTTCCCGTGCGCCTGCTGCCCTTGCCCTTCTAACTGGTGGAGATTGTGGGATTTGGAGGTTGACTAAGATTGTGGTGGGGAGAACTGGGTAGAAAGATTTAATCTATATTGGTAACATTCCCTAGTGCCGAACAGACTGGTGGTAACTTTCTTTCTGTATTTCTGTTGCCAGGTGGAGATGACTCGAGCTGCGGAGCTGCCCTATCAGTAGCCGGGTATGAGAGCGCGGAGGGGTACAGGAGAGCAGAAGTTCCCACTGTAATGGACAACTGCGAGAGAGGAGTCCCCACTGCTCATGTCCATCAGCACGAAACAAAGTGCAGTTATCTTCTGTGTCGCAGTGTGAAACACTCGGCCAGCAATGACCGTTTGTTTTCTGCATTGGCCAATGAAATGTGTACAGAAAACGGAGCAAGCGGTGATGTATCTGAAGGGAACATGGGTACCAAAGTTCCAAAATGTGCAATGAAGCTTCCTGCCACACCTGTGAAGCACATTGAGGGAGAGAAGGCCACAGGGCTACGTGCGGAAACAGAGAGTGCTGGTGAGGCACTGGCAGAAAATAACTTGGTTGGGGTACCTCTCTATGCTGCGGCCGCTGAGAAACCTACAGAGGTTGAGTTGGTTCAAGAAGTGCCTTTAGAAGATGTTGTGACCAGTGATGTGCCTGACCAGATTCCTTCAGCCGCCACAGTAACTAACCACTTGCTTGCAGAGAATGAGGTGGCTAATGAAGTGCCTATAGGAGGTGCAGCAGCCATTAGGACATTTGCAGAGAATGGGTTGGCTGAGGTGCCTTCAGAAAAATCAACTGTTGAGCTGCCTGTGGAAGGTGAGGTGACCTCAGATCCTCTTGCAGAGAGTCAGTTGGCTTGTGACACATTAGGTGAAGTGATTAGCAAATGTGTGGCTTGTGCTAATCTCGGAGAGGACCAGTTGGCAGATGTACCAATAGAAACAGTACCCAGTGAGTTGACTGCAGAGTATGCAGTGGCCAAAGGAATGCTGTTTGAAATTGCAATAACCAATGGGGCTGTTCAGGACACATTGACTGAGGTACCTTCGGGTACTACAGAAGCCATGGACACCGCTGCAGAAGGTGAGGTGATCACAGCCGTGCCTGTTGAAAATGTGAGAACCAGTGGGACACTTGTTGAGAATCAGTTGGCCATTGAGGTATTTGCAGGGGAGGTAACAACTTCAGAATTTGTGATCTTTGAGTTTCTAGCAGAGTACAAGTTGACTGATGTACCCACAGATACAACGCCTAGTCAATTGACTACAGATGATATGACCAAAGCAGTACCTTTAGGAGTTGCGGCAACCATGGAGATGTCTGCAGATAGCGGGCTGCCTAATGAGTTTCATACAGACACAACTGTGGGAGTGTTTGCAGAGAGTAGACTGCCCAATGAGCTCCATCCTGAATCAGCCGTAGAGATGTCTGCTGGATTGCCCAATGAGGTCCATCCAGATACAACCATGGAGGTGTCTGAAAATAGTGAGCTCCCTCCAGATACAGCCATGGCGATGTCTGCAGATAGCAGGCTGCCCAAAGAAGATCCTGTAGAAAGGGTGATGTCCAATTTCATGGGAGAGAATGAGTTGGCTGAAGTGCCTACAGATATTACTGCTGCCACCATGGAGGCTTTTGCAGTAGATGAGCTGACCATGGAAGTGCCTGTTGAAGATGTGGCGGCTGATGGAGGACTAACTGAGAATGAGTTGGCTGACATACCCACAGATACTACTGCTGCTGCCATGGAGGTTTATAGAGCACGTGAGCTGGCCATTGAAATAGGTGTGACCACCGGTAGTGCATTTGCCAAGGAACAGCTAGCTGGTGAGGCACTTGCAGAAGTTGAAACTACAGCTGAAAGTGTAATATTTGAGGTTCTAGCAGACGGGGAGTTAGTGGATATCACCACAGATATAGTAGTCACTAAATTGGCTACAGTGGTTGATGTCGATGAAGCAAAGCCTTTAGAAGTTGCGACAACCAAAGGAATGTTTGCAGCGAATGGATTGTTTGTTCTATCCCCAGATACAATAACCAAGGAGATGTCTGCCATTGACTGGCTAGCTAATGCAGTGCCTTCCCATCATATAACAACCAGTCGGGTCTTTTCAGAGAATGAATTGGTTGCGTTTTCGCCAAGGTCCTTGGCACCCATAGAGGAGGAGAAGGTCAGAGAAGTTCCTGTAGAGGTTGTGATGACTAGCAGCATACTTGAAGAGAATGGGTCGATGAAGCCACCTCCAGATATAGCCAGCATGGGGATGGCTACAAACGGTGAGGTAACAGCAGCATTGACCAATGACAATGCGGGAGATGAAGTAATGGCAGCATTGACCAATGACAATGCAGGAGATGCAGTAATGGCAGCATTGACCAATGACCATGCAGAAGGTTATCCAACAGCACCGACCAATGATCATGCAGAAGATGAGCCAACAGTGGCCAGAAATGCAATCGAAGAGGGGATTAAAGGCACAGTGAAAAGCAAGGTGTCAGATGAAATCTCTGGTATCAACACCTTCCAAAACAAGCAATCCGAGTCACTAACATCTAAAAGAGGCAATGTCTGTGCCGAAAATGATGCAATGTGTTGTGAGGATAATGGACACAGAGCTGCTGAGTCCAATAACTCTGAGTTGGAATGTGTGCCAGTGCCGTTTACAAACCATGTGTGTGTTCAGTGCAGAGACCAGGAGACAAGCTTTGTGGAAGATAGACATGGTCAACTGGTTATGGACAGAACAGACATGCTTGGCGAATTTGGAACTGTACCAGTGCCTGAGAAAGCAGCTATTTGCTCTGCAAAGCGGAAAGCGCTGAGAAGTACAAATAGGAGAAATGAATTTGTCACGTTAAAGTTGAGGAAATTAAACCACACCATGCTTTTACCAGATTGTACTCCAAATTTCCCCAAACTGGAGAAGTTCTGGGTGAACAGGACTTCAGCGAGTGAGGATTGTTGCAGGAGAGAGAGTAACTGTGTCATTTCTGACTTTGACCACAAGTTTCAGCAAATGGAAGAAATAAAACCAAAGAATCTGCCTCTTCTTCCGTTTAACGATTTAACACATAGTAAACTGTGCAGACAGCCCATGCTGTTGGAGCATTTGTCAACCATTGCCAATGGTCTGGGTGTGTTTTCCAAGTGTGTAGAAATGCAGCAGGAATTCTCTAGAACATCCGAGCTTATTATAGCTATGGGCATGTGCAGTAGGTTTCAATCCCGGAAATGCATGGACCTACAGTTTTGCTTCAATGCTGAACGAACATCCTTCTGGGACACTTTCTGTCACCTACGGACCCCAAGTAAAGATCAGTCCATCAGTGTGAAGCCTCTTGCTCGATTTTATGGAAAGGATCAGCACTGGCCTTTTCCAAGTAACTGTACGCAGTCGGTGCATTTCGTTACTCCAGTTTTCCCTGTTTCGCCTCCCCTCGATCTGGCCTCGCTACTTACTTTATTTACCGACGGCAGTAAAGCAGTTGATCAACGCGGTGTGTCTGAAAGGACAGATTTATCGATCATTCCTCAACACTCGAGCCAAGACTCTTGGATGGTCTCCCAATTCCAGGCCAGCTTTGACAAGACCTTTTGGCCGCCTGCTTCACCGTTCAGGACTGGCCGGTGCCCTTGCACTCGTTCCAAGTTTGGTTTGCACACTGTTCTAGCACTTTCATCCCCGGCCTGTTACAGGCTCTGGACACGGCAGCGCCATTTTGGTAGAGTCCCTAATGCCCAGCAGCCATTCTTGACTCAGTTCGGAGAGGGTTTAAAAAGACTAATTCCCCCAACTCCTTCAGAAAACCCCCTTTTGTCGCTGCCCTATAGCTTGGGCGGAGTGGTGTCATGGTGGGATCCTCACAGTCCATCTCCTTGTGTGTCAACTTTCAACATCGGCCCTTGGAACAACTGCAGGAGGAGCAGCTTGGGAAGCTGCCCCAGGTTAGTGCCACATCCTTTATATTATATCAGGTGCACTTTAGGAGAGGAAGGTCATTGTAATGGGGCAAATACTAGTCAATAGAATCTTGCAGCACTGCAGGTGGCCATTCAGCCCATCATCATCATAGGCAGTCCCTCGGAGTCGAGGAAGACTTGCTTCCACTTTTAAAATGAGTCCTTGGGTGGCTGAACAGTCCAATACGAGAACCACAGTCCCTATCACAAGTGGAACAGACAGTCGTTGAGGGAAGGGGTGGGTGGGACAGGTTTTCTGCATGCTCTTTCCGCTGCCTGCGCTTAATTTCTGCATGCTCTCGGCGATGAGACTCGAGGTGCTCAGCACCCTCCCGGATGCACTTCCTCCACTTAGGGCGGTCTTTGGCCAGGGACTCCCAGGTGTCGGTGGGGATGTTGCACTTTATCAGGGAGGCTTTGAAGGTGTCCTTGTAACATTTCCTCTGCCCGCCTTCGGCTCGTTTGTTGTGTGGGAGTTCCGAGTAGAGCGCTTGCTTTGGGAGTCTCGCGTCTGGCATACGCACAATGTGGCCAGCCCAGCGGAGCTGATCAAGTGTGGTCAGTGCTTCGATGTTGGCCTGGTCGAGGGTGCTAATGTTGGTGCGTCTGTCCTCCCAGGGGATTGGTAGGATCTTGCGGAGACATCATTGGTGGTATTTCTCCAGCGACTTGAGGTGTCTAATGTACATGATACAGTACATGGCACATCATACCTGCGCCAGCTCTTTGAAAGAGCAATCTGATTAGTTCCACTCCCCTTCTCTCTCCCCAATAGCCCTGCAAATTGTTCCTTCAAGTATGCATCCAATTCCCTTTTTGAAAGTTACTATTGAATCTGGTCCCCCCACACACTCGGGCAGTGCACTCCAGATCATAAGTTGCTGCTTGGCCTCGAGTCTGCCATAGTCTCTGAACTTTTGTGCATTCTCTTAACTCCTCCAGTTTTCTACAATTCTTCCTGTTCTGAAGGTGGTAACTTGGGGATTGTGGTTCCACAGGAACTGCCGTTGACAACCTCGCCACCCCCACCCCCAGTGTTTCACCCAAATATTGGCATAGTTCACGTAGCCCCATATGGCTATTGTCTCGTGGGTGCTATCGCAGCTGATTTCTAGTTTTCTCAACAATACATGTGGCTCCAATAGCACTCACTGGGTAGTGATCAGAAGTGGGAGACCTGATTGATTTCTTTCCCTCTCCCCTTTCAAGTCTAGTCTGCTGAAGTCTATTTTGATATTGTCGTCATTTGCACAGGCCACAGATCGATCACAGAACCATTCTGGTTTTTATAGCTCTGGTTTGGGTTGTCCCGTGTTTATCCCTGATTCATCAAGGAGCTCGGTTTTAAAACCAGTCAAGAGTGCCACTGGTTTCTATTCAGTAATTAGTGTTGGTGGGTTAGGAGAAAAGGCAGGAATCGGGCCTACTATTGCCCTACGTCCCAACTCTCCTGCAGTGAGCTGACACCCATGAATATTGTTTCTGATTATTGTATTAAAATGTTAAATAGAATTAGACAAATTACAGCACAGACACAGGCATTCGGCCCAACCGATTTATGCTGGTGTTTATGCTTCACATTAGTCTCCCACCTTACCCCATCAACATATCCTTTTATTTCTTTATCTCTCATGTACTTATCTAACTTCCCCTTAAATGCATCTGCTATTTGCCTCAATTACTCCGTGTGATGGGATCTATCCTTGACCACATCCTAGTTCTCATCTACATGCTGCCCCTCAACGATCTCATCGGAAAACATGACTTCGGTTCCACAAGGATGCTGACAAACCAAGCTCTATCTCATCATCACCTCTCAATCCCTCCACTGCTTCTGATTTGTCACGCTGCTTGTCCGACATCCAGTATTGGTTGAGCAGAAATTTCCTCCAATTAAATATTGGCACAACCAAAACCATTGTCTTCAGTTCCCAGCACAAACTCCGTTCCCTGGCCACCGACTTAATACCTCTCCCCGGCCTCTGAGACTGAACCAGACTGTGGGCACCTTGGCATCCTATTTAACCCTGAGATGAGCTTCTGATCCCATACCCTCTCCATCATTAAGAACGCCTGCTTTCCCCCCCCCCCCCCCCCCCCTCTAACATTGCCCATCTCTGCCCCTGCCTCAGCTCATTTGCTGCTGAAACCCTTATTCATGCCTTTTAGACTCGACTATTCCAACCCTCTTCTGGCCGGCTCCCACCTTGCACCCTCTGTACCTGAGCTCATCCAGAACTCTGCTGTCTGTATCCTAACTCGCACCATGTCCTGTTCATCATAGGCAGTCCCTCAGAGAGGATGACTTGCTTCCACGCTAAAAGGATGAGTTCACAGGTGTTTCAATGAAGGACCCGAACTACATCCTGAAGGGTGGAAGATGCCTGTACGTGGATTTTAACATGTGGTGGCTGTTGCACACCAGCCATCACACGGGCTTGACAGAGCTAGGTCTTGGTCCAGTGACAAGGGTTAAACAAGACGACCAGGTTGGCATACAGGTACAGCAGGCAATGAAGAAGGCAAATGGTATGTTGGCCTTCATAGCTAGGGGATTTGAGTATAGGAGGTCTTACTGCAGTTGTACAGGGTCTTGGTGAGGCCTCACCTGGACTATTGTGTTCAGTTTTGGTCTCCTAATCTGAGGAAGGATGTTTTTGCTTTTGAGGGAGTGCAGCGAAGGTTCACCAGACTGATTCCCAGGATGGCCGGACTGACACATGAGGAGAGACTTGATCAACTGGGCCTTTATACATTGGAGTTTAGAAGGATGAGAGGGGATCTCATAGAAACCTATAAGATTCTGAAGGGCCTGGACAAGTTAGATGCGGGAAGAATGTTCCTGATGTTGGGGAAGTCCAGAACCAGGGGACACAGTCTAAGGATAAGGGGTAGGCCATTTAGGACTGAGATGAGGAAAAACTTCTTCACTCAGAGTTGTTGACCTGTGGAATTCCCTGTCGCAGAGAGTTGTTGATGCCAGTTCATTGGATATATTCAAGAGGGAGTTAGATATGGCCCTTACGGCTAAGGGAATCAAGGGGTAGGGAGAGAAAGCTGGAAAGGCGTACTGAGGGAATGATCAGCCATGATCTTATTGAATGGTGGTGCAGGCTCGAAGAGCCAAATGGCCTACTCCTGCACCTATTTTCTATGTTTCGATGGGACCTGCTCTGCTGCACGGACCTAGTGCGCGCACACATCGTAGTGTTGGCTGGCCCGTGTTGCCCCTGGCCCCGAACTTGCACTTCCCCTAGGCTGAACTCGCGCCTCTCCTGGGCTCCAATCACGTTCCTCCACAGGCTCCCACCGCTCCTTCGCCCTAATCTCGCTGCTCCTGCTGTATCTGCCCACGCTCCAATCACCGATTTGGACCTTGATGACATCACTCTTCGCTGCTGTTGCCCACCTGTACCAGCTCGCGTTGCTCCCTGGAGTTGTATGCCTCCACGCTGCTCCCGAGGCCTCTCCTTTTATGGCCCCGACCTGCTGCTGGTGTTCTCACGCAGGTCGGGGCCTCCACGCTGCTGTTTTGACCTGTTCATCCTGGTTCCTTGTCTGGCAACGCCTCAAGTTTAAAATTCTCATCCTTGTTTTGAAATCCTACCATGACCACAGCCCTACAACCCTCATATCTCTGCGTTCCACCAGTTCTGGCCTCTGGCACATCCCTGATTTTCATCGCACTACCAGTGCAGAGCTTAGGCCCTGAGCTCTGGAATTCCCTCTCCAAACCCGTCCGCCTCTCTCTCTTTTTAGGACAGTCCTTAACATCTACACCTTTGACCAAGCTTCTGGTCACCTTTCATAATATCTCCTTGTGTGGCTCGGTGTTGAATTTATTTGAGAATCGCTCCTGTGAAGCGACTTATAACGTTTTACTACATTAAAGGTGCTATATAAAATGCATGTTGTCGTGATAGCAAGTTCTACATTCTCATTGAGTAAAGAAGTTTCTCCTGAATTACATATTGGATTTATTAGTGACACTTGTATTTATGACCCCTAGTTTTGATCTCTCTCTCTCTTTTTTTTTTCTCTCTCTCTCTCTCTCTCTCTCTCTCTCTCTCTCTTTCCTTCCCCCCTCCCCTCCCCCAAGTGAAAGCATCTTGCCCCTTCATATTTGTAAAGAGTATTATCGATCACCCCTCGGCCTTCTCCTTTCTAGAGAGAAGAGCCCTAGCCTGCTCGGTCTTTCCTGATAGTTGTGCCTCTTGGTTCTGGTATCGTCCTTGTAAACCTGTGTTGCACTTTTCCCAGTGCTTGTATATGCTTTCTGTAACATGGAGACCAGAGCTGTGCACAGCACTCTGTGCAATCCAATCAAGGTTCTATAGAGGTTTTTAACATCACTTTTTGCTTTTGAATTCTGTTTCTCTGGAAATGAACCCCCAGTGTTTTGTTTACATTTTTTTTATGACTTTAACCTGAGTTCCTACTTTTAACAATGTGAATGTGTACCTCCTAAATGCCTTTGCACATCGAGCCCATTTATCTCCCATTTTCCAAGGAGTGTGTGTAGTCCTTATTCCTTCTACCAGAATGGACTCTCTTGAAATTAATTTGCCATTTGCATGCCCATTCTGCAAATTTGTTAACGTCTTGTATTTTTTTTCGTGGTCTTCCTCAGTATTAACTGTGCCTCCCAATTTGGTGTCATTCGCAAATGTTTTAATTGTTTTATGTAAATGGTGAACGGCAGTGGTTCCGGGACCAATCCTTGTGGAATCCGACTTCTCACCGTTTGCCAATCTGAGCAGCTACCTTTAATCCCAATATAATAGCAGAATACTGCGGATGTTGGAACCCGAAACACAATCAGAAAATGCTGGAAATGCTCAGCAGGCCAGGCAGCATCCGCGGAGGGAGAGACCGAGTTAACGCCTCTGTCCACATCCGCGGAGGGAGAGACCAAGTTAACATTTTCTGAGCGTTTCCAGCATTTTCTGTTTTACATTTAATCGCTGCGCTCTTTTGCAGCCCGTTCCATTCTGCTGTCCCCTGACTCCACATGCTCTCTGACCTTGTTCATGAGGCTACTTTGAACACTCTATCGAAGGTCTTTTGAAAGTCCGTGTATATTGCATCAACTGCATTACCCTTGTCTATTATTTCACAGAATTCAATAAGGTTGGTCAAAAATGACCTTGCCTTTTGAAATCTATATTTTTGGTTTCCAGAGGTTTTTCTATTACATCTTTTAGTAAAAATTCCAAAATCTTTCCTGCCACTGGCGTTAAGTTAACATGTCTATAGTTCCCTTGATTTGTTGCATCTCCCTTATTAAATATCGGAATAATATTAGCTGTCCTGTCCCTATTCCCTTTCATAATGTTTTTATTTATATTTTATATATATTCATTAGATATATATTTTTTATATATACACTCTACTTTGTTTGGATGCAATCCATCCAAACCAGGGGTCATATCCTCTAGTTTATCTATTATTTCCTTCCTTTCTATCTTAAATGTCTTCATATCCTTCTTGATTTCTCCTAATCCACCTTGTTAGTCTCGCTGGTGTATGCTGCAGTTATTCAATATTCCTGCCATTTTTAATTAGGCTGTCATTTCCCATGAGTTTATCGTGCATCCCTTAGTGGCCCTATCTCATTTGTTATTTATGTGACTAGAATACGTCACCATTTTTATATCCCTTGATATTATAACTTACTAGTTTAAATATGCTTTCGTAATTGTTCTTTGACTTCTTTCCTAATGCCTTTGTATCTCCTTCTGTCATCCTCTCCTTTGTTGTCTATGTACTTAGTGTATGCCCTTTCCTTGAGTTTCCATGTTACTCATATATCTTTATTCATCCATGGTATTTAATTATTGGCTATTGTTATTTTTCTCCTGAACTCTCTTGATCACCTCTTTAACTATTTCTCACTGCTGTTCTATCTCTGTCAATCGGCCGAAAATTGCAGTCGGAGGCTTCCTCTGTACGAGCGCGTCCGACTCCAAAAGAAATCTACGAAAATACCTGGTGGTCCCAGAGAAACATAGGATTCCGGTCGGAGGCCTTCGTTCGCTGCGCAGTGCACGGGGACATGTCTTCCACGTACAAATGCATCTGCTGGAGTCACGTGGGCCTAGACCACCAATCATTATCTAGTATTCTCACTGATAATGGGAACTCCGTTTGTACGAGCTCCCATTGCTATCAATGAGGAAACCCACCTAAAACAAGAAATGCAGCACAATAATTTTTTTTTTAAAAAAACACCTCACATTTTAAATTAATTGAAATTGAATGTTTTAGAAAAACATTTTTTAATGTGTTTTAATAGGGTTAAAAATAAACTTAATGGAGAGGATGTTTAATATAAAATTGAGTGATTAGATTTAATTTTTCTATGTTTTAAAACTCTTGCCTGGTAAAAGTAAGCTATACGCCAGGCATTAGAGTTTGAAGGACATTCGTTGGGCAAATAGCTGAATCTCTGCCACGCGGATGTCCTTCTCCTGGGGATGCATAGGATCTGTCTTTTTAAAAAAAAAAAAAAGTTTGACCGATTGGAAAAGCCGGTTCTATGCGTGTCGTGCGGCAAGAACCAGCTTTTGTGAGGCCTCGCCGGGTGCACTTCATATGCACCTGGCGAGGCTGTAATTTTCAACCCAATATGTTTTTCCAGTTTTCCTAGTTCTATTCTCATCCCTTTTATAATTAGCTTTTTTCCAATCTATTACTTTTAGTCTTTGACTTGCTTATGTCGCTCTCAATCATTACCTTAAATCGTATTATGTTATGATTGCTATTGCCTAGATGCTCCCCTACACTTCTCTTATCGGCTCTGGTTCATATCCCATTGCCAGCAGTCGTTCCTCTCTTGGGCTTCTTGCATGCTGGGCAAGAAAGGAGTCCTGTGGACACTGTCTTTAAAACTCCATTCCTCGTCTTCCCTTTTCACTGCCTCTTGCCAGTTTATTTCAGGGTAGCTGAAGTCCCCCATTATTATTCTATGTCTTTTACTCATTTCATAGATATGCCTACATATTTCTCCCTCCACTTCCCTTTTGTTATTTGGTGGTCTGTAGAATACCCCTATTAGCGTGATCGATACCTTCTTATCCTCTATCTCCATTCATGTACATTGTTTTTATTGTCAATGCTAGTTAGCCTGTTTTTTTTTCTACTGCCGTTGTTATCTCTAATTAGCACAGCTTCTCCCCACCTCCCCTCTTCCCTATCTTTTCGAAATAAGTTTATATTTAATATATGCAATATTTAACGGCCAATCCTGTTCTTTACACAGCCATGTTTCAGTTATCCCTGCTACATCAGGTTCCTCTCTACAAATTATTGCCTCCAGTTGCCCCCATTTTGTCTCTGAAGCTGTGCACATTGCTCTACAGGCAATTTAATTTGGTTTTATTAGTTGCCCCTCTCGCTGTTTTATACTTGTATTCCGTAGCTCGGTACTAACCTGGCAGGGAGTGTCTATGGATGTTGTTCATATGGATGTCCAGAAGGCAGTCGATAAGGTTCCAACAATACAACTGTTGGTAAAAAATGAGTGCATGGGTGGGGGGGATAAATGGGTATGTGCTCCATGTGACAGGATGTGACGAGTGGTGTCCCACAGCGACCTATACTGGGGCCTCAGTTCTTCACTATATTTATAAATGATTTTGGTGAAGGAATAGAGCTGAGTACAATGTTCCCTCTTTTTAAAAAAAAAAAAAAAAAAAAATTCTGTCCCTTTAACTGGCTGCGCGGCCCATTCAAACATTTGCACGTGCGTGGTTTCTTTCATGTAAAAGCCGTTGAGTGGCCAGCGCGGGTCCTCTGGATCGTTGGCCATGGATGGACAGGCTGGGTCTCTTTTCACTTGAAATAAGAAGGCTGAGGGGTGGCCTAATAGAGGTCTTTAAAATTATGAAAGGTTTTGACAGAGTGGATACAGAGAGAATATGTTTGCACTGGTGGACAAGAGTGTGACTAGAGGCCATCACTATAAGATAGTCAACAAGAATTTAAATATTGAATTCAGAAGAAAATTCTTTACCCAGAGAGTGATGAGAATGTGGAACTTGCTACCACAGGGAGTGATCGAGGCGAATAGTGTTGATGCATTTAAGGGGAGGTTGGATAAGCACATGAGGGAGAAGGGAATAGAGGGTTATACGGATAGATTTAGATGAAGACAGACTGGAGAGGTTCGAATGGAGCATAAACGCTGGCATGGACTAGTTGGGCCGAACGGCCTGTTTCTGTGCCGTATATCTTGTGTAAACTAGGCTAGGAAGTGCAGCAAGTAGTGTAGATGAGACCCGAAAGTTGCAAAGGGACATTGATAGATTAAGTGTGTGAGCAAACTCTGGCCAATGGGAGTTCAACGCGGGGAAGCGTGAGATCATTGATCTATCTTTAGGGCCCAAGTAAGAGTAATTTCTAAATGGTAAAAAGTTTTGAGCTAAGGAGGAGCAGGGAGATTTAGGGGTCCAGGTACAGAAATCACTAAAAAGCTAGTGAACTATTACAAAAAATAATTTAAAAAGCAGATTTAACCTCCAAGGGGGCTGGAATGTAAAAGGGTGGAAGTTATACTGCACCTATGCAGAGCTTCTGGTCAGACCCCCTCTGCAGCAATGCATCCAGCCTGGGCACCACACCACAGGGAGGGTATATTGGCCATGGAGGGCGCAGCACAGATTCAGCAGAATGATCCAGCGCTAAAAACTTTAAATTATGAGGACAGCTTGCATAGAGACTAGACTAGGCTTGTGTTCCCTTGAATATAGAAGATTAAGAAGTGATATAATTGAAGTGTTTAAGATGATTAAAGAATGCGATAGGGTAGAGCCACAAACTATTTCCTCGGGTGGAGTCCAGAACAAGGGGGCATAACCTTAAAATTAGAGCTAGGCTGTTCAGGGATGATGTCAAGAAGCACTTCATACAAAGGGTGGTGAAAATCTGAGTTTCTTTTCCTCAAAGATTTTGAGGCTGGGGCTCAATTGAAAAATTAAAAGCTGAGATTTGTGTTGGGTCTGGTTTTAAGGGAGATTTGTGTTGGGTCTGGGTATTAGGGGACGTGGAGTTGAGCTACGTATTGGCCATGAAATACAATTTCATTTGCAGATCGCAACAAATTGCGGGAGTGTAGTTAATACAGGAGGAATGCGACTAAATACAAGAAGACATTAATAAACTTGCAGAATGGGTGTGTAATTGGCAGATGAACTTCAATATAGATAAGTGCGAGGTAATACATTTTGGTAGGAAGAATGAGGCCACATTCTCCTTGGAAATAAATGTCTAAATGGGGTAGAGGAACAGGGATCTTGGGGGTACAGATTCACAAATTACTAAAAGTAGTAAAGCAGGTTAATCAGGCAGAAGAAGCTCGAGGGGCTGAATGGCCTCCTCCTGCTCCTATGTTCCAAACTATCTACCCGTTTTATGTTACCCTAATTCCTTGCCTTTTCTCATATCTCGTTTCTTTTATCTTCAGGCTACTGTTATTTCTACCAGATCCCTCCCCCCATTTTACTAGTTTAAAGTCTTATCTACAGCCCTATATATCCTTTCTGCTAGGACCATGGTCCCATTCTGGTTCAGCTGGAGCCCATCCCAGTGGTACAGCTCCCTCCTGTTCCAATGCAGGTATCAGTGCCCCATGGAGTGGGCACCCACCTTCCCACACCACTCCAGCCATGCATTCGCGCCTCTGATCTGTTTACCCTTGTGTGATTAGCACAAGGCTCTGGTAGTAATCCCGAGATAATCTGTGAGGTCCTGCTTTATAAATTAGCTCCTGATGCTACCTCAGCTGGACCCCCCTCCCTTTCCTGTGTTAATTGCTCCCGACATGGATCATAACTGGATCTTCCCCCTCCATTACCAGTTCCCCTCCAGTTGCATCGATGTCCTTTGCCCTCGCCAGGAAGGTAACAAGCCCTCCTAAACTCTCAGCCGTGAATGCAGACGATGCTATCTATCCCCTTAATTATCGAATCGAATGTTATTTTCCCTGTATATAAAGTCTTAGAAATGATGTTAGCGCAGTAAATGGTTGGCCCTGTTTTAATAAGATTCAAACAGACATGTAAATGGAGTGTAAAAAATGTCCAGATTCTTTTGAGTTAACACTGTACAAACTTAGAGGTAAATGTCTCCAACTTTAGGTTAACTCTGGCATTCTCATTTTAGTTGAACCTTTCCGTCATGGTATCCAAATATTCCCCGATGCCCCGCGGGAAGAGGTTAATATCCTTAATATAGGCCTTGTATTCGGCTGTCTAGTTGCGATAAGAGTCTTGGCCCATGTTTCCCAGCCACATATATCCTATGGTGATTCATTAGAAAAAGTCGTGAATCTTTCATGTAGGTGTTTTTCTGTTTGCAGTTGTACACATAATAGACGCGTGTTTGTTTCTCCAGTTATCTTCCGTCCTATCTGGTCGCTGGGAATGGAACCAATTTGAGTGAAGCAAAGTCATTGCTACGTCTACAGACCAATAAGGGGATGTAAGTGTCACAATTACCTGCGTGGCTGCTATAGAATGCTGCAGGTGGCCATTCGGTCACGCCTCTGTCGCGGCATTAACCCAGGCGGAGTGGTCATTTTTGCACCAGTAAATGGATTGTGTCTGCCACCACAAAGTTCATCAGCTGGGCCCGGAGTTGGAGCAGAGCACTAAGAAAAGCGTTGCACACCTCTTTTAGGGCACTAGGCCGGCTTGAGCAAGCGAAAATTCCGAGTTAAACAGTCGACCTCGGAGCACCATAACAAAGGGGCGGCAGCCAAAAATCGAGCCAGTATCCCAACCAGGGGTGTTGCACACCGGCTCGCCACTCTGGGGTGCCAACGGGAGGCAGAAGACCAGAAATCCAGCCCCAGTCTTAATACAGATGGGGGCAGCTATAGAATACTGGTCTCTGAATACAGGTGTGGGCTACTGTAGCCTGCGTCTGCGCACATTCTGAGGCTGAATTCCAGGATATAGTCGATGTATTCACTGAGGCATAGGAAAGCATAGGCCTTGCGCTTAACATCCGTAAGACAAAGATCCTCCACCAGCCTGCCCTCGCCGCACAGCACTGCCCCCCCCCTATCCTCGAGATTCACGGCGCGGCCCTCGAGCCCTTAAACGTGAACCACTTCCCATACCTCGGGAGCCTCTCGTCAACAAAGGCAGACATTGATGCGGAGATTCAACATCGCCGCCAGTGCAACCTTCGGCCGCCTGAGGAAAAGTGTGTTCGAAGACCAGGTCCGCAAACCTACCACCAAGCTCGTGGTCTACAGAGCTGTAGTAATTCCCGCCCTCCTGTATGGATCAGAGGCATGGACGATGTACGGAAGACACCAAGTCGCTAGAGATATATCACCAACGATGTCTCCATAAGATCCTGAAAATCCCCTGGGAGAGCAGACGCACCAACATCAGTGTCCCTCGCTCAGGCTAACACCTCCAGCATTGAAGCACTGACCACACTCGATCAGCTCCGCTGGGCAGGCCACTTAGTTCGCATGCCGGACACAAGACTCCCTAAGCAATTTCTCTACGCGAAGCTCCTTCATGGCAACCGAGCCAAAGGTGGGCAGCGTAAAAGTTACAAGGCCACCTTCAAAGTCTCCCTGGTGAAGTACGACATCACCACTGACACCTGGGAGACCCTGGCTGAAGACCGCCCTTGGTGGCGAAAGTGCAACCAGGAGGGCGTTGAGCTCTTTGAATCTCAATGCTGCCAGCGTGAAGAGGTCAGGCAGGCGCAGGCAGCAGAAGGAGCGTGTGGTAAATTAGTCCCAGCCCCCCTTCCCCCAGCGAACATTTGTCCCACCTGTGACAGGGTATGTGGCTCTCGTGTTGGACTGTTCAGTACCAAAGAACTCTTTAGTAGTGGAAGCAAGTCTTCCTTGATTCCGAGGGACTGCCTATGATGACTATAGAATACTGGTCTCTGAATTCAAGTGTGGGCTACCCCAGAATCCTCAACCCTCTCCTCCCCCTCTCATGCCTTTCCCCTTCCCCCTCCCTGTAATTAATGTGCAATGTCACTTCAGCAGCCCTTCCCTTGTGGAGGTGAACTTGTCCCTCCTAAAACGAGCAGTGTTTTTAATTCTCTGGCTGGTGGATACTGGGACTTGGGCTTCCTTTGGTCCCTTGCCCCTAAACGATAACCCCTCGGCCCAGAATGGGCCCTCATCCGCTTTACGTTTCTAAAATGCGATATGGATTATCTACCCTGGCGAGAGCTCCATCTTTTAGTCCCAGAAGCGTCAGGTGAAGCCGGCTCGGCTGCTGTAATATTCTCTGGTGAGGATGGTGGTACTGAGACAAGTAGAGCAGGAAGGTCCGAGCTTTCATTCCAGGAGAATTGGGGGATCTCGGCAAGGGCAGGATGTGGCCATGACCCATGTGCTTGACCCCCTGGACCCCAGACTCTGGATCGGTCGGTGTTCCCACTTCTGATCACTATCCAGTGCCCCCTACTGGAGAATGCCCAGTCGTGTGGATGCTGGGTGAGCTGGAATGCTGCCTCCCATGATCAAATAGTCTGCTAATAGTACTGGAGATTGTTGGACAAGGGCGGGGGGGGGGGGGGAGGGAAGGATGAGTGTGGGATAGAGTATGATGTTTGCCAGTGGCTGATATCTCAATATAATTTATGGTTCTTGGTATGTTCTGTTATTGGGGATTTGTAGTGTCAGTGGGCGGGCTTGTTCTAAAGGAGCAGGGAAAGTAATCTTTGCTTTTTTTCCCCCACAGTGGCCTGCAGCACTTGAGTTTTGCCTGCGTCAAAGAGCCGTATCTTGCTTTGCCAGACCCGCCTACCTCATCCACAGAATGCACTGTTTCCGACAGCACCTTCTCCTCCGCTTCACTCCCCATCCCGAGCATTACATACGTTGAAACCCAACTCCACTCTGAGCAAAAAGAGGCAAGTAAAACTCGCCAGTTGTTAAGCTGGAGTCCGAGGTGCAGATATTGCAGGACATCCGGTGGTGGGGAGAAAGAGGAGAGTGTTACCTGGGCATTTTGACCCAGGAGGCAGTCACACCTCTTGGTTTGGTAGTGGTCTAGATTCAGTTAGTGATAAGAAACAGAAGGATGTGACTCCAACTCGGGGCAGATAAGGAGAGCCCAGGTGCAGTGCTGGAGGAGCCTCGGCCTTTGCCCTTATCCAACTGGTACAAGGAGCTTTCTGCCTGTGTGGATGAGGGCAAAGTCTGCAAACTGACCACAGCACTGTGGTACAGGAGGCTATTCAAGCAGCATCATAGAATGATTACAGCATGGAAAGAGGCCATTCGGCCCATCGAGCCCGTGCCGGCTCTCTGCAAGAGCACTTCGACTAGTCCCATTCCCCCGCACTTTCCTTGTAGCCCTGCAAATTCTTTTTCCTTCAGGTACTTGTCCAGTTGCGTTTTTGAAAGTCACAATTGAGTAGGGGGGACGAAAAGGAATGTTGTAGTGGTAGGAGATAGCGAGTCAAGAGGAGACCGATACTGTTCAATGCAGCCGTGACCGGGAGTCCAGAAGGCTGTGTTGCCTGGCCGGTGCCAAGGCTAAAGACTGGTTAAAGCCTTGCAGCTGGAGCAAGAGGGGGAGGATCCAGTTGTCGTGGTCCACGTAGGAACCAATGACACAGGTAGAGCGAGGAATGAGATTCTGCTCGAGTGTTTGAGAAGCTAGGATTACAACTGCGCATTTTAAAATAATCTAGGAAAGAGATAGCAGAGGCACTATATTACACACATTTAACCATTTGTTAGAAAATGGTGTAGTGCCAGAGGCCTGGCGGATAGCTAACGTAATACCTTTATTTAAGAAGGGAGATTGAACATTTCCAGGGAACTATAGACCAGTCAGCTTAACATTGGTGGTAAGAAAAGTAATGGAGTTCCTACTAATGGAGAAAATAGAACCTCTAGAAACCCAAAATATAACTAATAGTCAGCATGGATTTCAAAAGGGAAAATCTTACTTGACCAACCTCATTGAATTTTTTGAAGAGGTAACAGAGTAGATAAGGGTAATGCAGTAGATGTAATTATCTAGATTTCCAAAAGGCCTTCGATAAGGTACCCCATAATAGACTAATGAACAAGGTCAGAGAATGCGCAGTCAGGGGACAAGTAGCAGAATGGATTGCTAGCTGGCTTCAAGTCAGGAAGCAGAGAGTAGGGGTAAAGGGTCGCTGATATTCACGGTGGCAGGTGGAAAGTGGGGTCTAGCAAAGATCAGTGCTGGGACCACTGTTCACAATTTATGTTAACAATTTAAACGTTGGAATCAAAAACACCAAATTTAGGGGGCATAGCCAGTATTGAAGAGGACTGCAACAGGAAGACGTTAATAAACTTGCAGAATGGGCATATCATTGGCAAATGGATTTTAACTCACACAAATGTGAGGTATTGCATTTTGGCAACAAAAATAAGGAGGTCATTACTTGAAAAATAAGGATCTAAATGTGGTAGAAGAGCAAAGGGATTTGGGAGTACAAATACACATCACTAAATGTAGTGACACAGGTTAGTAAGGCCAAAAAAAAGCAAACCAGGCACTAGGGTTTATCTCTAGAGGGATGGAATTGAAAAGTAGAGAAGTTACGCTAAACTTGTATTGAACCTTGGTTAGACCCCATTTGGGGCAAGGCACAGTTCTGGTCGTCATATTATAAAAAGGATAGAGAGGCACTGGAGAGGGTGCAGAGAAGATTTACAAGGATGATACCAGTAATAAGGTTATAATCTATCAGGAAAGGATAAACCGGCTAGGTCTCTTTTCTCTTCAAAAGAGAAGACTGAGGGGTGACCTAATAGAGTTCTTTGAGATTATGAAAATTTTGATAGAATAGATATAGAAAGAGTGTTTCCACTTGTGGGGATGAGCATAACTAGAGGCCATCAATATAAGATAGTCACCTAGAAATCCAATAGGGAATTCAGAAGAAACTACTTTACCCAGAGAGTGGTGAGAATGTGGAACTCGCTACCACAGGGAATGGTTGAAGCAAATAGTATAGATGCATTTAAGGGGAAGCTAAATAAGCATATGAGGAGATGGGAATTGAGGGTTCTGCTGATGAGTTAGATAGGAACAACGGGAGGAGGCTCTTATGGAGCATAAATGCCAGCATGGACTGGTTGGGCCGAATCGCCTGTTTCTATGCTGTATATCCTGTGTATAAACCATATGGATGGAGCGGAAAAAATAACACAGGGCAGCAAACACTGGTGGGAGTATATTGACAGTAATCATAGTGTTGGACAGAATATAAATCAAGACGTTAGAGTAGCATGTAACAGGCAATGCAATAATCGTGGGGGACTTTAATCTTCTTATAGACTGGGCAAACCAAATTAACAAAAGTAGCTTGGAGGGTGAGTTCATGGAATGCATTCGAGCCAGTCTCTAGAACAATATGTTGGAACGAATAAGGGAACAGGCTATTTTCGATCTAGTATTGTATAATGATGGGGTTAATTTGTAATCTTATAGCATAGGATCCTCTGGCAGAGTGGTCATATGATAGAATTTCATACTGAGTTTGAGTGATGTGGTTAAGTCTGAAACTAGGGTCTTAACTCTGTAATTGGCTTTGTTTAAATTTATGAGGAGCTGAGGTAGATTTGGAAATTAGATTAAAAGATATAACGAGAGATAGGCAATGACAAATATTTGAGATAAATAATTCTCAATGAATATACATTCCCTTGAGGAATAAAAACTCCACTGGTGAAGTGGTATAGCCATGGCTAACTAGAAAAGTTCAGGATAGTGTTACATTAAAAGAGGCTGACAATGTTGCCAGAAAGAGTAGTAAGCCTGAGGATTGGGATGGTTTTTTTTAGATCAGCAAAGGATGACCAAGAAATTGTTAGAGGGAGAAAATAGTATTAAAGTAAACTAGCAAGAAATATAAAAACAGATTGTAAGAGCTTTTACAAGTATGTAAAGAGGAGATAAGCGAAAGTAAATGTGAGGCAGTAACAGGAGAAATTATAATGGGGAATAAGGAAATGGCAGAGATATTAAAGAAATATTTTGCATCTGTGTTCACAGTAAAATCATAGAAGCATAGAAATTTACAGCATGGAAGGAGGCCATTTTAGCCCATCGCGTTTGTGCCGGCTGACAAAGAGCTATCCAGCCTAATCCCATTTTCCAGCTCTTGGTCCATAGCCCTGTAGGTTACGGCACTTCAAGTGCATATTCAAGTACTTTTTAAATGTTGTGAGGGTTTCTGCCTCTACCACCCTTTCAGGCAGTGAGTTCCAGACCCCCACCACCCTCTGGGTGAATTTTCTTTTCACTCAAATCTCCTACCAATTATTTTAAATCTATGCCCCCTGGTTGTTGACCCCTCTGCTAAGGGAAATAGGTCCGCCCTATCCACCCTATCTAGGCCCCTCAAATGTATACACCTCAATAAGGTCTCTCCTCCGCCTCAACTGTTCGAAAGAAAACATCCCCAGCCTATCCAATCTTTCCTCACAGCTAAAATTCTCCAGCCCAGGCAACATCCTCGTAAATCTCCTCTCTACCCTCTAGTGCAATCACATCTTTCCTGGCCCTTACGGCCAAAGGGATCAAGGGGTATGGAGAGAAAGCAGGAAAGGGGTACTGAGGTTGAATGATCAGCCATGATCATATTGAATGGCTGTGCAGGCTCGAAGGGCCGAATGGCCTGCTCCTGCACCTAATTTCTATGTTTCTATGTAAGCATAACCTCCCTGCTCTTGTATTCTATGCCTCAGCTAATAAAGGCAAGTATATTCCGTATGCCTTCTTAACCACCTTATCTACCTGTCCTGCTACCTTCAGGGATCTGTGGAAATGCACTCCAAGGTCCCTTTGTTCCTCTACACTTCAGTGTCCTACTATTTAATGTGTATTCCCTTTCCTTGTTAACCCTCCTCAAATGTATTACCTCACACTTCTCCGGATTGAATTCCATTTGTCACTGTTCTGCCCACCTGACCAGTGTCGAAGATACACAAAACATACTGGAAATTGTGGGGAACCAAGGATCTAATGAGAGTGAGGAACTTAAAATAATTGATATTAGTAAAGGAAAAGTACCAGAGAAATTAATGGGACATCCCCATGGCCTACATCCTAGTGTTTTAAGAGATACCCCCAGAGATGGTGGCTGCATTGGTTTTGGTCTGAGAGTCCCCCAGATTTTAGACTGGTCCCCGTGGATTGGAAGATAGCTGTTCAAGAAAAAATGGGGAACTATAGACCAGTTATAGGTGGTAGGGAAGATGCTAGAATCTATTATTAAGGACGTGGACGGGACACTTCGAAAATCACTATAATTCGGCAGACTAAACGTGGTTTTATGAAAGTGAAATTGTATTTGACAAATCTGTTGAGTCTTTTGAGGGGGTAACTAGCAGAGTAGATAAGGAGGAACCAGTGGTGTAGTCTATTTGGATTTTCAGAAGGCACTTGATAAGGTGCCACACAAGAGGTTGTTGCATAAGATTAGGGCTCATGGATGGGAGGAATAGGTTAGCATGGATTGAGGATTGGTTAACGGACAGAAAAGAGAGAGTAGGAATAAACAGTCATTTTTGAGATGGTAGGGTGTAACTAGTGGAATGCTGCAAGGGTCAGTGCTTGAGCCTCAGCTATTTACAATTTATATCAATGATTTAGATGAGGGGACTGAGCTGACGATACAAAGACAGGTGGGAAAGTAACCTGTGAGGAGGATGCGATAAGTAATTGGGCAAGAAGGTGGTAGATGGAGTATAATGTGGGAAATTATCCACTTTAGTAGGAAGAATGGAAAAGCAGAATTTTTGTTAAAGGGTGGAAGACTAGTAAATGTTGGTATTCAGAGAGATTTGGGAGTCCTTGTTCATGAATCACAAAGTTAACATGCAGGTACACCGAGCAGTTAGGAAGGCAAATGGTACGTTGGCCTTTATTGCAAAGGGCGGGTAGGGGGGGTGGTTGGAGTATGAGAGTAAGGAAGTCTTGCTGTAATTATATAGGGCCCTGGTGTGACCATACCTGGAGTACTGTGTACAATGTTGTTCTCCTTACCCAAGGAAGGATATACTTGCCTTGAAGGGGGTGCAACATAGATTTATTAGATTGATTCCTGGGTTGAGAGGGCTGCAGGAGAGATAGGATAGGATGGAGTTTAGAAGAATGAGGTGTGATCTCATTGAAACATATAGCATTCTTCGAGGGTTTGACAGTATAGATGCTGAGAGGCTGTTTTCCCCTGGCTAGAGAGTCTAGAACTAGGGAGCACAGTCTCAGGATAAGGGGTCGGCCATTTAGGACTGATGAGAAATTTCTTCACTCAAAGGGTTGTGAATCTTTGGAATTTTCTATCCTCGAGTGTTGTGATGCTCAATCAATGAGTATATTCAAGACTGGGATCAATTGATTTTTGGGCACTAAGGGGATAAGAGATATGGGGATAGAGTGGGAAAGTGGAGTTGATCTTATTGAATGGCAGAGCAGACTCGAAGGACCGTATGACCTACTGCTCCTTAATCTTGCGTTCTTATGACAGATGTGTAACCACTAGATTGAGCACAGCAACGATCAGTGGCAGATCTGGACTTAAAACGTGTGAAATATTGTCTCCACGGAAGCCCATCATGCAGTATATTCAATGTGTAGACACATGCTCTCCAAGAGTGTTTGTACAATCTGAGCCTTGTTAAACAGAGTCAACAACTGTTTCTCAATGATAGCCTGTGCTTTGGGGCTTGAGCCTCCATCACTGGTTTTAAAGGGTTTCTTTGAAAGTCTGATGGGTACAAGTCAACTTTTCCACCACTTACACCTTGTGTTTCTTTGCCAGTGAATGGACTGACCAATACCAAGTTCTGGTTAGATATCCATCTAGAGTACTACATTCAGTTCTGGGCACCACATCATATGTCTTGCAGCACAGATTCACCAGAATGATACTGGGGCTAAAATAGTTCAATTAGGAGGATAGGTTGAATAGACTACATAAGAACATAATATAAGAAATAGGAGCAGGAGTAGGTCATTTGGCCCCTCGAGCCTGCTCTGCCATTTAATAAGATCATGACTGATCTGATCATGGACTCAGCTCCACTTCCCTGCCCGCTCCCCATAACCCCTTATCCCCTTAGCGTTTAAGAAACTGTCTATTTCTGTCTTAAATATATTCAATGTCCCAGCTTCCACAGCTCTGAGGTAGTGAATTCCACAGATTTACAACCCTCAGAGAAGAAATTTCTCCTCATCTCTGTTTTTAAATGGGCGGCCCCTTATTCTAGGCTGGTATTCCCTTGAGTATCGAAGATCTAATTGAGGTGTTTAAGATGATAGAATTTGATAGGGTAGATAGAGATAAGCCTTTTCCTCTGGTGAGGGATTCCACAACAAGGGAGCATAACCTTAAAATTAGAGCTAGGCCGTTCAGCGATGATGTCAGGAAGCACTTCACACAAAGGGCAATGGGAATCTGGCACTCTCCCAAAATGCTGGGGGTGGCAGGGGGTGGGGTCAATAGAAAATGTCAAAACTGAGATTGATAGATTTGGAAAGGGTATTAAGGTTACAGTTCCAAGGCGGGTGGATGGAGTTAAGATATAGATCAGCCTTGATCCAATTGGATGGCGGAAGAGGCTGGAGGGGCCAAATGGCTGACTCCTGTCCGTGTGTTGCTCTATTGATGCTGAATCTGGCAGTAACCAGTCTTGACTCCTCTTCAGGAACGTGCACCTCCCGAGAAGCCCGTCAGCAAATCGAAGGGATCTCTGAGGAAGGTCTCCCAAATCCGAATCCGGAAAACCGTTCCCAAGCAAGACACTAATCTTACCCCCATGGGGCTGCCCAAACCCAAGAGGTTAGTACGATGCACCCCTGTGTACAGCAGGCACACCACGGCATTTGCTATTCCGGATAATTTGCTGACTATTTTAATGGTTAATTGGAGACCGCTCTGCTTTCTAGATTGAAGAAGAAAGAATTTAGTTTGGAGGAGATATACACTAATCAGAATTACAAGTCACCATCTGCACACAGGTATGTTACAGGATTAAATGTGTTTTCCCCTCATTTTTATTCAAAGCCCAGATTCCAGGTTTAACACCGGACAACGGTTATGTTTTGGAATGTGCTGGTCCAGTGTGGTGTTCTGAGCCTCTGGTTCCTCGTTTGACTGAACTTTGGGGGGGGGGGGGGGGGGGAAATCGAGTGGCCGGTGGGGTGGGGGAGGGGGTTGAGTGGCCAGTGGTGTGGGAGGAGGGCTTAGACCGAGACAAGAGCAGGTCACCTCTAAGGATTCTGTTGGGAAGAGGGAGAAAGGGATGGTTATTGGGCCATCTGGGGCCAGAGCAGATCTGGAACTTAAGGAATACCAAAGCTGCCCTAACTCTGATTCCACGCCATTTTCTCAACTGCTCTCTTCGGCTGAACCAAACCTTTTGCCGTCCTGGTGCTGTGTTCAATCCTGAAAATAAACCGAGTCCATCAGGAAGATCACTTGCTTCAGCCTTCGATATCTTCCATCTTCAACCACTTGGCCTCTGTCACTGAAACCCTCGCCCATGATCGAGTTTCCTCTAGATTTAATGATTCTAATGATATCGTGCTTGCCGGCCTTCTATTCTCTAAACTCCAATTTAACCAAAACACACCAGCTCATTTCCTCTCCTGCATCTCGTCCCACCTACTGACTTACCCCAGTTCGCGCTGACTACATCTCTGTTCTCCCGTGAATTAAAAGTCAAGTCTGTGTTTCATATCCCTCTATTGCCTTGCCCCCACCCCATGTCCACAACCACCTCCAGCCTCGAGTCTCCTCCCTTAAATCTTCTGATTTTGGCCAATTACAACCCTCCTCCCCCCTCCCTTGTGGCAGAGCCTTCAATCCTACTCTGGAACTCTCCCGTCGCCCTTTAAACTCCTCAACTGCTCTACCTTTGGAAACCGTCTCAAAAAGGCCTGTTTTTGATTAGCCCCCGTCACTGCTAATAACCTCCCTCTACTGGCTCTGTGGTCTCTGTTTACGTTGGCTACATGGGACTATTTTTAATGTTGCAAACCTTTCACAGAGGATGGATACTACAGCTATATAAGGTTTTGGTGAGGTCACACCTGAAATACTGCGTGCAGTTTTGGTTTCCATATTTACGAAAGATACTTGCTTTGGAGGCAGTTCAGAGAAGGTTCACTAGGTTGATTCCAGAGATGAGGGGGATGACTTATGAGGAAAGGTTGAGTAGGTTGGGCCTCTACTCATTGGAATTCAGAAGAATGAGAGGTGATCTTATCGAAACACAAGATTATGAGGGGGCTTGACAAGGTGGATGCAGGGAATGTTTCCACTGATGGGGAAGATTAGAACTAGAGGGCATGATCTTAGAATAAGGGGCCGCCCATTTAAAACTGAGATGAGGAGAAATTAATTTTCTCAGAGGGTTGTAAATCTGGGGAATTGGCTGCCTCAGAGAGCTGTGGAAGCCGGGTCATTGAATAAATTTAAGACTGAAATAGACAGTTTCTTAACCGATAAGGGGTTATGGGAAGCAGGCAGGAGCTGAGCCCATGATTGGATCAGCCAAGATCGTATTAAATGGCGGAGCAGGCTCGAGGGGCTGTATGGCCTACTCCTGCTCCTATTTCTTATGTCCTTAAATTATGTAAACTATGTAAATGTTCGTGCTGTTCATTGACCTGTTTAACAGTTTTTAAAACGAATTCTCGATTGTAGCCAGCCTAGGTCTGTACAGGGTATACAAGACCTTCACCTCCCAATGACAAGGTCATTTTGCACCGTGTATCCCAATCAGCGGGAGTGCAGTATCAAGGGCTCCCTGTTCAATCCCGCAGTCTTGCTATTTGGCAGATAAAGACACCCAGATTCGTACGGAATGTAAAATCCACTTGCAGGAGTGCCTATGATGCTGAACCCAAGGAATATAACATATGAAATAGGAGCAGAAGTAGGCCATTCGGCCCTTCGAGTCTGCTCTGCCATTCAATAAGATCATGGCTGATTTTCTACCTCAGCTCCACCTTCCCACAATATCCCCTTGCCCTAGTATCCAGAAATCTATCAATCTCTGTCTTGAATATACTCAATGACTGAGCATCCACAGATCTTTGGATAAAGATTCACAACCCTTTGAGTGAAGAAATTTCTCCTCATCTCAGTCCCATATGACCAACCCCTTATTCTGAGACTGTGAACCCTAGCTCTAGATTTTCCAGCCAAGGGAAACATACTCCCAGCATCTACCCTGTCGAGCTGCTTAAGAATTTTATGTTTCAATGAGATCATCTCTCATTTTTCTAAACTTTAGGGAATATAGGCTAGACTACACAATCTCTCCTCATAGGGCAATCCCAGCAACCAGCCTGTTGAACCTTCATTTCACTTCCTCTAAGGCAAGTATATCCTTCCTTGGGTAAGGAGACCAAAACTATACACAGTACTCCAGGTGTGGTCTCAGCAAGGCCCTATACAAGTGATAGTTAGGAATCGCATTTGCAATGTTCTGGATCTGAAGTAGTTGGTTCTGTATTTGCATGGGCCGTTGGAGATTTCTAAAATGCAAAGCACCAAAGGTCACTTTTTTAAAATTGGGGCTCACCTTCCTTTCTTCCACTTCTGTCTCGTCTGGTTTCCGTTTGGGGGGGGTGGGGTGATGAGTTCAGTGCTTCAGCAAAGGTTGTGCACCTACTGGGCTGCATTGCATGTTAGAACATGGAGCATCTTGAGATTCCTCCCAACCTGCAACTCCACCATTTCAAGTTGCAGGGTAACCCCTTGTGGGCAAGTACACAGCTTGGATTCCACCTCCCCACCCCTGTCCCACTCCTAGCAGGTGGCTGAGCTCACAGAATATACTTTGGGGGAAGTGGGAGAAAATCTCAGCTTCGTTAGCTGAGGTCATTCGCAGGAGCTGAAATTTCTCGAGTAATCTGACGGTTTCACCGAGTACGATGAGCTCGGGAGGAAGCTCGTTGGATGTTTACAAATGGAGTCTCTTCATATTTATCTTGCGGCTGGAAGGTGCAGAGAGGCGGGGAGAGTGCGGGAGTGAAAGTTGGCCGCTCTCCTCGCTGGGAGCCTGTGTCAGTCTGGATTGTGACTGAAGTGGAAGTGGAGGAGAGGACGATGGTGATTCCTTCCCCTTTACACCTGACTTTTCTAATGGAATAATGCAGCGCTCTGCAATTGATAGATGGTGGGTTGGTGAGCCCCGGTATCCTGGCCAATATTTATCCCTCAACCAACATCACCTTTTTTAAAAAAAAATCTATGGACAGTAGGAGCATGTGTGCGCACTAGGGCCGTGCAGCAGAGCTGGTCTCCAGACGTCTTGGTTAACCCTTGCCACTGGGCCAAGACCTAGCTCTGTCAAGCCCGTGTGGTGGCTGGTGTGCAACGGTCACCACACATTAAAAAAAATCCACACACAGGCAACTTCCACCCTTCAGTATGTAGTTCGGGACCTAGAATGTCAGGACCCTCATTGAAACACCTGTGAACTCGATCCCTTTTTGGTGTGGAAGCAAGTCATCCTCGATAGGAAAGACTGCCTATTAGTACTAAAAAAACAACCAGATGATCTGGTCATTATCACATAGCTGTTTGTGGGACCTTGCTGTGTGCGCAAATTGCTCCTGCGTTTCCTACATTACAGCAGTGACTGCTGTACCTCATTGGCTATAACATGCTTGGGGACACCGAGGTCGTGAATGGCGCTGTGTAATGCAAGTCTGTCCTTTTTGGGGTCTCACAATCTAAAGAGAAATAGTGAGCTCTTTAGCGGCAGTGGGACCAGGCATCTGGGAATGTATTTGCCTTTAATCCTGCTCTCGGGCTTTTCCCGGGATGCCGCGGAGATGTTGAGGTGGGAGCTGCAACTTGAACAACTGCATGTGTTGGTTGACTTTCTTTCAATGGCTGATGGTTCTGGAACATCAGTGAGCCTTCCCCAAACCGTCGGGGGAGGCCGTGTGGTCCGAAATAACCATGGTGTTAATCACCAGCCTGCAACCTACAGACGGCGCTGTTGGCTATGAATATTAGTTACTTGAAGTAGGGGCAGGACTGTAACGTAACACGCAATGTACGGTGATTATTTGACTCTGCTTGTGTTTAAATATTTTTTGTGTGTGATGATTTTTTTTCTCTCTTCCCCCCCGCAACAGTAAATATCTGGAGACTATTTTTGAAGAGCCTGTTCTGAAGAAGGGCTCCTTTGTCTGCACCAGCCTCCAAAAACGCAAGCGCCTGTTAGAATTCCAGGACTACACCCTTCCCCGCAAGCGGCGAGCACACGCTGGGGTGAAGGTTCCGAGCCGCA
Source organism: Pristiophorus japonicus (assembly GCF_044704955.1). Classification (NCBI taxonomy): domain Eukaryota; kingdom Metazoa; phylum Chordata; class Chondrichthyes; family Pristiophoridae; genus Pristiophorus; species Pristiophorus japonicus. The sequence continues at coordinate 173,287,795 of NC_091984.1, forward strand.
CGCGCGGCAGGAAGGCGACCACGCGCGATGGGGAGAGCGACTCGCTGCTCATCCAAAAACTTACCGAACTGGAGGCCTTCCTGGCCGGAGAGGACTAGTGTTCACTGCTGACCGATTTATCCAATCGTACTAGACTTGAGCTGGCCACCACTCGGAGTGCCCAGGTCTGTTTACACTACACGCCGAAGATCCGGGGTCTTGCGCCATGCCTCAGCCTCGTTCCCGGGGAAGAGAATGGTGCACAGCTTGCAGGCTGCTGCATGTAGAAATGGGAGAGCGCGGGGCTTTAAACAGTGCCCTGCGGTAACGGCACCGCTCCACTCTTGCTGTATGTGAGCGGCGACGGGAAGAGGAATATGGTACTTTATTGCAAGGGCGTTTGTGGAGAGATTCGGAAGTGAACGGAAGAGGATCGATCGTTGGGAGGAAATCCACCTTTGCAAGCTCACCGTCGAATTAAGTTGCTGCTCCCCAATTTCCACAAAAGTTTGATTTGCTGCAAACCAATATCTGGCTTAAACTGTCATACTGGGGAAGGAATGGCTTGAACGCAATGCAGAGAGCATCTTTTAATGTTTACAAGATTGCAGATCCAGCAGTAAATTTCAGTGGTTTGGGCTGGATTAACTGCTCAGTGAAGCCCTAACTTTAAGTGTGTTCTGGCTGAGATCAGTTTGACGGTGGATGCCGATTATATATCTAAGCAACTTGAGCCTAAAGTGCTAAAAGTAAATATTCCAAAGTAAATACTGAAACAGGAATGACGTGTGTGTGTGTGTGTGTGTGTGTGTGTGTCTTGTCAGCTCCTAAATGTGAGAGTACAGGTACCACTGATGCACGTTGCACGTGCCCAGTAGAGGGCAGTGCAGCTTTAACCTGATGTCTTGCACTCTCTCCCAGTTAACATGGCCTAAGCTTTAGCCTTTATCCGTGGAAGGTCTGCATTGCCAGAGGGGGTACCTGTACGGGCTTTTGGTCCACGTTGATTGTGTGTATGTTTTCTTAGTTTTTACACTGGCGGAGTGCTTAATTTACAGCGATCGTGTGAATTGGTTTTACGATTACTGCAGATTTAACTTTTGGTAATGTTTTTGATATTCAGATGCTGGATCGTATTGGCAGTAACTGGCATTACCTGCTCAATCCTAACCAGAGTAGGAACGGATGTTCTTGGGTTAGGTGACAGTGTGTCTTGTAGAATGTAGATCGGAGTAGTGCAGATTACAGTATGTAACCCAGCATGCCGGGAGAAACAGGAGCAGTACCGTATAAATCCTGTACCTTATCTCTTACAGGGCCGAAGCCCAAATGCTCACTAAAAGGGTTTAAAATGTGTCTTTAAATTGCTGCAGTGTCAGCCGTGGCTCAGTGGATAGCACTCTCGCCTCTAAGTCAGAAGGTTGTGGGTTCAAGTCCCACTACAGAGCCTTGAGCACATAATCCAGTCTGACGGCAGTACTGAAGGAGCCCTGCACTGTCGGAGATGCTGTCTTTCCATTGAGACGTGTGGAACATTCCACAGGATTAATTTGAAGACCTGGGGCGTTCTCCTGACCAATGTTTATCCCTCAAACAACAGACAATGCGGCTGCCATGTTGTCTACGTTACAACAATGACCACACTTCAAAAGTACTTCATTGGCAGTGAAGTGTTGTGGGAGGCCCTGAAGTTGTGAAAGGCACCATATAAATGCAAGTCTCGCTTTCTATGACTGTGTTCCCTTATTTTTACTTTTGTTTAATGCAGGAAAACCAGAGTGGGACCGTCTGCTCTACTGTATGCAAGTGGTGTCCGTCAGTTTGGAGGCTGGTGATGTCGGTCTGAGAAACGTTTCGGACTGATGTCAGGAAGTTCGTGCAAAAGTGGTTAATGCATTGAATGGGCTTCCAGTTAGGAAGGCGAAAAAAAACCCGAGAATTGTTTAACGGGCGGCTGCTGTGTGGGACTGCAGGGTCCACCTGAATGAATGAGCTAGAATGGGCCAAGTTGCCTTCCTTTGCTGTGTTTATCTTGTGGGAGTTCGAGGTGCACACGGCAATGGTTTCTTTTTTGGAGGGGTACTTGTGAAACTCAATTGCTATAATTGAGTCTAACTGGCAGAGCAGCAGTCGGTGCACAGCTAGAACTTAATTCCCATCTCTGGGGATTGTGCTCCGCTTCAAGAACTTGCATTTATGTAGCATCTTTCACATCCTCCGGACGTCCCAAAGCACTTTGCTGCCAATTAATTACTTTTACATGTGTAGTCTGTTGTAATGTAGGAAACGTGGCAGCTGATTTGTGTACAGCAAGCTCCCACAAACAGAAAATGAGAGAAATGACCAGATCATCCATTTGAGTGATGATGGTTGAGTGATGAATATTGGCCCAGGACATTATGAAAATGCTCCCCTTTTTCTAATGGTGCCATGGGATTTTTTTACGTCCACTAAGAGGGCATACGGGGCCTCTGTTTAATGTATCATCCGAAAGACGGTATGTCTGATAGTTCGGCACTCCCTCGGTACTGCACTGGAGTGTCAGCCTGGATTATGTTCAATTCCCTGGAGTGACCTGGATTCTGGCCCAGTTCATGTCGACACGTGTACTTTTAGCTTTGACGTTCTTTGCCTCCTTATACCGGGAGATCATCCCTTCCCTCACCCCCATTTTCTGATTATTACACACGAGGTGAAGTCCAGTTTCCAAACTATGAAGTCTTTCACCTCTCCCCGTATTGCTCCAGTTATAAAGCTTTCCGATTGTGGTTTTAGTCACTTGGGGGGAGTGAATGGTTTTTGTGGGGAATTGGAGGGAGTCTTTGTGCACACACAAGCTGCTGTTGGGAAGTGGCACAGCCACCACAGGGAGCCTCTGCCAGGAGATGTTGATAGCTTTTAGTTTAATTTGTCACTTTATTTTTTGTCCCCTTCTGCTTGCACTTGCTGGTGACTGGTCACCAGGCATCTGCCAGACACGAGGCAGTGTGAGGTATCACCTGGGCGAGATTTCCTCTCCTCTCCTTCCCCCGCCCCCCGGTCCCCGCACACAGCCCGAGCTAGATAATGCCTGGCTTGAGGAGAGTGTGTTTATTTAGTGTTAAATCATTTGCAGATTGATGCACATTTGCTCTGGCGGAAATGTCCTATTCACACATCCAACCAGCCCGTTACACAGAAGTGTGTCATCTCCTATTCCATATAACTGAAGCCTGGGGTTTTTAATGGACGCATGATAATGGTACTATCACAGCACACCAACACTAACTGTTTAACTTTCTTTGTTTTATTTCCATATAGATATGGCTAAACGCAAACTAAAAAATTCCCATCTTAATAATCGACAGCTCCCGGGGGGAACAAAAATGGGCCACGTACTAAACTTCAAACTTTTATTAAATCTGCGTTACTTGAATGTTTGTTTATTTTTGTCCTGATAACATGGCACCACCATTTAAAGAATGATAACATTTGCGAGTAGCGTTTGAAAAATACAATGTGATTCTGATTCTTGTTTCAACTAAATTGCAATTTGCAAATGTTTCCTATTTAAATGTGTAAGGAATGAGGGTGGAAGCAGCTGTAAAGTTTCACCCTCTGTCTCCTGTACCCCTGTAATATTCAGTCTCTCCTGTCCCCCCCCCCCCCCCCCCCACCACGAGTACCCCTGGAGGGATTGCGCTACAATCTCCAGTTCCGTGCTTTGAAATAATTTGTTGCTTACTCACTGGATGATTTTATTTTTAACTAGAACTGAAATCTCTGGGGAGTTGTACTGAGCCTGCAGTCACACCTTGCTGTGTAGTCCGTCGGGAACAACTCTGCACTCTGACCTTTTGTGCCCGTCTCCGACCTGGAGCCCCAAGTGCAGTCCTGCCTGCGGGTGTTGAATGATTGCTGGCAGTGTTCCTCAGAGACCGCCCCTGCACTACCTCACCCAGGCGATCGAATACAGCCGGTTATTCAACTGGAGGGGGTGGAATTGCAGCGAATCCGGCCCAATGTCGGCTGACTTTTTTAAATATTTTCGATTCCCAGCCCAGGGAAACTTGGAGCAAATGTGAAATTCCCAATGCAGCCGTAGTGAAGATGAGCTAACGTGGCGTAGGCTGGGAACAGGTCTGTGATGTAGCTGACAGTTACCCACTAAAGTCATTGGGGAACCCTTCAACTCGCATGCATGTGTATATCTGCTAGTGAGAGAGGCTGGATATTGTACTTCATCTCTTTGGTTGCCTTTTTAATGCTGTTATTGGAGGTTCTGTCCTTTGGTTTGACACCAGGGGGGATTATACCTCGGATAGTGCTGGTTACTGGGTGGATTGGTCTCGTTGATCAGAATGTCTTGCACTTGACCAGCTTCTAATCCATTATACCGCTTTATTGTAAATGTAATTAACCGGTGCCTTTTGAGTACCCGAGTGATTTGTGTGCCCTTTTGTGTAGATCTTCTAATAATCGTGATCTGTTTGAGAGTTGTCTCTGTATATTTTCGATGATACTAATAAAACTGTGTTTCTTTTTTTTATTGGTTGCCTTGTTAATGTGAAAGTAACATGGTTACTAGACAATACGTTGGCAATTGAGTGAGTGAGAACCTTTGGGAGAGGGTCAAATGAAGCCATATGGCCCCATTGAGCCCATTCCTTATACAAACATGAACTCTACCCCACCCATGAAATGTCTTGAAGGGTTCCTGTTCAGTGCACAGCCTCTAGCATTGAGCTACATCTCTTTCTCGGAAGTACAGGTCGAGTGCATTGGCCACCAGTGTTGGGTTGGACAGACTGGATGTTTCCCCTGGCTGGGAAGTCTAGAACAAGGGGTCACAGTCTCAGGATATGGGGTAGGAAATTTAGGACCGAGATGAGGAGGAATGTTTTCACTAAGGGTAGTGATCCTGTGGAATTCTCTACCACAGAAAGCTGTGGAGGCCAAGTCATGGAATATATTTAAGAGGGAGATAGATAGACTCGAATGGCCTACTACTATTTTCCATGTTTTGATCTCAGCTTCTTCACACGAATCCCCTCACTGCATTGATGAGCTCTGAATTTCCCGCAGTTTGCCTGGAGAGGGAACATTGGACAGCATGGGAATCTGCGCTGTGTTCTCAGTGGCTTGGGAGATCTGGGAATGGCCAATAGCTCTGCCCCTTCAGTAAGTCTAGAGGTGAAACTGAAGGGGGTGGAAAACATTAATATAAAAATGTAATATCACACTAGATGTTGGTGATTATGGGAATATGTACACCTAAAATAACAACTTGCATTTATATAGCACTTTTAACATTGGTGCTTCACAGGAATGTAATCAGACCAAAATTGACACCGAGCCAAAGAGGGAGATGTTGAGACAGGTGATGAAACGCTTGGTAAAAGAGGTTGGTTTTAAACTGTGTCAGAGAGGCGATTGGGTTTGGGAAGGGAATTCCAGAGCTTAGGACTTAGTCGGCTGAAGGCACGGCCACCTATGGTCGAGTGAAGAAAGTGAGGGATGCACAAAAGGCCAAAGTTGGAGGGACATAAAGGGTTGTAGGGCAGGAGATTACAGAGATATGGATAGGGATGTGCGAGCCATGTGGAGGGGCTTGAAGACAAAAATGCTTTATGCTTGCAATTTCCTGAGTTATTCCTTTCCTACAAATTTTGGCTATTCTATCTACATCAAGTTGGCTCACTGGAAGCCAGGTCCTCTGGCTGATGGGTTAACAGGAGTTTTTCCAACGTTTATAGGAGCTGAGAAAAGGCTCTGGGTTAATGATGTCCTTCCTCAGCACCCAAGTACGAAGTGGTCTGAGATCAATAGGGCCGCATTTCTTTCAGAGCAATTTAAAATCACCGACAAATCACTTTGGACCTAATCTAACTCGGCTCGGCTGTGTCACAGGTACTGCTGGAGAAGGTAGAGTGCATTCTACATGTAATGTTTCCCAGCACTGGCCAACACAAAAGGGACAAAGTATCTATCCATCCATTATACGAGAACAGCAACTTGCATCGATAAAGTGTCTAGCATAGAAAAACATCCCACAGCACTTCAGAGACTTGGAAACATAGAAAATAGGTGCAGGAGTAGGCCATTCGGCCCTTCGAGCCTGCAGCGCCATTCAATGAGTTCATGGCTGAACATGCAACTTCAGTACCCCATTCCTGCTTTCTCGCCATAACCCTTGATCCCCCTAGTAGTAAGGACTACATCTAACTCCTTTTTGAATATATTTAGTGAATTGGCCTCAACAACTTTCTGTGGTAGAGAATTCCACAGGTTCACCACTCTCTGGGTGAAGAAGTTTCTCCTCATCTTGGTCCTAAATGGCTTACCCCTTATCCTTAGACTGTGACCCGTGGTTCTGGACTTCCCCAACATTGGGAACATTCTTCCTGCATCTAACCTGTCTAAACCTGTCAATTTTAAATGTTTCTATGAGATCCCCTCTCATTCTTCTGAACTTCAGTTGAATACAAGCCCAGTTGATCCAGTCTGTCTTGATATGTCAGTCCTGTCATCCCAGGATTCAGTCTGGTGAACCTTTGCTGCACTCCCTCAATAGCAAGAATGTCCTTCCTCAAGTTAGGAGACCAAAACTGTACACAATACTCCAGGTGTGACCTCACCAAGGCCCTGTACAACTGTAGTAACACCTCCCTGCCCCTGTACTCAAATCCCCTCGCTATGAAGGCCAACATGCCATTTGCTTTCTTAACCACCTGCTGTACCTGCATGTCAACCTTCAATGACTGATGTACCATGACACCCAGGTCTCGTTGCACCTCCCCTTTTCCTAATCTGTCACCATTCAGATAATAGTCTGTCTCTCTGTTTTTACCACCAAAGTGGATAACCTTACATTTATCCACATTATACTTTATCTGCCATGCATTTGCCCACTCACCTAACCTATCCAAGTCACTCTGCCGCCTCATAGCATCCTCCTCGCAGCTCACACTGCCACCCAACTTAATGTCATCCGCAAATTTGGAGATACTACATTTAATCCCCTCATCTAAATCATTAATGTACAATGTAAACAGCTGGGGCCCCGCACAGAACCTTGCGGTACCCCACTAGTCACTGTCTGCCATTCTGAAAAGTACCCATTTACTCCTACTCTTAGCTTCCTGTCTGCCAACCAGTTCTCAATCCACGTCTGCACACTACCCCCAATCCCATGTGCTTTAACTTTGCGCATTAATCTCTTGTGTGGGACCTTGTCGAAAGCCTCAAAGTCCAAATACACCATCAACTGGTTCTCCCTTGTCCACTCTATTGGAAGCATCCTCAAAAAATTCCAGAAGATTTGTCAAGCATGATTTCCCTTTAACACATCCATGCTGACTTGGACCTATCATGTCACCTCTTTCCAAATGTGCTGCTATGACATCCTTAATAATTGATTCCATAATTTTATCCACTACCGATGTCAGGCTGACCGGTCTATAATTCCCTGTTTTCTCTCTCCTTTTTTAAAAAGTGGGGTTACATTGGCTACACTCCACTCCATAGCAACTGATCCAGAGTCTATGGAATGTTTGAAAATGATGCAATGCATCTGCTATTTCCAAGGCCACCTCCTTAAGTACTCTGGGATGCATTCCATCAGGCCCTGGGGATTTATCGGCCTTCAATCCCATCAATTTCCTGACTAATAAGGATTTCCCTCAGTTCCTCCTTAACCAACAAGGGAGATGTTAGAATTTTAACATGATGAGAATTTTAAATTTGAGGTGGTGCTGGACCAGGAACTGATGCAGGACAAGGATGACTTAGTGCAGGACAAGATATGAAACATAGTAACAGGAGTAGCTCATTCGGCCCCTCGAGCCTCTTCCGCCATTCAATTAGATTGGGGCCGATCTGGATCTTAACTCCATCTACCCACCTTGGTTCTGTAACCCTTGAATACCCTTACTCAACAAAAATCATCAATCTACATTTTCAAATGACCTCCAGCCTCAACAGATTTTTATTTTGGAGGGAGGGAGCTGAGATTTCCACTATCCTTTGTGTGAAACCATGCTTCCTGACATCCCCCATAAATGGCCTAGCTCTCGGTTTAAATTTATGCCCCCTTGGGGAGTAGAGTTTTGGATAAGCTAATGTTGAGTGTGGAACATGGGTAATTGTTCTCGGGAGAGTCTGGAGGTGACCACATTGAAAATCTACCCCCTTGTCTCTGATGTGCTAAAGTTTAGGCTTGTACAGTAACTCAAATTCAAAATGTTTCTTGATGTGGTGGCAACAAAGTTGTTTAAAAAAAGAACACATTTTTGTCACTAACACCATCAATCTTCACCCGGGGCTGTAAGTGCAAAGATCCAGGATTGAAACTATTAGCACCTTTGTTTTGGCTTAGTTGTGATGATCATTGGTGATAAATAATGACAGCTCTTTCTGAACCATGATATATGATGCAAGCACATGAGGCTGACTGAAACCATGAATGGGTTATGATTCCTAAGATATTGATTGTAGCATGTATATGACAAATTATAGTAAAAGTAGGGCTTCATCCACAATCAATAAATTTCAGACTTCTATGGAAGCTTGTTTGTGATATCACAGTGAAGCCAGCTGATTTGCTGTTTCCCTGTGCAAGCCTTAAAAACATAGAAATTTACAGCGCAGAAGGAGGCCATTTCAGCCCATCGTGTCCATGCCGGCAGACAGAGTCACACGGCCCTTGGTCAGCAGCCCTGAAAGTTACCTATAAACCTATGAACAATGACGGAATGGCAAAGAGCACCCAGCCCAACCAGTCCACCCCACACAACTGCGACACCCCTTACACTGAAACATTCTACACTCCACCCCAACTGGAGCCATGTGATCTCCTGGGAGAGGCAAAAACCAGATTTAAAAACCCAGGACCATTGGGGAAGAAAAAAAAAAAATCGGAAAATTCCTCTCCGACCCAGCCAGGCGATCAAAACTAGTCCAGGAGATCACCCTATTCCGTATTCGATTCCCTGCAGTACTTACCATCATATCTGCGCCAGCCAACAAAAGGTCATCCAGTCTAATCCCAATTACCAGCTCTAGGTCCATAACCCTGTAAGTTACGGCACTTTAAGTGCCCATCTGAGCACCTTTTAAATGTGGTGAGGGTTTCTGCATATACCATCCTTCCAGACAGAGTTCCAGATCCCCACAACTCTCTGCGTAAAGAAGCCCCCCACCCCCTCAAATCCCCTCTGAACCTTCCACCAACCACCTTAAAACTATGCCCCCTCGTAATTGATTCCTCCTCTATGTCCAGGCCCCTCAATATTTTGTACATCTCAATGAGGTCTCCTCTCAATCTCCCCTGTTCCAATGAGAACAAACCCAACCTATCCAATCTGTCCTCATAACTAAGATTCTCCATTCCAGTATTATAGGAAGTACGTGATTGCACTAGAGAGGGTTCCTCTGCACCCTCTCTAGTGCAATCACGTCTTTCCTATAATACGGCGACCAGAACTGCATGCAGTACTCCAGCTGTGGCCTAACCAGAGTATTACACAATTTAAGCATAACCTCCCTGCTCTTGTATTTTATGCCTCGTCCAATAAAGGCAAGCATTCCGTATGCCTTCTTAATCACCTTATCCACCTGGCCTACTTTCAGGAATCTGTGGACAAGCACTCCAAGGTCCCTTTGTTCATCTACACAATTAAGTGGCCTACTGCTTAATTTCCTTTGTGTAAACAGACGCAAAGTATTCATTAAGAATCTTACCAACATCTGCCTCCACACATAGATTATCCTCATGGTCTCTAGGCCCTGCCCTTTCTTTAGGTACCCTCTTATTCTTAATATATTTATCGAACAAATTTGGGTTTTCCTTAATTTTACTCGCCAAGAATTTTTCATGCTCTCTTAGCATTCCTAATATCCTTTTTAATTTTACTTCTTAACTTTCTATATTCCTCCAAACATTCTATAGTATTTAGCTGTCAGTATATGACGACAAGCTTCCCTTTTTTCTTTATGCTCTGCTGTAAGTTCCTAGACATCCAGGAGGCTCTAGAATTGTTATGCCCAGCCTTTTTCTTTAAGGGCACATGTTTGGCCTGAACCTTTTGGATCTCCTCCTTGAATGCCTCCCACTGTTCCGACACTGATTTACCCACAAGTAGCTGTATCCAGTCCACTATGGCCAAATCACTCCTTAACTTAGCAAAATTAGCTTTTCCCCAATTCGGAACTTTTATTCCAGGCCTATCCATGTCCTTATCCATAACTAATTTGAATCTGACTGAATTATGGTCACTGGCACCCAAGTGCTCTCCCACTAATACCCCTTCATCCTCTATACCCTTCACACTATATTTGTCCCAATTAATATTTGGATAGTTAAAATCCCCTACTATTACTACCCTATGATTTTTGGACTTCACAGTAATTTGTCTATATATTTACTCCTCCATCTCCCTCCCACTGTTTGGGGGTCTATAATACACGCCCAGCAGTGTGATCGCCCCTTTTTTATTTTTCAATTCAACCCATATGTCTTCATTTGATGATCCCACTAAAATATCATCCCTCCTGGAAACACAGACTAAACGGTGGCACAATTGAGGAACAATGGAGGACTTTTAAGGAGCTCTTTCATAGTGCTCAACAAAAATATATTCCAGTGAAAAAGAAGGGCGGTAAGAGAAGGGATAATCAGCCGTGGATAACCAAGGAAATAAAGGAGAGTATCAAATTAAAAACCAATACATATAAGGTGGCCAAGGTTAGTGGGGAAACTAGAAGATTGGGAAAATTTTAAATGACAGCAAAGAATGACTAAGAAAGCAATAAAGAAAGGAAAGATAGATTATGAAAGTAAACTTGCGCAAAACATAAAAACAGATAGTAAAAGCTTTTACCGATATATAAAACGGAATAGAGTGACTAAAGTAAATGTTTGTCCCTTAGAAGATGAGAAGGGAGATTTAATAATGGGAAATGTGGAAATGGCTGAGACCTTAAACAATTATTTTGCTTCGGTCTTCACAGTGGAAGACACAAAAACCATGCCAAAAATTGCAGGTCACGGGAATGTGGGAAGGGAGGACCTTGAGACAATCACTATCACTAGGGAGGTAGTGCTGGACAGGCTAATAGGACTCAAGGTAGACAAGTCCCCTGGTCCTGATGAAATGCATCCCAGGGTATTAAAAGAGATGGCGGAAGTTATAGCAGATGCATCCGTTATAATCTACCAAAATTATCTGGACTCTGGGGAGGTACCAGCGAATTGGAAAGCAGCTAATGTAACGCCTCTGTTTAAAAAAAAGGGGGCAGACAAAAGGCAGGTAACTATAGGGCCGGTTAGTTTAACATCTGTAGTGGGGAAAATGCTTGAAGCTATCATTAATTCTTTGAGGATATAACGAGCATGGTGGATAGACGTGTACCGATGGATGTGGTGTATTTAGATTTCCAAAAGGCATTCGATAAAGTGCCACACAAAAGGTTACTGCAGAAGATAAAGGTACGCGGAGTCAGAGGAAATGTATTAGCATGGATAGAGAATTGGCTGGCTAACAGAAAGCAGAGAGTCGGGATAAATGGGTCCTTTTCGGGTTGGAAATCGGTGGTTAGTGGTGTGCCACAGGGATCGGTGCTGGGACCACAACTGTTTACAATATACATAGATGACCTGGAAGAGGGGACGGAGTGTAGTGTAACAAAATTTGCAGATGACATAAAGATTAGTGGGAAAGCGGGTTGTGTAGAGGACACAAGAGAGGCTGCAAAGAGATTTAGATAGGTTAAGCGAATGGGCTAAGGTTTGGCTGATGGAATATAATGTCGGAAAATGTGAGGTCATCCACCTTGGGAAAAAAAAACAGTAAAAGGAAATATTATTTGAATGGGGAGAAATTACAACATGCTGCGGTGCAGAGGGACCTGGGGGTTCTTGTGCATGAATCCCAAAAAGTTAGTTTGCAGGTGCAGCAGGTAATCAGGAAGGCAAATGGAATGTTGGCCTTCATTGCGAGAGGGATGGAGTACAAAAGCAGGGAGGTCCTGCTGCAACTGTACAGGGTATTGGTGAGGCCGCACCTGGAGTATTGCGTGCAGTTTTGTTCACCTTACTTAAGGAAGGATAAACTAGCTTTGGAGGGGGTACGATTCACTAGGCTGATCCGGAGATGAGAGGGTTACCTTATGATGATAGATTGAGTAGCCTGGGTCTTTACTCGTTGGAGTTCAGAAGGATGAGAGGTGATTTTATAGAAACATTTAAAATAATGAAGGGGATAGACAGGATAGAGGCAGAGAGGTTGTTTCCACTGGTCGGGGAGACTAGAACTAGGGGGCACAGCCTCAAAATACGGGGGAGCCAATTTAAAACCGAGTTGAGAAGGAATTTCTTCTGAGGGTTGTGAATCTGGAATTCTCTGCCCAAGGAAGCAGTTGAGGCTAGCTCATTGAATGTATTCAAGTCACAGATAGATAGATTTTTAACCAATAAGGGAATTAAGGGTTATGGGGAGCGGGCGGGTAAGTGGAGCTGAGTCCACGGCCAGATCAGCCATGATCTTGTTGAATGGCGGAGCAGGCTCGAGGGGCTAGATGGCTTATTCCTGTTCCTAATTCTTATGTTCTCCTCACCGCTGTAATAGTTTCTTTAATCAATACTGTGATCCCCTTTTTTATTTTAACCCCCCTCTCTGTCTTGTCTAAAAATTCTGTAACCAGGAATATTGAGCTGCCAAACCTACCCCTATTTCAACCATGTCTGGAGTAAAAATAAAACTGGGAAGGTGGCTCAACCATGGCTAACAAGGGAAATTAAGGATAGTGTTAAATCCAAGGAGAGGCATATAAATTGGCCAGAAAAAGCAGCAAACCTGAGAACTGGGAGAATTTTATTATTCAGCAGAGGAGGACAAAGGTTTTAATTAGCAGGGGGAAAATAGAGTATGAGAGGAAGCTTGCCAGGAATATAAAAACTGACTGCAAAAGCTTCTATAGATATGTGAAGAGAAAAAGATTAGTGAAGACAAACATAGGTCCCTTGCAGTCAGATTCAGGTGAATTGATAATGGGAAACAAAGAAATGGCAGACCTGTTGAACAAATACTTTGGTTCTGTTTTCACGAAGAAAGACACAAATAACCTTCTAGAAATACTAGGGGACCAAGGGTCTAGTGAGAAGGAGGAACTGAAGGAAATTCTTATTAGGCGGGAAATTGTGTTAGGGAAATTGATGGGATTGAAGGCCGATAGATCCCCGGGGCCTGATAGTCTGCATCCCAGAGTACTTAAGGAAGTGGTCCTAGAAATAGTGGATGCATTGGTGATCATTTTCCAGCAGTCTATCGACTCTGAATCAGTTCTTATGGACTGGAGGGTAGCTAATGTAACACCACTTTTTAAGAAAGGAGGGAGAGAGAAAACGGGTAATTATAGACCGGTTGGCCTGACGTCAGTAGTGGGGGAAATGTTGGAATTAATTATTAAAGATGAAATAGCAGCGCATTTGGAAAGCAGTGACGGGATCGGTCCAAGTCAGCATGGATTTATGAAAGGGAAATCATGCTCGACAAATTTTTTGAGGATGTAACTGGTAGAGTGGACAAGGGAGAACCAGTGGATGTGGTGTATTTGGACTTTCAAGAGGCTTTTGACAAGAGATTGGTGTGAAAAATCAAAGCATATGGTATTGGGGGTAATGTACTGACGTGAATAGAGAACTGGTTGGCAGACAGGAAGCAGAGAGTCGAGATAAACGGGTCCTTTTCAGAATGGAAGGCAGTGACTAGTGGGGTGCCGCAGGGCTCAAGTGCTGGGACCCCAGTTATTTACAATATACATTAATGATTTAGATGAAAGAATTGAGTTAATATCTCCAAGTTTGCAGATGACACTAAACTGGGTGGCGGTGTGAGCTGTGAGGGGGACGCTAAGAGGCTGCAGGGTGACTTGGACAGGTTAGGTGAGTGAGCAAATGCATGGCAGATGCAGTATAATGTGGATAAATGTGAGGTTATCCACTTTGGTGGCAAAAACACAAAGGCAGAATATTATCTGAATGGTGGCAGATTAGGAAAAGGAGAGGTGCAACGAGACCTGGGTGTCATGGTACATCAGTCATTGAAAGTTGGCATGCAGGTACAACAGGCGGCGATGAAGGCAAATAGTATGTTGGCCTTCATAGCTAAGGGATTTGGGTATAGGAGCAGGGAGGTCTTACTGCAGTTCTACAGGGTCTTGATGAGGCCTCACCTGGAATATTGTGTTCAGTTTTGGTCTCTCAATCTGAGGAAGGACATTCTTGCTTTTGAGGGAGTGCAGCAAAGGTTCACCAGACTGATTCCTGGGATGGCAGGACTGACATAGGAGAGACTGGATCGACTGGGCCTGTATTCACTGGAGTTTAGAAGGATGAGAGGGGATCTCATAGAAACATAAAATTCTGACGGGGCTGGACAGGTTAGATGCAGGAAGAATGTTCCCGATATTGGGGAAGTCCAGAACCAGGGGACATAGTCTAAGGAGAAGGGGTAAGCCATTTAGGACTGAGACGAGGAGAAACTTCTTCACTTAGAGTTGTTAACCTGTGGAATTCTCTACCGCAGAGAGTCGTTGATGCCAGTTCATTGGATATATTCAAGAGGGAGTTAGATATGGCCCTTACGGCTAAAGGGATCAAGGGGTATGGAGAGAAAGCAGGAAAGGGTTACTGAGGTGAATGATCAGCCATGATCTTATTGAATAGCTCCAAGGACCGAATGGCCTACTCCTGCACCTATTTTCTCTGTTTCTATGTCTCTATAATGGCTATAATGTCATATTTCCAAGTATCTACCTGTGCTCTTAGCTCATCCGCCTTGTTCGTTATACTCCTTGCATTAAAGAATATACTGTGCAACACAGGAAGACCTCCTTGATTACTACTTACTAACTCTTGTTTCCTCTGTCTTATAGACTTGCTTTCTAAATTCTTGCTATCCAATTTCTGCTTTACTTCCTTCCCTATTGAATCTAGTCTCAGGCTCCCATCCCCCTGCCAAGCTAGTTTAAACTTTTCTGTAACAATTTCCTTCCCATTAATTACAAAGAAAGCCTTGCATTTATATTGCACCATTTCACATCTCTGAAACATCCCAAAGCACTTTACACAAACTACTTTTGAAGTACAAGCACTGTTATGTAGGCAAACACAGCTGCCAATCGCCAAACAACACGATCCCACAAATAGTAACTGTGCCTTGTTGCTGTGATTTTGGTGGTGTTGGTTGAAGGAGGAATGTTGACCAGGGGAACTCTGCTTCTCAAATAGTGCCATGAGATCTCCAACATCCGCCTCAACAATCTCTTGCGTGAAGGACAGCACCTATAATAATCCAGCGCACTTTACTATTGCACTGTAAATATAACTCAGCACATTTTCTTTGCCCTTCTATCCTGAAGGCAGTGGCCTCACTAATATGACCATTCTTCATAACTGAGCTGGCACGTTGAGCATCAGGAGGGCGTTCATCTTTTGGATGAGATGTTAAACTGAGGCCTGTCTGCCTCTTCAGAATGTAAAAGATCCTATTTGAAGAGCGGGGGAGTTCTCCCCTGCGTCCTGGTCAACATTGATCCCTCTGGTTATCACATTGCTGTTTGTGGGACCTTGCTGTTCAGATATTGGCTGCTGTCATCATAGGCAGTCCCTTGAAATCGAGGAAGACTTGCTTCCACTCCAAAAGTGAGTTCTCAGGTGGCTGTACAGTCCAATGCGGGAATTAGTCTCTAACAGGTGGGACAGATAGTCGTTGAGGGAAGGGTGGGTGGGACTGGTTTGCTGCATGCTCTTTCCGCTGCCTGCGCTTGATTTCTGCATGCTCTCGGCGACGAGACACGAGGTGCTCAGCGCCCTCCCAGATGCACTTCCTCCGCTTAGGGTGGTCGTTGGTCAGGGACTCCCAGGTGTCAGTGGGGATGTTGTGCTTTGAGGGTGTCCTTGTAATGTTTCCTCTGCCCACCTTTGGCTCGTTTGCTGTGAAGGAGTTCCGAGTAGAGCGCGTGCTTTGGGAGTCTTGTGTCTGGCATGCGGACAATGTGGCCTGCCCAGCGGAGCTGATCAAGTGTGGTCAGTGCTTCAATGCTGGAGATGTTGGCCTGGTCGAGGACGCTGATGTTGGTGCGTCTGTCCTCCCAGGGGATTTGTAGGATCTTGCGGAGACATCATTGGTGGTATTTTCCAGCGACTTGAGGTGTCTACTGTACATTGTCCATGTCTCTGATCCATATAGGAGGGCGGGTATTATTACAGCCCTGTAGACCATGAGCTTGGTGGCAGATTTGAGGACCCGGTCGTCGAACACTCTTTTCCTCAGGCGGCCGAAGGCTGTACTGGCGCACTGGAGGCGGTGTTAAATCTCATCTGCTCTTGTTAAGAGGCTTCCAAGGTATGGGAAATGTCCAGGGCCGCGCCGTGGATCTTGATGACTGGGGAGCAGTGCTGTGTGGCAGGGACAGGCTGATGGAGGACCTTTTGTCTTACGGATGTTTAGCGTAAGGCCCATGCTTTCGTACGCCTCAGTAAATACGTTGACTATGACTTGGAGTTCATCCTCTGTGTGCGCAGATGCAGGCGTCAGCCGCATACTGTAGCTCAACAACAGAGTTTGGGGTGGTCTTGGACCTGGCCTGGAGACGACAAAGGTTGAACAGATTCCCACTGGTTCTGTAGTTTAGTTCCACTCCAGCGGGGAGCTTGTTGATAGTGAGATGGAGCATTGCAACAAGGAAGATCAAGAAGAGTGTTTGACCCCGGGCTGTACGTGGATTGGGTCTGTGGTGGATCTGTTGGTCAGAATCACGGCTTGCATGTCGTCGTGGAGCAGATGGAGGATGGTGACAAACTTTTGGGGGCAGCCGAAATGGAGGAGGATACTCGATAGTTCCTCACGGTTGACAGTTCCAAAGGCCTTTGTGAGGTCAAAGAAGGCCATGAATAAGGGTTGGTGCTGTTCCCTGCATTTCTCTTGTAGTTGTCACGTGGTGAAGATCATGTCCGTTGTGCCCCTTAGTGGACAGAATCCACATTGCAACTCTGGGAGGAGCTCTTCAGCCACAGAGAGAAGACAGTTGAGGAGAATTTTTGCAATGACTTTCCCAGTGGCCGACAACAGGGAGCTTCTGCTGTAGTTGCCTCAGTCGGACTTGTCCCCTTTTTTGAGATCTCCTGGCATGTGCTCCTCCTTCCAAATAAGAAAGATGAGATCATGCATTCGTGCCAATAGTGATTCTCTGCCATACTTTAGTGCCTCAGCAGGGATTCCATCTGCCCCTGATGCCGCCTTGTTATTGAGCTAACAGATGGTCTTTTCTACGTCGTGCAGGGCTGGGGATTTGCTGAGATGGTGGCGGGTAGCATGCTGCGGGATGGAGTCGAGGACACTCGAGTTGAAGGCCGAATCTCAGTTAAGGAGATCTTCAAAGTGCTCCTTCCAGCAGGCCCTGACTGCCTCGGGGTCCTTAATGAGTGTCTCTCCATTCTTGGCCAGCAGTGGGGTGGGGCCATGGGTGCTTGGGCTGTAGGTGGCCTTGACTGCACTGAAGAATCTTTGCACGTCATAGCTGTCGGCCAGCTGCTGTGCTTTCTCCACCCACCATCTATTCTTTAGATCGTGGGATTTTTGTTGGACCTCAGTGTTCAGCCTCCTGTGGATATGCTTTGCTGTTCCCAAGTTGAGTTGCTGCTTTAAGTTCAGAAATGCACTACGCTTGCGGCTTATTAGCTCCTGGATCTCCTGGTCATTCTCCTCAAACCAGTCTTGGTGTTTCCTGGTTGATTAACCGAGTGTCTCTCCACAGGCGCTGGCTATGTAGGCCTTGAAGGCAGACCAAGCACTGTGGACACTCTGCGTCTCGAGGTCATTGAGGGGGTGTTCTTGAGCTGACGGATGGCCTTTTCTACCTCACACAGGGGTTTTGCTGAGATGGTGGCGGGTACCATCCTGTGGGATGAAGTCAAGGACACTCGTGCCAGGTTGGCAGTGAGGCGCTGGCTGTATAGGGCTCTCTTAACTGGGTCTTTGAATGCCCCGGCATTGATTTTTCTGCGGCATTGTTTCTGTTGCCGACACTGCTTTGGGGCTATATTGATAATGACGGAGCAGATTAGGCGGTGGTCCATCCAGCAGTCATCGGCTCCCGTCCTTGCGGTCTCTCGCTCGAACGATGACTTAGTCAAGCAAATGCCTGTGCTTGGAGCGAGGGTGTTGCCATGATGCCTTGAACTTGCCCCGCTAACGGAACAAGGTGTTGGTGATGACAAGGTCGTGTTCTAGGCATTTTGTCAGGAGCAGGGTACTGCTGGAATTGGTTTTCCCTACCCTCTCTCTGCCGATCACGCCTCCCCAGAGGGTTGTGTCCTTGCCAACCCTGACGTTGAAGTCACCGAGGAGGATCAGTTTGTCATCCGTTGGAACTCTGGACAGGGATTGTTCGAGGCTGGAGTAGAATTCCTCTTTGGTCTCATCTGTTGCGTCGAGTGTTGGGGCATACGCACTGATGACTGTGGCGCATTGGTTCCGGGATAGGGTGAGCCCTTCGATTATCCCACAAGAGGAATCTCTGAGACGATCGACCAGCTTGTTCTTGATGATGAAGCCAACTCCATGGAGGCGGCGTTCTTCTTCTGGTTTACTTTTCCAGAAGAAGGTGTAACCACCATCTTGTTCTTTGAATTGGCCTTCCCCTGCCTGTCGGGTCTGTCTTAGTGTGGCGATGTCGACGTTAACTGCTGTACTTCCTACATAAGTCACTACATTTCAAAAGTACTTCATTGGCTGTTAAGTGCTTTGGGAAATCCTGAGTTCACGAAAGGCGCTGTATAAATCTGAGTGCGTGTTCATCGTATTCCATTGTGAGCATCCAGCCAAATCCCATCCTATTCACCCTACACCCCTGCATGCATCCTTTCAGCAAAGGTTAATGCATAACGCTTAACATCCGTAAGACACAGGTCCTCCACCAACCTGATCCTGCCGCACAGCACTGCCCTCCAATCATGAAGATTCACGGTACGGCCCTCGACAACATGGACCATTTCCCATATCTCGGGAGCCTCATCAACAAAGGCAGACATTGATGTGGAGATTCAACTTCGCCTCCAGTGCGCCTGTGCAGCCTTCAGCCACCTGAGGAAAAGAGTGTTTGAAGACCAGGCCCTCAAATCTACCACCAAACTCATGGTCTACAGGGCTCTAGTAATACCCACCTTCCTGTATGGACCTGAGGCATGGACGATGTATAGAAGGCACCTCAAGTCACTGGAGATATATCACTAATGATGTCTCCTCAAGATCCTGCAAATCCCCTGGGAGGACAGATGCACCAACATCAGTGTCCTCGACCAGGCTAACATCCCCAGTATTGAAGCACTGACCACACTTGATCAGCTTCGCTGGGCAGGCCACATATTTCGCATGCCAGATATGAGACTCCCTAAGCAAATGCTTTATGCGGAGCTCCTTCATGGCAAACGAGCCAAAGGTGGACAGCGGAAACATTACAAGGACACGCTCAAAGCCTCCCTGGTAAAGTGCGACATCACCACTGACACCTGGGGGACCCTGGCCGAAGACCGCCCGAGGTGGAGAAAGTCCATCCGGGAGGGTGTTGAGCTCTTCGAGTGTCAACGCAAAGAGCGTGAAGAGGTCAAGTGCAGGCAGCGGAAGGAGCGCGCAGCAAACCAACTCCACCCACCCCTTCCCTCGACGAATGTCTGTCCCACCTGTAACAGGGTCTGTGGCTCTCGTATCGGACTGTTCAGCCACCAAAGAACTCACTTTGGGAGTGGAAGCAAGTCTTCCTCTATTCCAAGGGACTGCCTATGATGATATGGAATGTGTAATGATCAGGAGTGCAATACCTGGTGGATTCCCCCACCCACCTCCGAGCCTGATGTCACGGGCAGATCAGCCAACTCCACAAACAGCAGGGTTGCAGCCTGGGAGTGTCCCGGCCTGTACTGTTCATAAGAACATTAAGAAATAGGAGCAGGAGTAAACCATTTGGCCCCTCGAGCCTGCTCCACCATTCAATAAGATCGTGGCTGATCTGATCATGGACTCAGCTCTACTTCCCTGCCTGCTCCCCATAACCCTTTTACTCCCTTATCGCTCAAAAATCTGTCTCTCTCCGCCTTAAATATATTCAATGACCCAGCCTCCACAGCTCTCTGGGGCAGAGAATTCCATAGATTTACAACCCTCTGAGAGAAGAAATTTCTCCTCATCTCAGTTTTAAATGGGTAGCCCCTTATTCTGAAATTATGTCCTAGTTTTAGTTTCCCCTATGAGTGGAAACATCCTCTCTGCATCCACCTTGTCGAGCCCCCTCATTATCTTACATGTTTCGATAAGATCACCTCTCATTCTTCTGAACTCCAATGAGTATAGGCTCAACCTATCTTCATAAGTCAACCCCCTCATCTCCGGAATCAACCTAGTGAACCTTCTCTGAACAGCCTCCAATGCAAGTATATCCTTCCTTAAATACGGAGACCAAAATTGTACGCAGTACTCCAGGTGTTGCCTCACCAATACCCTGTACAGTTGTAGCAGGACTTCTCTGCTTTTATACTCTATCCCCCTTGCAATAAAGGCCAACATTCCATTTGCCTTCCTGATTACTTGCTGTACCTGCATACTACAGTGACACTATATCTATCCTGCATGAGACTAGAGTTGCCAACCCTCCAGCCTGGCCCTGGAGTCTCCAGGAATTGAAGGTTAATTTCTAGGACACAGCTGCCAGCAACCCAGGAGAAAAATTATAGGAGCATTAGTTTTTTTTTCCATTTTCTTTGAACACTATTTGTGTATATATAACTAATATACAAATAACTAACACTTGTATATTAGGTATAAAATAACAGACATAGGGGGAAAACGACTGTTTAACTGATCATCAAGAACCATCCAATCAGAAAATGAAGAGTCTATTCCCTTTCCAATTGGCCGTGGGAAGGCTATAACTGGAGTATGGACCAATGGCGTGAGTGTGGGGGCAGGGAAGTTGCCGGCAGGTGGTCATGTAATAAAACCTCCAGGACCAAGCCCAACCAAAGTTGGCAACCCTGCAAGATGCATTATACCACTGATCCACGTCGAGAGCCAATGGCTCTGAGATTCTGTAAGGCCTGTTTCCTCCCCCGTGACGTGAAGTCTGGACCATTTGCCTATGGGTTTTGTTGGCCGCCCAACAGAAACATAGAAAATAGGTGCAGGAATAGGACATTCAGCCCTTCGAGCCTGCACCACCATTCAATAAGATCATGGTTGATCATTCCCTCATTCCTGCTTTCTCTTCATACCCATTGATCCCGTTAGCCATAAGGGCCATATCTAACTCCCTCTTGAATATATCCAATGAACTGGCATCAACAACTCTCTGCGGCAGGGAATTCCCACAGGTTACCAACTCTCTGAGTGAAGAAGTTTCTCCTCATCTCCATCCTAAATGGCCTACCCCTTATCCTAAGACTGTATCCCCTGGGTTCTGGACTTTCCCCAACATCAGGATCAATCTACCCGCATCTAACCTGTCCAGTCCTGTCAGAATCTTGTATGTTTCTATGAGATCCCCTCTCATCCTTCTAAACTCCAATGTATAAAGGCCCAGTTGATCCAGTCTCTCCTCATATGTCAGTCCAGCCATCTCGGGAATCAGTCTGGTGAACCTTCGCTGCACTCCCTCAATAGCAAGAACGTCCTTCCTCAGATTAGGAGACCAAAGCTGTACACAATATTCCAGGTGAGGCCTGTCCAACTGCAGTAAGACCTCCCTGTTCCTATACTCAAATCCCCTAGCTATGAAGGCCAACATACCATTTGCCTTCTTCACCGCCTGCTGTACCTGTATGCCAACTTTCAATGACTGATGAACCATGACACCCAGGTCTCATTGCACCTCCCCGTTTCCTAATCTGCCACCATTCAGATAATCTGTCTTCGCGTTTTTGCCCCCAAAGTGGATAACCTCACATTTATCCACATTATACTGCATCTGCCATGCATTTGCCCACTCACCTAACCTGTCCAAATCACCCTGCAGCCTCTTAGCATCCCCTCACAGCTTTCACCGGCCATCCAGTTTAGTGTCATCTGAAAACTTGGAGCCTCAAGAGAAAATCCCCAAAATATACTTCCAAATAAATAATAAATGAGAAAATTTAACTTTTTCCTATAAACTGTCAAATGAAGATATTTAATTGCTGTTGAATATTGAGGAACTAACAATTTTTAGCCGAGAGCGTCAGGACCTCTCATTGGAAGGTGAGTCACTCCGACTTGGGCACAAAATCTAACCTGACGCTCCAGTGCAGTGCTGAGGGAGCGCTGCACTCACAGGTACCATCTTTTTGGTTAAACTGAGGCTCCGTCTGCCCCCTCAGTTGGCGTAAAAGGTCCCACTGCACATTGATTTCGAAGAAGAGCATGTCCGAGCCCACATAAATTTCATTGCGACAGTGATTACACTTCATAGAAGTAAGAAAGAGTCATTTGGGCCAATTCTGCTGGTGTTTATGCCCGCCCTTCTTCACATATTCCTTACATACAGTATAAAGTGACACAAGGCCCACGCTTGAGAGAAGGTCAGTCTGTGACCTGCCTTTTTCCTTAGCACTCAAGTGCTTTGAATCAGCGGGCTGCGACACGCGGCGG
The DNA here is from genome assembly GCF_044704955.1 of Pristiophorus japonicus. Lineage (NCBI taxonomy): Eukaryota > Metazoa > Chordata > Chondrichthyes > Pristiophoridae > Pristiophorus > Pristiophorus japonicus. The sequence continues at coordinate 173,310,429 of NC_091984.1, forward strand.
CAGATCGGAGGCGGGAGCTGGAGGTGCGTGGTGAGGCCTATAAAAGGTGTGCTTGTGCAGCTCCAGCCGGGAGAAAAAGCAAAAAAAGTAGAAAGGAATCAAAAGGTGACGTCACAACCAAAGGGGTAAGTGATTGGCTGGTGATTGGTGAGTAGCTTTTCTTTTTTTTTATATCAGTAAGATAGATTTTTAACCAATAAGGGAATTAAGGGTTATGGGGAGCGGGCGGGTAAGTGGAGCTATGATCTTTTTGAATGGCGGAGCAGGCGCGAGGGGCTAGATGGCCTACTCCTGTTCCTAATTCTTATGTTTTATGTTCTAAGTGCTGGAAGTGGGTGGAGCTTCCCCTTTTATATCTGAAGGTCCAGGTTAGGAGTATCTCCCATAAGTTCACCACCTAGTGGTCATTGTTCTCACAGTGTACAACTTAGGTCAGATTATGCATGGGTTACAATGCTGGTTGAATACATGACACCCGCAAATGCTATACGGCTCAACTACTCCTTTTTGATAGCGAGTTCCACTCTCTGGGTAAAGAAGTTTCTCCTGAATTCCCGATTGGATTTATTAGTGACTTTCTTATATTTATGCCCCCCAAGTACTACTTTGGTTGCAAAATGCTTTGGGGCCCGAGGTCCTGTAAATCTTTATTTTACTGTAGTTATATATATTTTTTTTTAATCCGGTTAAGTCAGGGTCAGACACAAGACTTGCAAAAAGTACGAGAACTCACTTGCCTAAATATTTTGAGCACAGGATGAAAAAGTGTAATTCATTCCTTTCAAAAGCAAATGGAAAACTGTACAGATGAATCATAGTTCAAAGATATCTCTGCACAGGGCTTAGCCAGGGATGGGAATGGGGTACAAGGAGGTTAAAGTCTTGAGTACGTCCCTTTTTGATCTGGATGAGTAATGAGAAAGCAGTTGGGAAGCCGGAAAGGAAGGACCATCAATGACTGGGCTCGAGAGTACACAGGAAGCTCGCGCACCTTCCCAGCACGTGGCTGCAATGTGTGCCCGACTTCAGCCTCAGAGGTGGACCCCTTCATGATTCGCAGGGTGTCTGATTTGTAGAAGTGACCCTCGCCTCCCTTTCATCTTCTAACAACTACCACATTTTCCGTGCCTTCTGTTTTCAAGACAGTCGCTCACTTGGACCACTTTTTAACAGCAGGAAAACACATTATAAATCAGTTTTGATTTAGGAGCAACATTCTCTCCCATCCCCTCAGAATTAGTGGATATCTGGAGCAGACTGTGGGGGGAAAAAAGGCATTGAGGCTGCGTTGCTCGATTTCTTCAAAATGGATTGGGAATAGGATTGGCGGTTATGGGGTAGGAAAAGACTGAAATAGTTAAACGTTTCACACAATTCAACAGTCCGAGGGGCTGTGTCTTGTGGAGGGCACTAAGATATAGCAGATATGGGCAAAGGTGAATATTCAGGAGTCTTGCTTCATTAACCTTTGGGGATCAGAGAGTGTTTAAGAGGAACTTTCTCTCAGGAGATGAAATGGACATGTGGGAGGCTAAGAGAGGGGTTAGTTTATGTCAAGTAACATAACCCATTGATGTGGGGAAGTGGACTGTGCTCATCATTTTATATAATTTCCACCTCTAACATCCTGCAACCACTCCCCTGCCTCAGCTCATCTGCTGCTCAAACCTTCATCCATGGCTTTATTACCTCTCCTGGCTGGCGCCTCATGTTCTATCCTGCATAAATTTGATGTCACCCAAAACTCTGCTGCCCTAACTCGCATCAATCACCCCTGTGCTCACTGACCTACATTGGCTCCTGGTTAAGCAACGCCTCGATTTTAAAATTCTCATCCTTGTTTTCAAATCCCTCCATGGCCTCGCCCCTCCCTATCTCCGTAATCTCCTCCAACCCTCCGACCCCCCCCTAAGATATCTGCACTCTTCTAATTTTGGCCTCTTGAGCATCCCTGATTATAATCGCTCCACCTTTGGTGGTCTTGCCTTCAGTTGCCTGGGCCCCCAGCTCTGGAACTCCCTGCCTAAACCTCTCCGCCTCTCTACCTCTCTTTCCTCCTTTAAGACACTCCTGAAAACCAACATCTTTGACCAAGCTTTTGGTCATCTGCCCTCATTTCTTCTTGTGTGGCTCGGTGTCAAATTTTGTTTTATAACACTGCTGTGAAGCACCTTGGAATGTTTTACTATGTTAAAGGCTCTATATAAATACAAGTTGTTGTTGTATGACATGAGTCAGATAATTGCACTTGCTATGAAATAAAGCAGCTTATTGGAGAGAGATTGGGGTTTAGGGTTAGGACAGGAGGGAGTCTGGGAGAGGCAAGGTTTGGTGCAGTGGGCTGGGGGAAGGAGGGAGTCTGGGAGAGGCAAGGTTTGGTGCAGTGAGTAGGATGGGGTAGTCTGGGAGAGGCAAGGTTTGGCGCAGTGGACTGGGGGAAGGAGGGAAGCAACAGGCAGCTCAGCGGATGGGCTCAATTTTGGTGACAAAGAAGCTCCTGTTTCTTAGCGTTCTTATGAGCTCCTCGCACTTGTTGGATGTGAGGGTGGAGGGGGCCGGGGAGAGGGATTGAAGGAGACAGTTGGTGGAATAGTTAGATATTGGGCTGTACAGGCGCACCCCTCAATGTGAGATGACCAGCACTGCTGGACCATGAGAATATTTTGGGCAAGTTCTTAACCTGTAACCGTGTATTATACAGTGTACATGGTCTGTATAAGCATTGGGTTTGATGACCAAATGCCTTATTCTCATTCCATATTGTTTTAATGTTCTTTCATCTATTGCCCCATTTATACACATTGAAAAACTTCCAGCCTCAGAGAATTCAGAAGCTACTTCATCAAAATAGGTCATCTGGGTCACAGCGTACTAATGCTTGACAGACTATCAGGCTTCCCAATTCTCACTGATCGTAAACAGCAGTGTTGAGAGACAGTGAGTGCGTCATAAAGTTCATGGTCCTTAGATCTCTGGAAACCTTGAGCTGCCAGCCCATCATTCCACATCTGAGCCTTCTTTCCCACTCTCTTTCTTCTCCAACTCGTTAATTTCCACTCATGCTCTAACCTCATCTGCTCCTTTCAATGATTATTCCATTCTAGATTTCTATATTCATTGACTTTGTGAGATTACAGCCCCCTTCAGTGTTCACAACTCCCAATCTTCTCCCAGTGCAATGGCTGAATCACTTCATAGGGGATTTGAGTATAGGAGCAGGGAGGTCTTACTGCAGTTGTACAGGGCCTTGGTGAGGCCTCACCTGGAATATTGTGTTCAGTTTTGGTCTCCTAATCTGAGGAAGGACATTCTTGCTATTGAGGGAGTGCAGCGAAGGTTCATCAGATTGATTCCCGGAATGGCAGGACTGACATATGAGAAGAGACTGGATCAACTGGGCCTTTATACATTGGAGTTTAGAAGGATGAGAGGGGATCTCATAGAAACATATAAGATTCTGACGGGACGGGACAGGTTAGATGCGGGTAGAATGTTCCCGATGTTGGGGAAGCCCAGAACCAGGGGACACAGTCTTAGGATAAGGGGTAGGCCATTTAGGACTGAGATGAGGAGAAACTTCTTCACTCAGAGTTGTTAACCTGTGGAATTCCCTACCGCAGAGAGTTGTTGATGCCAGTTCATTAGATATATTCAAGAGGGAGTTAGATATGGCCCTTACAGCTAAAGGGATCAAAGGGTATGGAAAGAAAGCAGGAAAGGGGTACTGAGGGAATTATCAGCCATGATTTTATCGAATGGCGGTGCAGGCTCGAAGGGCTGAGTGGCCTACTCCTGCACCTATTTTCTATGTTTCTATGAATTCCTTTGTGCCCTTCAATTATTCCAGTTTTTGGAAGATACAATTTCTCCTTGTCTCTCAAAGTCAAACTAAAAGGAACCATCTGTTACCTTACTGATTCGTTCATGGGATGTGGGTGTTGCTGGTAAGACCAGCATTTATTGCCCATCCCTATTGCCTTTGAGAAGGTGGAGGTAAGCCACCTTTTTGAACCGCTGCAGTTCGTGTGGTGAAGATACTCCCACAATGCTGACTTTGTTGTAGCAGTTTGGTACAACTGAGTGGTTTGCTGGGCCATTTCAGCGGGCAATTAAGAGTCAACCACATTGCTGTGGAGTCACATAGGCCAGACCAGGTAAGTCGGCAAATTTCCTTCCCTAAAGGACATTAGTTGGGTTTTTCCGAAAATCTGGTAGTTATATGCTCACCATTACTGATACTAGCTTTTTAATTTCAGATTTATTTAATTAACTGAATTTAAATTCTCCAGCTGCCATGGTGGGATTTGAACTCATGTCTCTGGATTATTAATCCAGGCTTATGGATTACCACTATGCTACCTTACCCTCTTTGATGGCTTCAACTGTTGACTATCTGCAATCGGGCAGGGAAGTGGACCTTAGTCCATGATTGGATCAGCCATGATTGTATTAAATGGCGGAGCAGGCTTGAGGGGCCGTTTGGCTTACTCCTGCTTCGATTTCTTATGTTCTTATGTAACCACCACCCTGACTGAGATCACTTACTCAACACAGGCCAAGGATGGAGCCTGGGACCTGACTGCTTTGTTTGATTCAGTTCCACATGGGGCATTGGCCTTACTTATAGAGCCACTGCAATGCCCTACATATGTTGTCCATTCACTGTAAATCCCACATTAGTAACCGGAAGAAAACTCGTATTTTTGAAAAGAAAAACTATTTATATAGCATCTTTCACGACCACTGGAGGTCTCCCAGCCAATGAAGTACTTTTGGAGTGTAGTCACTGTTGTAATGTAGGAAATGCGGCAGCTAATTTGCACACAGCAGGGTCCCACGAACAGCAATGTGATAATGATCAGATAATCTGGGTTTTTTTGTTTGAGGAATAAATATTGCCCAGGACACCAGGGGTAACTCCCCTGCTCTTCTTTGAAATTATGCCATGGGATCTTATACGTCCACTTGAGAGAGCAGACGGGGCCTCGGTTTAACATTTCATCCGAAAGACAACACCTCCGATAATGCAGCACACCCTCAGCACTGCACTGGAGTGTCAGCCTAGATTTCTGTGCTCAAATCCCTGGAGTGGGACTTGAACCCACAATCCTCTGACTCAGATGCGAGAGTGCTACCCACTGAGCCACAGCTGATAACTATATTATCCTATTGTGTGCCACAAATAATTGTTCATTTTTAAATCAATCTAAAATGTGATGAATCATGTGTAAAGTTAACATTAAATGATACATTGGGCTTTCTCCTGGAGGCCCATGTCATATCATGGATTTATACAATACTATGTAAATGTCCTCCACACTCTGTTTCTCTGTACAGGTCCTTTTTGCCACTAGACAACATGCGTCAACACACAACATGTACATCATTAACTATTGCACCAAATAACCCAGCAAGCGAGCTCAGCCTGCAGCACTCGTGAGCCCACAGACTGGACAGCTTATGTCGTCTGGTCTGGTGAGAGGATTCGATTGAATACTTTGCCTGTTGTTATATTCTACCACCTGTGCAGTGGTTCCAATAACAGAAAATAATTGATTTTGATTTTTTTCCCCCAAACTGTAAGTGGGAACGTGCCGTTGTGACTGAATCTCCTGCCGTGTATTTATGTCTTCAGGTGGTTTGGTAAGTGCCAGAAAGAGGTTCAGACAAAAAATAATATCCAATTAGAACATTCCAGTTGGTTACCCAGTCCCACGAGTAATGAATGAAGCATCAATTGACACCAAGCTCACTTACGGTAAAAATCTCCGTACGATATCAGTGAAGAATTTATGTTAAACCCTTATAATTCACTGGTTCGGCCCCAGCTAGAGTATTGTGGCCAATTCTGGGCACCGCACTTTAGGAAGGATGTCAAGGCCTTGGAGAGGGTGCAGAAGAGATTTACTAGAATGGTACCAGAGATGAGGGACTTCGGTTACGTGGAGAGACTGGAGAAGCTGGGGTTGTTCTCACCAGAGAAGAGAAGCTTCATCGATATTTAATTGAATTAAAGGGAGATTTAATAGAGGCGCTCCAAATTAGGCAGGGCTTTGAGAGAGTAACTGTTTCCATTGGCAAGTGAGTCGAGAACCAGAGGACACAGTTTGAGATATTTGGCAAACAAATCAGAGGGGAGATGAGAAGGTTTTTTTTTTAACACAGTGAGTTGTTGTGACCTAGAACGCAGTGCCTGAAAGGGAGGTGGAAGCAGATTCAATGGAAACTTTCAAAAGGGAATTGCATGTATACTTGAAAGGGGAAAAGATGCAGGGCTACGGGGAAAGAAATGTGGGATTAATTGGAAAGCTCTACCAAAGAGCCTGCACAAGCATGATGGGCCGAAAGGCCTCCAGCTGAGCTGTAAGATTCTATGTAGAATGAGCTGATAGCAAATTGCTTTGTCCACTTGTATAATGAAGACATTGACCTGGTTATGACTGCGATAACAGGTTTGTTAAAATGGTCAGATTTTACTACTTGAAAAAGACAGAATATTCTAGAACAATATCATGAAGGAAAATGTCTGATTGTGACCACTTTGTTATCCTATATCCCGATCTATTGACCATTAAAGAGAGGGTCACTTACCGCTCTTCCAATATGAATTATGAAGCATTACCTTTATCAATGATGATGTTTAATTTTTATTTACCCTTGTATGTTTTACTGATTTGTAACTATCGCAGCCCACTGAGATTATTAGGGCAACAACGTGAGAGAAGGTACTGGGGTAGATTGTGACTCTGCGATAGTGTCAAATGGGTGATAGCGAGTCGGCTGTCCACTTTACATCCCCCCTCATTTTAATTTCCATTGAAGTCATTGATGAGAGAGATGTAAAACCAGCCCATCCATTTTACACTATCTCACAAAGTCAAGATCTGCCTCATTGAGTCGACAGTGTGCAGGAGTTACATTCACTTCAGAAGCCAGCAGCCCATTGTTTCAGGTCACTTTGGCTCCTCTGCAGTGTGGAGCTCAGTAACCCCTCCAAACCCGCTCACACTGGTACATTCAAGGCCAGAAGCGCCAGCCAGAGAACAACACGAGCAGTGGGCTGTGTGGGTGAGGCTCCCTTTCTCATTGTCCTGAGGGGAGTAGAGACTGCTGGAGAAATCCGTCAAGCCCAAGGTTCCTGCGGCGGGCTGTGCTCAGAGGGAACAGGGGCAGTCGGTGAGCTGTGACACTGCGGCACCGAATCCTCGCCGCTGGGAGTGTAGGATCAGCGAATCAGTCTTTTCAGGGACAGTACAGTGTGTTGGCTGCGTCCCACGAAACCCTGTGCTAGCGTGTGACTTTGATTTCCTTGGTGAACTATCTTTAGCACACCAGTAAACAAATTCAGGTGGATTCCTGCGTGCTATTTTAACACGGGTGTGGGGGGTTAAGTTTGACTTTGGGCGATAATATCAAATGGGCGATATCGATTCCCCTGCTAAAGCCAATGGAAACTGATTCTGAAAGAGGTGTGTAACGAGCGGCCAAATCAATTTTGCCCATTTCACACTATCGGCCAATGCCAAAACCACCCCCATAGTCCTTAACTCATGTATTTTAAACAATTACCAACTGTATTAAAACAATCCAGAGAAGAATTTGTCCAAGCACCTTGCCCAGTGTTCTAAAAGTAGTGCGTGGAGCAATCTAATCCCAATGAAGACCAAAATCACATTCCGCTCCGGGTCGCCAGGATGGGAGAGTCGGATGAAGAGTCGCCCTCACAGGTTGCTGCACACATCCTGAGTGCAGAATTCTAGAATTTCTGTCAAGCAATCAGTACAGAAATATAGATCAGCTCTTGTCGGATGCGTCATTACAGCACAGAAAGAGGCCATTTGGCCCATCGAGTCCATGCCGGCTCTCTAGAGCAATCCAGTCAGTCCCATTCCCCCCTCTATCCCCGTCGCCCTGCACGTTTATTTCCCTCACGTGCCGATCCAATTTCCTTTTGAAATCGTCTCCGCTTCCACCACTCTCATAGCCAGCGAGTTCCAGATCATTACGGACCTAGAGCTGGAAAGTGGGAATAGGCTGGATAGCCTCTTGTTGGCTGGCATGGACACGATGGATCGAAATGGCCTCCTTCCGTACAGTAAATTTCTATTATTACCACTCGCTGTGTAAAATGTTCTTCCTCACATCCCCCCTGTATCTCTTGCTCAAAACCTTAAATCTGTGTCCCCCTCGTCCTTGTACCATCAGCTAATGGGAACAGCCTTTCACTGTCTACCTTATCCAAACCTGTCATAATCTTGTACACCTCTATCAAATCTCCCCTTAACCTCCTTTTCTCAAAGGAGAACAACCCCAGCTTCTCCAATCTAGCCTTGTGGCTAAAATCCCTCATCCCTGGAACCATTCTGGTAAATCTCCACTGCACCCGCTCAACGACCTTCACATCCTTCCTGGTGTGGTGACCAGATCTGGACGCAATACTCCAGTTGTGGCCTAACCAGAGCTTTATAAAGGTTCAACATAACTTCCCTACTTTTGTACTCAGTACCTCTATTTATGAAGCCCAGGACGCTTACTCTCTCAATATGTCCTGCCACCTTCAAAGATCTATGCACATGAATCCCCAGGACCCTCTGTCCCTGCGTGCTTTTTAGAACTGAGCCATTAAGTCTATACTGCCTCTCCCTATCCCTCCTGCCAAAATGCATCACCTCACACTTCTCTGTATTAAATTCCATCTGCCACTTGTCTGCCCATTTGCTTCTACCGATATTTTGTTAGCATCCTCTTCCTCAGTAAACACCAATACAATGATACACCGATGAGAGTGGTATTATGTCTGAAGCACTTTTAATAATTATTGATAAAACTGATGAAGGTTACCTGAATCTGTGCAACTGAAAACGGATTCCGCCAGGTCAAAGAATTCATTGCCTAGGATCTTCATGTAGTTGAGATGAGTCGCGTGAGTCAAACATTTTGTGGCGTCTTTGAAAATCAGGTCCCTTTCCCCATATTTCTGGGACTGGAAAAGCTGAAATTCAGAGTCCGAGCTGACCCCAAAATGCTCCTGTTAATTGAGAAGTAGACCATTAAGCTGTGTTTCAGAGGGCAAAGAACTAAGATGGTAATAAACCGGGGCAGCGTGCTAGCCATGGTTTCCATTCATTGCAGCAGAGCTATTCACAGTCAAGGCAGCTGGTTTCCCAGTACTGGTCTGAAGCATATCATCTCCATAAATGCCCGACTCATGAAATATCCTGGCCCCAATTTTCCCAGTGGTGCCTCATGACTCAAGAATGCCAATGAGCTTAAAACCTGGATAATCAGAAAGTCGTGAGTTCAAGCCGCATTTCAGGACTAATCCGGCCTGGTACTTCAGTGCAGTACAGAGGGAATATGGCCATCTTTCACTGCAACCCTGATTGCCCTCTGCCAGGCTCTCTGACTCACTGGGGGGACCTGCACAGGACGTTCACTTCGATTTTAAGAAATAAATGTTTTTGCAAATACTTGCCTAAGGCTGAAGAATAAAATTTAATTTTCAACTTCCCCTACCTGGGAGGCAACAGGGCAGAAAAGATCGTCCAATGGAAACAGAGTTCAGGCAGGTCCTATAAGGGTTGGACAATCTGCCAATTTACCGCCCAAGGGGTGACGGTGATGTTCAAAGAGCCTAAACACACCGGCACCAATATAATAAACTCGTTTACTGATGTTAATATCATCATAGGCAGTCCCTCGAATGAGGATGACTTGATTCCACACCAAAAGGGATAAGTTCACAGATGAAGGACCCGATATTCCAGTCCTGAACTCCAATTGAAGGGTGGAAGATGCCTGTGCGTAGATGTTTTTAACGTGTGGCGACCATTGCACACCAGCCACCACATGGACTTGACAGAACTAGGTCTTGATCCAGTGGCAAGGGTTAGCCAAGACGACTTGAGACCAGCTCTGCTGCACGGACCCAGTGCGCACACATATCGTAGTGTGGCCTGGCCCATGCTGCCCCTGGGCCCTCGGCTCTTCTGATGTTAACCTAACTCCTGTGTATCTGCTTCCTTCTTTACCAACTGAAGGAGATTTTGGTTTGGTCAGTCGGATGTGCAACATGTGTGAACCCAGCAGCTAATCTCTAAACCAAGTTACTGAGAAATCCACCTGGGAAGAGTTTCTGCTTGTCTGATACGGAGTGCACACTTTCTTCTCATGGGGCCCAGAGAGCTTCAGCGCAGGTTGGCGACAGCCAAGGTTTAGCTACTGCAAGGGTGCGAAGGATTACTGCCGGAATTTAAGGACATACCTACTTAGTCAATTAGTTTGCAAAGTGTAATTCGAGCCATTCTGACTGCCTACTTCAGACAGAGTTCACTTGGAGAACACAGGGCTCACTCTCACAGGTTAAGACATTCTCCCACCCCCCCAAACAAGTTCCTGACCTCCCCCCACCCCCCCAGCCCAAGTTCCTGACCTCCTATTCCCCCCCATCTGCCCCGCCCCACAAGTTCCTGATCTACTTCCCACCCACTCCCCTCCCAAGTTTCTGACCCCCTGCCCAGAATGGAATCGGGTGCACATGTGCAGCTTTGGGATACGGCGGCATGCACAGAAAACCATGCAGCATGTTCAGGCAAATAATCACTCCAGGAGTTTAACCAGCTGTAACCATGCTCAGAGCACTGGTGAGCTGGTTGCTGCTCATGTACGAGGGCCAAATTCCCCTTTATGTTATTAATTACAGCGATATGTGGAGCTAAATGGGAAGGATCCCAGTGACAGGATTATTTGTCCAGGACCCATTAACGAGCCAGGATACCTGGTCAATCATCAACATTGCTTTGGAGTACTGTAGACCTATCTAGCTCAGGTATTGGGATATGAAATTTGCCATAGAGTCAAATTCACCTCAAATACATCTCACCTTGCTTCCCAAGGAAGACAGAATGATCTGGAGCCTTGTGAATACAAATAAAGATAGGTTTGGATGAACAAGCTCCTCATGCTTTAAGTCTACCATTAATCCAGCACTGCTTTAACGTTCTGCTGAACAAGCAGACGAGACTTCAGTTTAACGATGCTTAATGAAACATTGACAATACAGCACTCCCTCTGCATTGCCTGCCCAGATAATGAACTCAAGTCATAGAGTGGGTCTCAAAGTCACAACCTTCTGACCCAGAAATGTGAGAGGCCATCGCTGATGTCAGGTGATTGTCCATAAACGTCAACAATTCAAACCCTGCACTTCAGCTTTTATGGGCAGGCGGCCAGATCAGCTCAGCCTCAGCCAGGAAAATGGAGGCTAATGGTGTTCAGTGCTGTTGGGGCCGCCATTTATCTTTGCCTTTGGAAGTGTCTTACTGTCCTTGGGAGAGACGTGTGCCACCTATACATTAGGTCACATAGTTTGCATGCCAGACACGAGACTCCCAAAGCAAGCGCTCTACTCGGAACTCCTTCATAGCAAACGAGCCAAAGGTAGGCAGCGGAAACATTACAAGGACACCCTCAAAGCCTCCCTGATAAAGTGCAACATCCCCACTGACACCTGGGAGTCCCTGGCCAAAGACTGCCCTAAGTGAAGGAAGTGCATCTGGGAGGGCGCTGAGCACCTCGAGTCTCATTGCCGAGAGCATGCAGAAATCAAACGCAGGCTGCGGAAAGAGCGTACAGCAAACCTGTCCCACCCTCCCCTTCCCTCAATGACTATCTGTCCCACCTGTGGCAGGAACTGTGGTTCTCGTATTGGACTATTCAGCCACCTAAGACTCATGTTAAGAGTGGAAGCAAGTCTTCCTCGATTCTGAGAGACTGCCTATGATGAGGGTACTGTCTCTGGGGGCAGTATCCTGATGGACGATCAGGTAACAATTAGGATTTGATTTCACTTTAAAAATAATTCTTGCCTTCTTTAGGTCCCATCTGCTGACTGTAGCAGTCTCCAATCCAAGGTGGTGAGCAAGAAACCTCTCTTAAGCTTCTGTGAGTTAAGCCAACCACCGAGGGCAACATGAGTGCAGCCAAGGTTCCCTCCTAGTGGGGGAGGGGGGGTGGTGGAAGAGAGGAACAAGCCTTACCTGGGATCAGTGCCTCCCCACAACAGCATGCAGCATGGCTTGGACTTTGAAGTCTTGGAGCTAGACTTTCCACTTTGCTGGTTATCGCCCAACTCACAATATATAAGCTCGAGTTTTTTAGCTGCCTCCTCCCTTCCTCCGAAATTCAAAATGGCATCCGTAGTGCCCAGCTCGGTGAGGAAGGCCCGGGAAAAGCAACTATTCTCCAGCGATGTTCTCGGCGAGCGATCAGTCCGCGCTGTGCCGGCGATGTGCCGAAAGTTCCACTCGGCGATGTGCGGGCAAAAACCTCAGCGATCAGCTCGGCGATGTGAGCTGAAACTTGGGGGGCTTAATTTACCGGCGATGTTCCAGCCTGAATTTCCACTATTTGGTCAAAATGGGCAATAGCCGATCATTTTGGGTGATATCATCATCATCATCATAGGCAGTCCCTTTGAATTGAGGAAGACTTGCTTCCACTCCTGAAGTGAGTTCTTTGGTGGCTGAACAACCCAATACGAGAGCCACAGACTCTGTCACAGGTGGGACAGATAGTCGTTGAGGGTAAGGGAGGGTGGGACAGGTTTGCCGCATGCTCGTTCCGCTGTCTGCGCTTGATTTCTGCATGCTCTCGGCGATGAGAATCGAGGTGCTCAGTGCCCTCCCAGATACACTTCCTTCACTTAGGGCAGTCTTTGGCCAGGGACTCCCAGGTGTCAGTGGGGATGTTGCACTTTATCAGGGAGGCTTTGAGGGTGTCCTTGTAGCGTTTCCGCTGCCCACCTTTGGCTCGTTTGCCTTGAAGGAGCTCCGAGTAGAGCACTTGCTTTGGGAGTCTCGTGTCTGGCATGCACACTATGTGGCCTGCCCAGCGGAGCTGATCAAGTGTGGTCAGTGCTTTAATGCTGGGGATGCTAGCCTGAATGAGGACACTGATGTTGGTGCGCTTGTCCTCCCAGAAGATGTGTAGGATCTTGCGGAGACATCGTTGGTGATATTTCTCCAGCAACTTGAGGTGTCTACTGGACATGGTCCATGTCTCTGAGCCATACAGGAGGGCAGATATTACTACAGCCCTGTAGACCATGAGCTTGGTGGCAGTTTTGAGGGACTGGTCTTCAAATATTCTTTTCCTCAGGCGGCTGAAGGCTGCAATGGCGCATTGGAGGCGGTGTTGGATCTCGTCGTCACTGTCTGCTCTTGTTGATAGGAGGCTCCCAAGAAGGCTAACTTTGAAGGTATGAGGCGTGAATTGGCTGAGATGGATTGGCGAATGATACTTAAGGGGTTGACTGTGGATGGGCAATGGCAGACATTTAGAGACCGCATGGATGAACTACAACAATTGTACATTCCTGTCTGGCATAGAAATAAAAAATGGAAGGTGGCTCAACCGTGGCTATCAAGGGAAATCAGGGATAGTATTAAAGCCAAGGAAGTGGCATACAAATTGGCCAGAAATAGCAGCGAACCTGGGGACTGGGAGAAATTTAGAACTCAGCAGAGGAGGACAAAGGGTTTGATTAGGGCAGGGAAAATGGAGTATGAGAAGAAGCTTGCAGGGAACATTAAGACGGATTGCAAAAGTTTCTATAGATATGTAAAGAGAAAAAGGTTAGTAAAGACAAATGTAGGTCCCCTGCAGTCAGAATCAGGGGAAGTCATAACGGGGAACAAAGAAATGGCGGACCAATTGAACAAGTACTTTGGTTCGGTATTCACGAAGGAGGACACGAACAACCTTCCGGTTATAAAAGGGGTCGGGGGGTCTAGTAAGGAGGAGGAACTGAGGGAAATCCTTATTAGCCGGGAAATTGTGTTGGGGAAATTGATGGGATTGAAGGCCGATAAATCCCCAGGGCCTGATGGACTGCATCCCAGAGTACTTAAGGAGGTGGCCTTGGAAATAGTGGATGCGTTGACAGTCATTTTCCAACATTCCATTGACTCTGGATCAGTTCCTATGGAGTGGAGGGTAGCCAATGTAACCCCACTTTTTAAAAAAGGAGGGAGAGAGAAAACAGGGAATTATAGACCGGTCAGCCTGACATCGGTAGTGGGTAAAATGATGGAATCAATTATTAAGGATGTCATAGCAGTGCATTTGGAAAGAGGTGACATGATAGGTCCAAGTCAGCATGGATTTGTGAAAGGGAAATCATGCTTGACAAATCTTCTGGAATTTTTTGAGGATGTTTCCAGTAGAGTGGATAAGGGAGAACCAGTTGATGTGGTATATTTGGACTTTCAGAAGGCGTTCGACAAGGTCCCACACAAGAGATTGATGTGCAAAGTTAGAGCACATGGGATTGGGGGTAGTGTACTGACATGGATTGAGAACTGGTTGTCAGACAGGAAGCAAAGAGTAGGAGTAAATGGGTACTTTTCAGAATGGCAGGCAGTGACTAGTGGGGTACCGCAAGGTTCTGTGCTGGGGCCCCAGCTGTTTACACTGTACATTAATGATTTAGATGAGGGGATTAAATGTAGTATCTCCAAATTTGCGGATGACACTAAGTTGGGTGGCAGTGTGAGCTGCGAGGAGGATGCTGTGAGGCTGCAGAGCGACTTGGATAGGTTAGGTGAGTGGGCAAATGCATGGCAGATGAAGTATAATGTGGATAAATGTGAGGTTATCCACTTTGGTGGTAAAAACAGAGAGACAGACTATTATCTGAATGGTGACAGATTAGGAAAAGGGGAGGTGCAAAGAGACCTGGGTGTCATGGTACATCAGTCATTGAAGGTTGGCATGCAGGTGCAGCAGGCGGTTAAGAAAGCAAATGGCATGTTGGCCTTCATAGCAAGGGGATTTGAGTACAGGGGCAGGGAGGTGTTGCTACAGTTGTACAGGGCATTGGTGAGGCCACACCTGGAGTATTGTGTACAGTTTTGGTCTCCTAACCTGAGGAAGGACATTCTTGCTATTGAGGGAGTGCAGCAAAGGTTCACCAGACTGATTCCCGGGATGGCGGGACTGACCTATCAAGAAAGACTGGATCAACTGGGCTTGTATTCACTGGAGTTCAGAAGAATGAGAGGGGACCTCATAGAAACATATAAAATTCTGACGGGGTTAGACAGGTTAGATGCAGGAAGAATGTTCCCAATGTTGGGGAAGTCCAGAACCAGGGGTCACAGTCTAAGGATAAGGGGTAAGCCATTTAGGACCGAGATGCGGAGGAACTTCTTCACCCAGAGAGTGGTGAACCTGTGGAATTCTCTACCACAGAAAGTTGTTGAGGCCAATTCACTAAATATATTCAAAAAGGAGTTAGATGAGGTCCTTACTGCTAGGGGGATCAAGGGGTATGGCGAGAAAGCAGGAATGGGGTACTGAAGTTGAATGTTCAGCCATGAACTCATTGAATGGCGGTGCAGGCTAGAAGGGCCGAATGGCCTACTCCTGCACCTATTTTCTATGTTTCTATGTTTCTATATGGGAAGTGGTCCACGGTGTCCAGGGCGATATATGGGTGATGTGAAGTGAAAAGTCTAGCCCTTGGACTTTGAAGTCAGCACATGGAAATCTTGGAATGAAGCTGCAGCTTACTGCACGAGGCTGAAAAGCAAGTTATTACCCCCTTACACTGTCACGGGTCTCCATAAGTGTCATCTCTCTGTAGTGCTGCCCCATTGGCATCTTCAGCTATTACTTTTGAACCTGTTAAACAACTCTTCACCACTAGATTGCTCCAGTCCTGCCCAGCATAGCCACCGTAAGCTCTGAGAGAGAAATATACAACATCGAACAAAACACAGACCTGGGATTTCATCAGGAAGTCGTAGATTTTGGTGGCAATGACAGACCTGGTCATCACGATATTTGGAGGGATGGGGCCCAAGTTGCAACTCTCCCACTCTGTGACTGGGGCACGCTCTCCACCGGGACAGAGCAACTCAAAGTCATCAGAACTCCAACCATCGGCCCACTTGCTTCTGCTCAGACCTGCAGAGGGGACAGTCAATGGTGCTCACGGATCACTTTCAATATGCACGTTTCATTTAGAAATTTGAGAAGAATTTTAAATGATTCTAAATCTGTGTGCTATTTGTGGCGAGCGTGTGAACCGATCATCGACAAATGGAATCATACAGCACAGAAGGAGGCCATTCGGCCCATCGAGCCTGTGCCGGCTCTTGGAAAGAGCTATCCAATTAGTCCCATTCCCCTGCTCTTTCCCCATGGTCCTGAAAATGTTCCTTTTCAAGTATTTATCCAATTCCATTTTGAAAGTTATTATTGAATCTGCTTCCACCGCCCTTTCAGGCAGTATGTTCCAGATTATAACAACTCTCCGTGTAAAAAGATTCTCCTCATCTCCACTCTGGTTACACATAGAGTAAATTAAACTCCTTGGACCTCCATATTGTTAATTTTTTGCCTAAGCCTTTCAAATGATATCAAATCTATCTAAACCATGATGACAGGACCACAAATCTTCACCCACTTCCAATCAATTCAATTTGGAGCCATTCTTTAGCCACTGTCTATAGCAGAATGTCACAAACTCGATGCTAACTTACTCTCTATATTTTCCATTAAGTTGTGGTGCTCCAGGAAGGCAACATCTCCAAAGCTTTTCCTACTGGGATTTCCAACTAAACACCTGGAAAAACAACACAGCAGTAACAGAACAACAGCAATTATTTTCATTCTGAATTTCGGTAATACAAATATCTTGTTTTTAACCCCCACATTTTGCGTCCAACAATCAAACGTTCCGTGTGACTGCTCAGACACACACGGT
Organism: Pristiophorus japonicus; assembly: GCF_044704955.1. Classification (NCBI taxonomy): domain Eukaryota; kingdom Metazoa; phylum Chordata; class Chondrichthyes; family Pristiophoridae; genus Pristiophorus; species Pristiophorus japonicus. The sequence goes on from NC_091984.1 coordinate 173,327,200, forward strand.
ACTTGCAGCGCTACGGAGATACATTGCTCAAGTTCGTAATATCACCAGCTTTGACGTCAAGCGAATGTCCCGCTCCTGGTGCACTGGCAACTCTGGGGTTGATGCCACACTCTAAAGGTTCGAGGTGTGGTGTGTGAGGTCCGGGGAGCCAGGAAGCCCCCATGACGGCGTGGCCTGAGCCCCAGGCCACTTTAACTCCCACCTTTGAGGTCAGACCCCCGGTAGAAATTACTACCAGATCTTGGTGTTCCAATTTAGGATTTAGCCACCCGTGGCTCATGGAATTCGAATGGGTCAAATATACACAAATATGTTTCAGTTGCTTGTGATTTGTGGGGCAGGTTCCCGGGACTGGTGAGTCATGTGAGTGATAGTTTGGACATCCCATTCTAAAGTATTCCTATTGATTTTTTTAAGGCTCCTTCTAACCCCCGTATTTAACCACTGTACTCGAGATATATTTTCCTCAACCTAATCGTCAGCTCTCAAAATAGCTTTAAATACATTCCCCTTTTCCTTTGTTGTTCTATGTTGTTTGGGGTTGGAATACAGAAGTGATGCTTTAATTCAATAGAGCCTTCTTCAGACCACATCTGGAGGACTGTGCTTAGTCTTTGGGCACCGCTCCTCAGGAAGGATTTATTGGTCTTGGAGGGAGTGCAATGCAGGTTCACCAGAATGACACCAGGGCTGAAAGGGTATTAAATTATACAGACAGGTTTCATAAACTACGCTTTAATTCACTGAGTTTAGAAGGATGATCGAATCAAGGTGTTCAAAATGATAAAAGGATTTGAGAGGATAGATACAGTAAAACTATTTCCTCTGTTGGGAGCATGATCTTAAAATTGGAGCTAGGCTACTTAGAGGGGAAATCAGGAATCACCTTTTCACACAAAGGGTAGTGAGAATCTGGAACTCTATCCCCAAAAGGCTGTGGTTACTGGGACAGTTGGAGCTTTCAAGACTGAAATTGATAGATTCCTGTTGGTCAACTCATCATCATCATCATAGGCAGTCTCTCGAAATCGAGGAAGACTTGCTTCCAATCTAAAAGTGAGTTCTCAGGTGACTGTACAGTCCAATACGGGAATTACAGTCTCTGTCACAGGTGGGACAGACAGTGGTTGAGGGAAGGGGTGGGTGGAGAGCCTAGTTTCCCGCACGCTCCTTCCGCTGCCTGCGCTTGAGTTCTGCATGCTCTCGGCGATGAGACTCGAGGTGCTCAGCACCCTCCCAGATGCTCTTCCTCCACTTCGGGCGGTCTTTGGCCAGGGACTCCCAGGTATCAGTGGGGATGTCGCACTTTATCAGGGAGGCTTTGAGGGTGTCCTTGAAACGTTTCCTCTGTCCACCTGGGGATCGCTTGCTGTGAAGGAGTTCTGAGTAGAGCGCTTGCCATAAAGGAGTAAACCACAACAACAACAACTTGTATTTATATAGCGCCTTTAACTTAGTAAAATGCCCCAAGGTGCTTCACAGGAGTGTTATAACAAAACAAATAAATTTGACACTGAGCCACATGAGAAGAAATTACAGCTTGTTTAAAGAGGTAGGTTTAAAGGAGCTTCTTAAAGGAGGAAAGAGAGGTAGAGAGGCGGAGAGATTTAGGGAGGGAGTTCCAGAGCTTAGGGCCCCGGCAGCTGAAGGCACGGCCACCAATGGTTGAGCAGTTATATTCAGGGCTGCTCAAGAGGGCAGAATTTGAGGAGCACAGACATCTCGGGGGGTTGTGGGACTGGAGGAGATTACAGAGATAGGGAGGGGGCGAGGCCATGGAGGGATTTGCAAACAAGGATGAGAATTCTGAAATCGAGGCATTGCTTAACCAGAAGCCAATGTAGGTCAGCGAGCACAAGGATGATGGGTGAGCGGGACTTGGTACGAGTTAGGACACGGGCTGCTGAGTTTTGATGACCTCAAATTTATGTAGGGTAGAATGTGAGAGGCCAGCCAGGAGTGTGTTGAAGTAGTCAAGTCTAGAGGTAACAAAGGCATGGATGAAGACTTCAGCAGCAGATGAGCTGAGGCAGGGGCGGAGACGGGGCGATGTTACGGAGGTGGAAATAGGCGGTTTTAGTTATGCCGCAGGTATGTGGCTGGAAGCTCATTTCAGGGTCAAATATGACACCTAGATTGTGACAGTCTGGTTCAGCCTCAGGTTGATGCTGGGGAGAGGGACAGAGTCTGTGGCTAGGGAACGCAGTTTGTGGTGGGGTCCAAAGTCAATGGCTTCAGTCTTTCCAATAGTTAATTGAAGAAAATTTCTGGCCATCCAGTACCGGATGTCGGACAAGCAGTCTGACAATTTAGGGACCACGGAGGGGTCGAGAGAAGTGTTGGAAACTGATGCCGTGTTTTTGGATGATGTTGCCAAGGGGCACCATATAGATGAGAAATTGGAGGGGGCCAAGGATAAATCGTTGGGGCACACCAGAGGTAACGATGCGGGAGTGGGAAGAGAAACCGTTGCAGGAGATTTTCTGGCTACGATTAGATAGGTAAGAATGGAACCAGGAGAGTGCAGTCCCACCCAGCTGGACGATGGTGGAGAGGTGTTGGGGGAGGATGGAGTGGTGAACCGTGTCAAAGGCTGCAGACAGGTCGAGAAGGACGAGGAGGGATAGTTTACCTTTGTCACAGTCACAATGGATCACTGTGGCAGGGATGGAAACCAGATTGAAGGGATTCAAACATGGAGTTCCGGGAAAGATGGGCATGGATTTGGGAGTCGACAACACATTCAAAGACTTTGGAGAGGAAAGGGAGGTTAGAGATAGGGAGGTTGGGAAGTTGGAGATAGGGAGGTTGGGAAGTTGGAGATAGGGAGGTTGGGAAGTTGGAGATAGGGAGGTTGGAGAGTTGGAGATAGAGAGGTTGGGAAGTTGGAGATAGGGAGGTTGGGAAGTTGGAGATAGGGAGGTTGGAGATGGGGCAGTAGCTTGCAAGCACAATGTACACTTTAGAATAGGGGGTTTCTTGAATAATGTTCATGATTGGGAACTGGTTGATATTTTTCCCTGCTGAGCCGGCTGAGATCGGGACACACAGGGATCAGACCTGCGGCCTCGCTGCGTGGAGTGGTTATTTACTTAACATGAATGTATAAAAGAACAGAAAGGACTTGCACTGACATCGCACCTTTCACGACCTCAGGACACCCAAAGCCACTTTATAGCAGACGAATAAAATATAGCAGCCAAACTCTATCTGTTTATCTGGTGTAATACTTACCGCAAGGCACCCATATTGCCATAGTAAAGTTCGTCATGGTTTGCTGCACATCTCTGATTGGACGATTTTGTCCCATCTTGCTCCCTTCCAATGCAGACTTTACAAAGATTGCCTTTACCATTCATCCCTGGCATACAGCCTTTGCGGAAGTAATTGGTATACGCTAGAAATCAGTGGTAGAAAAAGATACTAATATAATGTTCAAAGGTCAAGTGTACGAGTATTCTGTTAGTTCTGCCCCTCATGGCTTAAGTCTACTCTTCTGCAGGTGTATGTATCAGAAATTTATCACAGCTCCCACTCTGTGCTGAGTGACCTCAGGGCTATAAAGAGAGGAAATCCAGCCAGCGCGCATACTCCTGGTGCCATCCAGTGATCCTCCCTCCCCTCCCTTTGTGATCCCCTCCCCCCCCCACTGGAAGTAGCTGCATGAGGCTGTCAGGATCAAACTTCACTATAATGATTCCCACAGTTCAATAGCCTGCCAATATTGTGCTTAAGCATCGAGGATGGGCCCTTGGCCGAGGTACAGGAGGGCAGCCAGAACCTGTGGAACTCCAGCTTAGGGTTGCCAACTCTGGTTGGATGTATTCCTGGAGGCTTCATCACATGGCCCCGCCCCCAATGGCCACGCCCCAGCCAAACAGTCTTTTCCCCATCTTCAGTAATTTTATGAACAAAAGTGTTCACTGTGACATCTTCTTTACAACATCACAAACACAGACTGCAAGATGGCTCTACAGAAACTTGTCAGGTGACTGTTACATGATGCTTTTATTGTATTTACATGAGTAGTTGCATTACCACAGTAGTTCACTAGGTGGAGCAGTAGTCCGCTAGGGGAAGCTCTATATTACATGTCTCCCTCCTTAATGAAGAAGTAATCATAACAAATAATCATCATACATAACTTGCAAGGTTATACATAACAAAACATATGGACTTATTTCGGCATATTTACAAAACAAACTTAACCACTGATTTTCTGTTTCGAAGCAGATACTTTCACTCTTGAACAGAATTTCCAAACATGGTATTGAACTTGGACTCATTCTAGGCTGAGCCTGAGAAGAGTTTTTCTCCAAGGGTAACCCTTGATCTAAATTTTGACTCTCTACAACTTCAAACTGTTTGTCTGCCTGACTCGGACTCAGACTTAAATTCTGACTTTCTCTTGATCTTGTTTCTAGTACATCAGATGTAATTGAATTATTCCAACTTTCAATTCTTTCCACATCTGTAGGTAAAATATGATCAATGTGAACAAACCTGACCTTTCCATGATCAAACATCTTGACCAAATATGTGCGAAGACCCCATATCTTCACCACTCTTCCTGGTAACCACTTTACCTATTTATGGTGATGGTTCTTCACTCGCACCTTCTGATTCAATTTCACACTTCTCTCTCTTAGTCTACCTCTTTCATGATTCTCTTTCTGTCTTAATTGTTTCTCTTCTACTGACTGTGCCAAGTTTGGCTTTAACAATGAGAACCTAGTTCGTGGCTGTCGTTTGAGAAATAACTCTGCTGGTGTTCTACCAGTAGTTGTATGAGTAGTATTATGATACGTAATTAGAAAATTAGCCAATTTCTGGTCCAACGACAACTGTCATTTCTTTGGATTTGGATCCAATATTTGCTTGATGAGGGCACGTTTTAAAATTTGTACTGTGTGCTCTGCTGAACCATTTGAAGCAGGGTGGTACAGTAGAACTTTGGTATGTTTCACATCAATTCTGCTCATGAACTGCAAATTCTTTTGAACAAAATTGCAGCCCATTATCAGACACAATTTCTTCTGGGAGGCCATGTGAAGAAAATAATCTTCGAAAATGATCTAGTGTTTTACTTATTGTTATTTTCTGCATCGGAAACATATCTACCCATTTTGAATGGCTATCAATCACAATGAACAATTGTTGTCCTTCTAGCTCAGCAAAATCTACATGTAACCTTTGCCACACCCTTGGAGGCCATTTCCATGTCTGTAATGGTACTGATGGTGGTTTCTTGCTTACCGATTGACATGTTGTACACTGACCAATGATGTACTCTATATCTTTATCTAGACCTGGCCACAATAAGGAACTGCGTGCAAAACTCTTGGTCAAGCATAGTCCCAGGTGCAGATCATGAGGATATCCTAAAAATTTGTACCTGAACTCATTTGGAATAACTACTCTTGCATCCCACATGATACAATCTTTATCCACTGATAATTAATTCCTACGAGTGAAGTATGGATGAATATCTTTCTCTGATACCTGGTTTGGCCAGCCATTTGCTATGTAATCATATACCTTTAACATAACTGGGTCACGTTTGGTTGTTCTACCAATCTCTTCAGCTGTGACTGGCAGCTCATCAATGTATGAAAAATAGAACACTTCTTCCCTATTGGGTGTAACTTGTGATGGGGATGGCAACCTAGACATAGCATCAGCATTATAGTGATCAGCTGATCAACTGTACTCAATGTCATACGTATATGCTGACAAAATCAAATCCCATCTCTGCACTCGGGTTGCAGCTAAGGTTGGAACTGGGAACTTTAGATGGAGGATTGCTGTTAGGAGCTTATGGTCAATAACAATGGTAAACATACGACCATACAAGTATTTGTTGAACTTCTTGACCCCTAAAATGAATGCCAAAGCTTCTCTTTTGATTTGCGCATAATTATGCTTATTGGCACTGAGAGTGCGTGAAGCGAAAGCAATTGGTCTCTCCTCCCCACTATGTAGTACGAGAGATCACTGCTCTAACTCCATACGGAGAGGCGTCACATGCTAACTTGTTCTCCTTAGATGCGTCATCGTGAACTAACAGTGCTCTCTGACCACTTCCAGCAGCTCATTCAGTAGATGTAACACTATAGCCAAATTTGGTAGGAACTTCCCATAATAGTTCAAAAGACTCCAAAATGATCGCAGTTCAGTGACATTCTTGGGAGTCAGTGCATTTCTGATTGCATCCAGCTTTGCCTTGGTTGGATGTAAACCATCTTTGTCTACTCTGTGTCCCAAGTACTCCACTGAGTTTTGAAATAACTCACACTTGTTAGCAGTTACTTATATTCTGTGCTTCTCTAGCCATTTGAGCACTTCATTATTATGGATTTGCTTGTTTGATGCTGAAATGAGTATGTCATCTAAATAACATACTACCCCTTTATTGCCTTGCAAAATCTGGCTCATCTCCCCTTGGAATATGGCAGGGGTGGAAGATGCTCCAAATGGTAGCATATTAAATTGAGATAGGCCTAGATGAGTATTTATAGTCAAGCATGACTTGGACTAGTAGGCATTTGTGAGATTTAAATTTGAGAAGATCTGACCACCCTGGCAGCATTGTGAATAAAACATATTGGGTAGATTATCCTCTAGAACCTGGTTTACTTTACTTTCTAATCATTGCACAACTTTACCTTGCTATCTGACTTAGGTACAACAACAATGGGTAGTAGTTCAATTACATAGATCTATCTTAGATATTATGTTCTCAGTTTCTAGTCTTTTGAGTTCCTGCTCAACTTTCTCCTTGACTACGTATGGTACGGGACGTGGCTTGCAGTAAACTGGTCTAGCATCCATCTATACCCTGATGCTTGCCTTGAAGCCTTGGATCGGACTGCCTGTTTCATAGAACACCTTTGGATACCACTTGATGACATCATCCTTCGATGCAAATCTCGCTTCAACATGAAAAATCTCATTCCAATCCAGCTTCAGTGATCCCAACCAATTTCTTCCTATCAAGGCAGACTTGTCTCCTGCCACTACTTAGAGAGGCAAGTTCTGAAACTGACCCTTGTATTTCACCGGCACGGTGATACCTCCGACAACAGGGATTTGCTCTCCTGAGTAGCCTCGCAGATCTATCTTCGATTTCTCCAGTGGAAAATCACTCAATTTGTCGAGATATAGCGATTCTGGCACTATGCTCATGGATGCACCAGTATCGATTTCCATGGGTATCCTGGTTCCTGCAACATTGACTTGGATGACGATACTTCGCAAATCGTTGTTAGATTCCCTCATGATCCTGATGACGTGTATCTCCAGAACCTCCTCATCCTCTTGCTTCTCTTCAATGCTATGTAGTCTCTGGCGATTCCTACTTCTAGCATTGAGCATCGGTTTACTGTTCAGTCGGCATACTTTTGCAAGATGCCCAGTTTTCTTGCAGAAGAAACACTCTGCCCTCACATATGGACAGTTTTGAGCAATGTGTTTCCCAGACATCGATAGCACGACTTCAATTGACTGTTACCTTGGCCAGTTGCTGAGACCTTGGACCCCAACTGCCTTTTACTTCTAACCTGCAGGTGATTCACCTCGGTTGTCTGATGACTGGAAATGGTGTGAAATTGGTCGGCCATATCCATCGACTTGGCTGACTGACAAGCTAAATCAAAAGTCAAGTTAGGGTTGTCAACAACTTTCTTCTGGTTGCTTCATTTTTCAGCCCACAAACAAAGTGGTCACGCAATGCTTGGTCCTCAACGAAACCATTCGCGGCGCAAAACATTTCTAGCTGCTCCACATACGCTCCGAAAGTCTCTTGATTGCAATGGAACACACCCAAGTGCCCTATTATTCCCATAGGCGTGGCCGTCTGGACTCCAGTGCAGCCAAATGTGCTTGTAATTTATCGTGGATTTTTAGCTGTTCTGCAAAACAAAGAATCTCTCAAAGTCTCTCTGTAGGTTGGCAAAAATCATCCACCAACACAAGTTTCAGCCAAGGAATCCAGAAATCCAATCCTACGTTGCCAATGTGATATCTTCATTATGACATCACAAACACACAAACTACAAGATGGTGCTACAGGAACTTGTCAGGTGACCTTATCACATGATGCTTTTATTGCATTTACATGAGTAATTGCATTACCACAGTAGTCCACTAAGTGGAGCAGTAGTCCATGAGGTGGAGCTCTATATTACATTCACATAACGTGAACAACACACAACTGACGTAACGTACCTATGATTTCCCTCTGGGGTTGGTTGCACCATTCTCCTGGAGATTAATCTTTCATTCCTGAGGACTCCAGGCCACTTAGCTTAAGGCAACGTCTTCAGGAGAAGAGGTGGGAAAAAAGTGGGAACTCACTATAAGTGAGGGTGTGTAACAAACTCATGATGTGAGTGTGTGAGCATTTTACTGTGTGTGTGTGTGTGTGTGTGAGGTGCCCACTGTGTGTGTGTGTGTGAGGGGCCCACTGTATGTGTGTGTGTGTGTGTGAGGGGCCCACTGTGTGTGTGTGTGTGTGTGTGTGTGTGTGTGAGGGGCCCACTGTGTGTGTGTGTGTGAGAGGGGCCCACTGTCTGTGTGTGTATGTGTGTGTGTGTGTGTGTGAGGGGCCCACTGTGTGTGTGTGTGTGTGTGTGTGTGAGAGGGGCCCACTGTCTGTGTGTGTGTGTGTGTGAGGGGCCCACTGTGTGTGTGTGTGTGTGTGTGTGAGGGGCCCACTGTGTGTGTGTGTGTGAGAGGGGCCCACTGTCTGTGTGTGTGTGTGTGTGTGTGTGTGTGTGTGTGTGTGTGTGTGAGGGGCCCACTGTGTGTGTGTGTGTGTGTGTGTGTGAGGGGCTCATTGTGTGTGTGTGTGTGAGGGATCACTGTGTGTGTGTGTGTGTGAGGGGCTCACTGTGTGTGTGCGTGTGTGTGTGAGGGGCTCACTGTGTGTGTGTGTGTGTGAGGGATCACTGTGTGTGTGTGTGTGTGTGTGTGTGTGTGTGAGGGGCTCACTGTGTGTGTGTGTGTGTGGGATCACTGTGTGTGTGTGTGTGTGTGTGTGTGTGTGTGAGGGGCTCACTGTGTGTGTGTGTGTGTGTGAGGGATCACTGTGTGTGTGTGTGTGTGTTTTGTGTGGGGCCCACTGTGTGTGTGTGTGTGTGTGTGAGGGATCACTGTGTGTGTGTGTATGTGAGGGGCTCACTGTGTGTGTGTGTGTGTGTGAGGGATCACTGTGTGTGTGTATATGTGAGGGGCTCACTGTGTGTGTGTGTGTGAGAGAGATCACTGTGTGTGTGTGTATATGTGAGGGGCACACTGTGTATGTGTGTGAGAGAGATCACTGTGTGTGTGAGTGTGTGTGTGTGTGTGGGGCCCACTGTGTGTGTGTGTATGTGTGTGAGGGGCCCACTGTGTGTGTATGTGTGTGTGTGTGTGTGTGTGTATGAGGGGCCCACTGTGTGTGTGTGTGTGTGAGAAGCCCACTGTGTGTGTGTGTGTGTGTGTCTGTGAGGGGCTCACTGTGTGTGTTGTGTGTGAGGGCTCACTGTGTGTGTGTGTGTGTGAGAGAGATCACTGTGTGTGTGTGTGTGTGTGTATGAGGGGTCCACTGTGTGCGTGTGTGAGGGATCACTGTGTGTGTGTCTGTGTATGTGTGTGAGAGGCACACTGTGTGTATGTGAGGGGCACACTGTGTGTGTGTGTGTGTGTGAGAGGGGCACACTGTGTGTGTGTGTGTGTGTGTGTGTGTGAGGGGCACACTGTGTGTGTGTGTGTGTGTATGTGTGTGTGAAAGGGGCAATCTGTGTGTGTGTGTGTGTGAGGGGCTCACTGTGTGTGTGTGTGAGAGAGGGGCACACTGTGTGTGTGTGTGTGAGGGGCTCACTGTG